>NC_091287.1:397464803-397792803 GCF_032444005.1 Ranitomeya imitator | reverse complement strand
AAGAGCTGGATGTCACTACTCAGGGGACTCGTCAAGTGGCCAGCGACCATCTAACAAAGCTGAATGTGGCCATCAAGGTAAGAAAGGTTTGAGGCAACTGCCTCAGACTGTGACACACCCATAGGCTACCATAGTCCAAAAGCATGCCAAATCAGTCCTGCAGTAAATGGGTTGTCCATTACTCTGAGAAGCCGCTCTCTAGCAATGTCGGCACTTGGCCAGTCAGTGTTCGCTTGGCATAACAAGGTTATGTGAATGACGGCAAAACTAGCACTAACAAACGAGAAACAAAGGATTTCAAGAGATTGTCCACAACCCTACCTCAGTTACTGTATTTGTGACAAATGCTTAACGATAATGCCCCTAAATATCCCCATATTCCTTTTCTGCCAGCTTCATGTTACTTTACACCTTTTTGCTTCACTTCCTGCTCCCTGGCATCAGTTCTGAGGTCACGGGGTTCACTTCCTTCTTGGAATCCTCTGCTCATTCTTACTACATTTCCCATCACTCCTTGTGCTCATACAGGGGAGAGCTGTGTCTGCAGCAGCATGCACAGGAGCAGTGTGAGCCCACTCCCACACATACACCAAGCTATGCCAACCCATCAGTCTCCAGAGCCAGGACTGTGACATCACAGGGAGACAGGGGATTATCATCCAGAGATCATGCTGACCAAGGGAGCAGCTCAGGTTACAAGCAAGGTATTTAGAGAAGCGCTTATCTATGCCAGTTAATTCACATGTAAGAAACTTGTAAAGTAGTGATTAACCCCTCTAAAGTAGTAGTGGTTCAAGTAAGAGACAGCCCCTTTAATTTCACAGATGTTTTTCCTTTTTTTTTTTTTTGCTGTACTGAAACATTTAAGTGTGTATGTTATTTAGTACAAAAGCTGTTACCCTGACTTTAGTATGCATCTATTTACACTGAAAACCAGAATGAAGATATAGTAAGTGTGGCATCTGATGGATATTTGTTAGCAGCACAGAGCCCATATGTCTGACAGGGAGAAGGAAGACATAAATCAACAGTATAAAAAAAAAAAGTGGTGTGAACACAACCTATCTGCGACTGACCTCAATAACTCAACTAGAGCAATCTTCAGTTCCGCTAACAAAAGATTGATTCGGTCTTCTCCACAGAACAAGGCTGTATTGTGGCTGAACAGTAACCACAGTAAGACAATCCACACAGCATGTGGATGACGGCAGAGTCCTGTCTGAAGAGTTCTGTGTGAACGCTGCATGCGAGGCAGAGTCCTGTCTGAAGAGTTCTGTTTGAACGCTGCATGCGAGGCAGAGTCCTGTCTGAAGAGTTCTGTGTGAACGCTGCATGCGAGGCAGAGTCCTGTCTGAAGAGTTCTGTGTGAACGCTACATGGGAGGCAGAATCCTGTCTGAAGAGTTCTGTGTGAACGCTGCATGCGAGGCAGAGTCCTGTCTGAAGAGTTCTGTGTGAACACTGCATGCGAGGCAGAGTCCTGTCTGAAGAGTTCTGTGTGAACGCTGCATGCGAGGCAGAGTCCTGTCTGAAGAGTTCTGTGTGAACGCTGCATGCGAAGCAGAGTCCTGTCTGAAGAGTTCTGTGTGAACGCTGCATGCGAGGCAGAGTCCTGTCTGAAGAGTTCTGTGTGAACGCTGCATGCGAGGCAGAGTCCTGTCTGAAGAGTTCTGTGTGAACGCTGCATGCGAAGCAGAGTCCTGTCTGAAGAGTTCTGTGTGAACGCTGCATGCGAGGCAGAGTCCTGTCTGAAGAGTTCTGTGTGAACGCTGCATGCGAGGCGCTGGTGATAATCTGCATGTGGAATCTAGCTAAGCAGGACACTGGTCTGTCAGTCTGTGGCGCCCGTCTTCCCATCCGTCATTTACAACAAATCGTCCTGTTACTGCATACACACTTTTCAATTAATCCAAAGATCATATTAAGAGGAATAACGCCATATTTATATATAGTAAAACCAGACTACACGTGTCCTGTTTGAAGTAGTAAATTTCACCTTTCAAGTGATTCTGTCAGGTCCCTAATGCTACCAGGAGACAAAACATCAAGAAATATACTAATGGATATTTTTTCCAGCCAGGCTATTCACAGAAATCAGAGTGAGGCTAGACAGAATAAAATGTAAGCTTTAGGGTATGTTTACTCTGGGCGTTTTTGCTGCTTTTTCTGGCTGTGTTGTTCTATGCTAAGCCTATGAGATTTCAGAAATCTCATGCACACACATTGGTTTTTTTGTCATCAGGATTTTGTGCTTTGCTGCTTTTTTTGGACGTAGGGCATGTCACTTTCAGTGTTTTTGCAGCGTTTTTCACCCAATGGGTGTTGAAAACACACTACAAAAAGGCAGCAAAAAAGCAGATATTATTTGCAGCGTTTTTGCTGCAGAAAAGTCATGGACATTAGCATGGACAAAGGACACAAGTTAGCCCAAAAAATGCACCAAAAACACACCTAAACCTTCGCTTTTGCAGCAGCTTCTTTCCTGCCAAGAAATCAAGTTTTGCTGCAGAAAAAAAAAGCAAAAATGCCCAGTGTGAACTTACCCTAACTCAGATCTTTGAAACACACACAATGCCTGTAAAGTCCATGCCTTTCCTTTCTCTCAAGGCAAACCCATGAGTGGCAAAACCAATATTATAATGCAACACTGCTGATCAGGCACTACTGGAATCAATCAGCCATAATCACAAATATTGGCAATCAAAAAAAGTTCACATGAAGGATCCACAATAAACCTGATTGGTCAATTCTGAAATTTAAAAAAGTTCATATTTCATGTCTTGATATCCCAGTTTTTGGGTGGGTCACCATAGAGAGTAGACATTTGTGCAATCCAAAGACCTAATGGTGATATCCAACAACACATCAAAAAGGAAACGGATTAGAAAATATTTCTTCTTTATTTCACATGGCTAAAAACATATTACAAATTAGACTAAAATCTCACCAATGAGTTTTGAACAAAGTTCTTACTCATAAGAAGAAATATTTTCTAATTGTTTTCCTTTTTCACATGCTGTTGGATATCACCATTTGTATTTTGCCGTTTTCAGCTGTTCCCCACAGATCGTGATCACTTTTGTTTGCACCGTCTTGAGATGTGAGGTAGGCGGCTTCTATCCGCTATGGCAGAGCTGGGATTAGATTAATCTTTTTTTATCTTATCCAGTGAATGGCTCATCTCCTCTAGGCCTCTAAGGCCTAGTGGGGGCTAATAGTCACAGGATAGCTCAACCTGTTAGGGTACCGTCACACAGTGGCATTTTGATCGCTACGACGGCACGATTTGCGACGTTCCAGCGATATATCCGTGACGTTCCAGCGATCTCGCTGTGTCTGACACGCTCCTGCGATCAGGGACCCCGCTGAGAATCGTACGTCGTAGCAGATCGTTTGAAACTTTCTTTCGTCGTCTAGTGTCCCGCTGTGGCGGCATGATCGCATGGTGTAACAAAGGTGTGCACGATATTGTATACGATGTGCGCATAGTAACCAACGGCTTCTACATCGCACATACGTCATGAAAGTATCGCTCCAGCGTCGTGCATTGTGAAGTGTGACCGCAGTCTACGACGCTGGAGCGATAATGGAGCGATGCTGGAGCGTCACGGATCGTGCCGTCGTAGCGACCAAAGTGCCACTGTGTGACGGTACCCCTACAGTCACAACTGAAACCTTCCCAGTAGGTGACACCACACCACACTGCAGAGTGATCAGATTTTTCCGTCCCAGACATTATTGGAGATCCCAGCGATCACTGAGCTAACATTATTTCCTATACAGCAAATAAGTGCTAGATATTAAAAGTGGGGAAATCTCTCATCTCCTTGCAAATTTGCCCATTGTCTAACAGTGAACCCATGCTGCCTTGCAGAAAACAAAATCTGGGTGTTCTAGGTCTGCAAAACGTTGAAGGAAGATTTCTTAACCCCTTAATGACCGCCAATACGCCTTTTAACTGACCTGAGATATAAGAGAATAGCCTCCCCATACAGGTGACAATCCAGCATCTGTCGGCTGTACACTATAGCTGACAACTTGCTGCATCAGCCACAATCAGTGTTTGCACCGTCCAAATCTGTTTAACCCCTTAGATGCTGCTGTAAATTGTGACTACATCATTATATATGGTTAACAGAATGTGGGGGCTTCTTCTTTATCCCAATTGGTGCCCTCAGATCATGATTTTGTGGTCCTGATGTTTGCCATGGCAATTCATGACCAAATAGCGGCCTTAGAGTCTGTCGGCTGTTGTAATCTGTTCAGAAGTTAGAGGCATTTAGGTGGTAAAAATACAATTTTTCATTTCTGTCATACCACATTGCATTAATTCCTGTAAAGCACCTGAAGGGTTAATAAACTACCTGACTGCAGTTTTTGATATGTCTGGGGGTGCTGTTTTTAAAATGGTATCACGTTTGGGGGTTTCCCAATATGTGAGACCCCTAAAGTCACTTCAAACCTGGATAGTCCCCTAAAAAAATAAATTTTGTAAATTTTCTTGAAAAAATGAAAAATTGCTGCTACAATTTTAAACCTCCTAAAATACTAACAAAATAAAATAACATTTTATAAATGATGCTGATGTAAAGCAGACATGTGGGAAATGTTATTTCTTAATGGTTTGCTGTGGTATGACCATCTGGATTAAAGGGATAATTATTCAAAGTTTGAAAATTGCTAATTTTTAACATTTTTCTCAAATTTGTGATTTTTTTTATAAATAAACACAAAACATATTGACCTAAATTTACCATTATCATAAAGTATAATGTGTCATGAAAAAACAATCTCAAAATCACTGGTATTTGTTGAAGCGTTGTAGAGTTATTACCACATAAAGTGACACTGGTCAGATTTCAAAAATTTGGCTCCGTCACTAAGGGGTTAAATGTACAAACTGGGGCAAATTTTTTGAAATTACTACATTTTTAGACAGTATAAGCTTAGAATAGATGGTCTTAAAATGCACCAAATTTATCACAGTGGCTAATGCTGTTTAATAAATGTGATGCACCTTCAAGTTGTCTAGTAAACTTCACATCAACTATTATTTGCGGTCTTTGCATCAGAAATATGCGCAATAACAGTGAATGCCAGCATCGCTATGCAAAAAAGAATATCTAACACACAAAGTAATTTAAATGGAATCTGTCAGTAGGATCAACCCTCCTAAACTGTCTGTATGGACATGTAGGTCATAGGAAGCTGAATAAAACATCCCTGTGACATCTGTGATCCGATATCTTATTCCAGAGAAATCAATGTTTTTCTTTTATGTGAATAACCTCTTCCTTCCCGAAAGATAGCTCTGCCTCCAGAGATTATTTTACATGAAGGGGGACTTACCAGTGTGAGACAAGTAACTAACACTGAACAGGAGAAGTGAACTTTGTCTCCTTACAAACACATTTTTTGCAGCTCTTCAAGCTCTGCTGCATTGTAACAATATTACACCTGTCTGCCTGTAAGATGGAAGCCGAGAGGAACCTGCAGAGGTGTCCGGTATAATCACACACAGCTCTGCAGTGAGATCGGGAGGCAGCGATGTCTTCCAGGCAACATCCTCGCCAGAGACTGGAAGAGTTCATTTATATAAAGTGATAAGATGATTTATCTTCAACAAGGCATCTGATATGAGGCATACAGGCATCACTCTCCTAAGAAGTCTATAACCTGTATGCCCATATTAACCCCTTACTGACATCGGACGTACTAATACGCCGATGTCAGTATCCCCAGCTTTGATGTGGGCTTTGAACAGCTGACATGTGCCCTCAATAGGCGCTGGTGGAATCGCGATCCACACGCGCCTATTAACTAGCTAAATGCTGCTGTCAAACTTTGACAGTGGCATTTAAATTGCGCTTCCGGCCATCGGGCAGGAAATACGTGCACCGCTGACCCCCGTCAAGTGATCAGGGGTCATAGGTTAGTCGGCATGACAACCAGAGGTCTACTCGAGACCTCTATGGTTGTCAGTGCCGGACTGCTGTGAGCGCCACCCAGTGGTCGGCGCTCATAGCAAGTCAGGAATTCTCCTACATAGAGCATGACCATCTGACCATCGCCTCTATGTAACAGAGCCAATTGAGTTGTGCCAGCTTCTAGTCTCCTATGGAGACTATTGAAGCATGGCAAAAAGTAAACATGCCATTGAAGCATGGCAGAAGAAAAAAAAAATGTGTTTAAAAATATAAAAATATTGTCACATTCAGAATCGCCAGATCAATTTAAAAAAAAAGCATTAACCTGATCACTAAACGGCGTTGCGAGGAAAAAAAAAAGTCATAACTCCAAAATTACATTTTTTTGGTCGCCGCAACATTGCATTAAAATGCAATAACAGGCAATCAAAAGATCGTATCTGCACCGAAATGGTATCATTAAAAAAATAAAAAAAGACAGCTCAGTGCGCAAAAAATAAGCCCTCACCCAACCCGAGAACACTAAAAATGGAGAAGCTACGGGTATCTGAAAAGTGCACAATTTTTTTAAAATTTTAGAAAAAATTTTAATTTTTTTGTACCACAAGATACAAAATAACCTAGACATGTTTGGTGTCACAGCCACTTAAAAGGTACAGTACTCACTTTTTTCTTTCAGCTTCACTGATTCCTGCATTTATAGAATCCCATATTCTTTTTCATGTCCAACTTTTGACATAATGCAAGCAGCACATGTTGTTAATAGGCTTCA
The DNA here is from genome assembly GCF_032444005.1 of Ranitomeya imitator. Lineage (NCBI taxonomy): Eukaryota > Metazoa > Chordata > Amphibia > Anura > Dendrobatidae > Ranitomeya > Ranitomeya imitator. The sequence goes on along the minus strand of NC_091287.1, from coordinate 397,786,105 downwards.
GTTGAGGACTTTTTTCATAGCACTAGCACTTTAATTACACATAGGTGATTATTATTATGTTGTTTGATGATAGGATATATATAACAGTGTTGCTGATGAGCCTATCATGTTGACTACTATACTACATATGGTACACCTTTATTGGAGGTATTTACCCCACGACTTAGGTTTTTTGAACATGTGCTTTCTACCTTTTATTTGATAGTAGCTCTATCCTTATAGATGGGTATTTGCCCTCACTGTTCTGTATCATTTTTTGGTTGTTATTTGTATATTGTTGTCCCCTTGTCAATCATTTTTTTTTATTATTCCCTTTAAAAATGTTATAATATTGTACTAATAAAATTGTCACTATTTTATGGCATATGGCTTCCTGTTCTATATTTTAAATGAATTTTAATTCTGATGACATAGGTAAACAGATATTTTGAGTACCGATTTTTGGATATAGACTTGCAGGTTAATATTATCCTGTTGCATTTACGACCTTATTGTGACGTCCACCAGTGATAATAGGGTCCTTGACATTGACTAATCTGTCCTCAGATGACAGACAAGAAGCATGCTGATGCCTACAAATACTAGCAGCCCCTGTGCTTGCCAATCATTCTCCACCTCAGCTCAGCAATAAGGCCTGCACTGCTATACTGTATAAGCGATTAGACCTGTCAAAGTGAAAGTCCCATAGAGGGACAAAGTGAATAAAAAAAATTGACAAAATCTTTAAAAAAAAAAAAAAAGTCAAAATAAAAAAAAATACAAATATGTTGTACCAATAAATACTTTTATAAAGAAAAAAAAAACAACCAAACAAAAAGTACACATATTTGGTATCGACTCAACATATAAAACTGCCCCACTACTTAACCCATTCTGCGAACACAGTGCAAAAAAAAAAAAAAGATTCTTTATCATTATACTGTTGAACAAAAAGTAGAATTAAACGCGATCAAAACGACGAATGGAAATAGAAATGGTATCACTGAAAACGTCATCTTGTCTTACAAAAAAAAAACAGCTCAGTCAGAGGAAAAATAAAGTTATAGCTCTCAGAATAATATTATGAAAAAATAATCTTTTTTCTATAAAATAGTTTTTATTGTGTAAAAGCGCCAAAACATAAAAAATTATATAAATGTGTAGCGCTGTAATCGTACTGACCTGAAGAATAAAGCTGCCTTATCAATTTTACCACGAGCGGAACGGCATTGAAAGAAAAAAAACAATGCCTGACTTGCTGGTTTCTGTTCATTCTGCCACCCAAATATCAGAAATAGTGATCAAAAAAGGTCACGTGACCGAAAATGGTACCAATGAAAACGTCAGCTCGTTCCCAAAAAACAAGCCATAACATGACTCTGTGGGACAAAATGTTGAAAAATTATATCTCTCAAAATACGGAGATGCAAAAAAAACTAGATTCTGAAATAAGCCAAACTAGGAAAAAAGAAAAAAAAAAACAGTGGGGAAAAAAGTACCGTATTTAGTCAACCACCAATTGTGCAAGTTCTCCCTCTTAAAAAGATGAGAGAGGCCTGTAATTGACATCATAGGTAGACCACAACTATGAGAGTCAAAATGAGAAAAATCAAGAAAATCACCTTGTATGATTTGGCAAGATTTATTTTCAAAATTATGGTGGAAAATAACTATTTGGTCATTAACAAAAGTTCATCTCAATATTTTGTTATATGTCCTTTTTTGGGATGACAGAGGTCAAACGTTTTCTGTAAGTCTTCACAAGGTCGGCACACACTGTTGGTGGTAAGTTGGCCCATTCCTCCATGCAGATCTCCTCTAGAGCAGTGATGTTTTGGGCCTGTCACTGGGCAACACTGACTTAACTCCCTCCAAAGGGTTTCTATGGGGTTGAGATCTGGAGACTGGCTAGGCCACTCCAGGACCTTCATATGCTTCTTATGAAGCCACTCCTTCGTTGCCCTGTTGGTGTGCTTGGGATCATTATCATGCTGAAAAACCCATCCATGCTTCATTTTCAATACCCTTGATGATGGAAGGAGGTTTGCACTCAAAATCTCACAATACATGGCCCCATTTATTCTTTCATGTACACAGATCAGTCGTCCCGGTCCCTTTGCAGATAAACAGCCCCAAAGCATGATGTTGCCACCCCCATGCTTCACAGTAGGTTTAGCGTTCTTTGGATGCAACTCCGCATTCTGTCTCCTCCAAACACAACGAGTTTTGTTTCTACCAACAGTTCTACTTTGGTTTCATCAGACCATATGACATTCTCCCAATACTCTTCTGGATAATCCAAATGCTCTCTAGCAAACTTCAGACATGTACTGGCTTGAGCAGGGGGACAAGTCTGGTACTGCAGGATCTGAGTCCCAGGTGGTGTAGTGTGTTACTGATGGTAGCCTTTGTTACGGTCGTCCCAGCTCTATGTTTGTAATTCACTACAATCCCCCTTGTGGTTCTGGGATTTTTGCTCACCTTTCTTGTGATCATTTTGACTCCACGGGTTGAGATCTTGCGTGGAGCCCCAGATCGAGGGAGATTATCAGCACATTCTTGTATGTCTTCCATTTTCATATCATTGCTACCATAGTTGACTTCTTCACACCAAGCTGCTTGCTTATTGCAGATTCAGTCTTTCGAGCCTGGTGCAAGGCTACACTTATTTGTGGTGCCCTTCGGCAGCTTTTGGTCTTCACCATAGTGGAGCTTGAAGTGTGACTGTTTGTGGTTGTGGACATGTGTCTTTTATACTGATAAGTTCAAACAGGTACCATTACTACAGGTAATGAGTGGAGGACAGATGAGCCTCTTAACCCCTTTCTGACATTAGACATACTATCCCGTCGAGGTGGGGTGGGGCCCTATGACCACCGACGGGATAGTACGTCATATGCGATCGGCAGCGCTCACGGGGGGAGCGCCGCCGATCGCGGCCGGGTGTCAGCTGTTTATCGCAGCTGACATCCGGCACTATGTGCCAGGAGCGGTCACGGACCGCCCCCGGCACATTAACCCCTAGCACACCTGCGGGCTTCCCTGAGCCCCCCGCAGCAACGCGATGAGGTCTTACCTCCCTCCCTGCCTGCTCCAGCCCCGGATCCAAGATGGCCGCGGATCCGGGTCCTGCAGGGAGGGAGGTGGCTTCACAGAGCCTGCTCAGAGCAGGCACTGTGAAGCCTGCAGCACTGTAAGTCAGATCAGTGATCTGACAGAGTGCTGTGCAAACTGTCTTATCATTGATCTGTGATGTCCCCCCCTGGGACAAAATAAAAAAGTTAAAAAAAAAAATTTCCAAATGTGTAAAAAAAAATAAAAAAAATTATTCCTAAATAATGAAAAAAAAAATATTATTCCCATAAATACATTTCTTCATCTAAATAAAAAAAACAAAACAATAAAGGTACACATATTTAGTATTGCCGCGTCCGTAATGACCCAACCCATAAAACTGGCCCACTAGTTAACCCCTTCAGTAAACACCGTAAGAAAAAAAAAAAAAAAAGAGGCAAAAAACAACGCTTTATTATCATACCGCCGAACAAAAAGTGGCATAACACGCGATCAAAAAGACAGATATAAATAACCATGGTACCGCTGAAAACGTCATCTTGTCCCGCAAAAAACGAGCCGCCGCCATACAGCATCATCAGCAAAAAAATAAAAAAGTTATAGTCCTGAGAATAAAACGATGCAAAAATAATTATTTTTTCTGTAAAATAGTTTTTATTGTATAAAAGCGCCAAAACATAAAAAAATGATATAAATGAGGTGACGCTGTAATCGTACTGACCCGACGAATAAAACTGCTTTATCAATTTTACCAAACGGGGAACGGTATAAACGCCTCCCCCAAAAGAATAAAAAGCGATCAAAAAATGTCACGTGCCCGAAAATGTTACCAATAAAAACGTCAACTCGTCTCGCAAAAAACAAGACCTCACATGACTCTGTGGACCAAAATATGGAAAAATTATAGCTCTCAAAATGTGGTAATGCAAAAAATATTTTTTGCACTAAAAAGCGTCTTTCAGTGTGTGACGGCTGCCAATCATAAAAATCCGCTAAAAAACTCGCTATAAAAGTAAATCAAACCACCCTTCATCACCCCCTTAGTTAGGGAAAAATTAAAAAAATGTATTTATTTCCATTTTCCCATTAGGGCTAGGGTTAGGGTTAGGGCTAGGGTTAGGGTTAGGGCTAGGGTTAGGGCTAGGGTTAGGGCTAGGGTTAGGGCTAGGGTTAGGGCTAGGGTTAGGGCTAGGGTTAGGGCTAGGGTTAGGGCTAGGGTTAGGGCTAGGGTTAGGGCTAGGGCTAGGGCTAGGGCTAGGGTTAGGGTTAGGGCTAGGGTTGGGGCTAGGGTTAGGGCTAGGGTTGGGGCTAGGGTTAGGGCTAGGGTTGGGGCTAGGGTTGGGGCTACAGTTAGGGTTGGGGCTAAAGTTAGGGTTAGGGTTTAGATTACATTTACAGCTGGGAATAGGGTTGGGATTAGGGTTAGGGGTGTGTCAGGGTTAGAGGTGTGGTTAGGGTTACTGTTGGAATTAGGGTTAGGGGTGTGTTTGGATTAGGGTTTCAGTTATAATTGGGGGGTTTCCACTGTTTAGGCACATCAGGGGCTCTCCAAACACGACATGGCGTCCGATCTCAATTCCAGCCAATTCTGTATTGAAAAAGTAAAACAGTGCTCCTTCCCTTCTGAGCTCTCCCGTGTGCCCAAACAGGGGTTTACCCCAACATATGGGGTATCAGCGTACTCAGGACAAATAGGACAACAACTTTTGGGGTCCAATTTCTCCTGTTACCTTTGGGAAAATACAAAACTGGGGGCTAAAAAATAATTTTCGTGGGGGAAAAAAAGATTTTTTATTTTCACGGCTCTGCGTTACAAACTGTAGTGAAACACTTGGGGGTTCAAAGCTCTAACAACACATCTAGATGAGTTCCTTAGGGTGTCTAGTTTCCAAAATGGTGTCACTTGTGGGGGGTTTCTACTGTTTAGGTACATTAGGGGCTCTGCAAACGCAATGTGACACCTGCAGACCATTCCATCTAAGTCTGCATTCCAAATGGAGCTCCTTCCCTTCCAAGCCCTCCATCGCCCAAACAGTGGTTCCCCCCCACTTATGGGGTATCAGCGCACTCAGGACAAATTGGACAACAAATTTTGGGGTCCAATTTCTCCTGTTACCCTCGGGAAAATACTAAACTGGGGGCTAAAAAATAATTTTTCTGGGAAAAAATGTTTGTTTTATTTTTCAGGGGCTCTCCAAACGCAACATGGTGTCCATCTCGATTCCAGTCAATTTTGCATTGAAAAGTCAAATGGTGCTCCTTCGCTTCCGAGCTCTGTCATGCGCCCAAACAGTGGTTTACCCCCACATATGGGGTATCTGTGTACTCAGGACAAATTGTACAACAACTTTTGGGGTCCATTTTCTCCTGTTACCCTTGTTAAAATAAAACAAATTGGAGCTGAAGTAAATTTTTTGTGAAAAAAAGTTAAATGTTCATTTTTATTTAAACATTCCAAAAATTCCTGTGAAGCACCAGAAGGGTTAATAAACTTCTTGAATATGGTTTTGAGCACCATGAGGGGTGCAGTTTTTAGAATGGTGTCACACTTGGGTATTTTCTATCATATAGACCCCTCAAAATGACTTCAAATGAGATGTGGTCCCTAAAAAAAAAATGGTGTAAAAATGAGAAATTGCTGGTCAACTTTTAACCCTTATAACTCCCTAACAAAAAAAAATTTTGGTTCTAAAATTGTGCTGATGTAAAGTAGACATGTGGGAAATATTACTTATTAAGTATTTTGTGTGACATATCTCTGTGATTTAATTGCATAAAAATTCAAAGTTGGAAAATTGCGAAATTTTCATAATTTTCGCCAAATTTCCGTTTTTTTCACAAATAAACGCAGTTACTATCAAAGAATTTTTACCACTATCATGAAGTACAATATGTCACTAGAAAACAATGTCAGAATCACTGGGATCCGTTGAAGCGTTCCAGAGTTATAACCTCAAAGGGACAGTGGTCAGAATTGTTAAAATTGGCCCGGTCCATAACGTGCAAACCACCCTTGGGGGTAAAGGGGTTAAAGAAGAAGTTACAGGTCTGTGAGAGCCAGAAATCTTGCATGTTTTTAGGTGACCAAATACTTATTTTTCACCATAATTTGGAAAATTAATCTTGCCAAATCAGACAAGGTGATTTTCTGGATTTGTTTTCTCATTTTGACTCTCATAGTTGTGGTCTACCTATGATGTCAAATTACTGGCCTCTCATCTTTTGAAGTGGGAAAACTTGCACTATTGGTGGCTGACTAAATACTTTTTTTCCCATTGTATATAAATCTGGTATCGCTGTAATTGCACCGACTCGAAGAATAAAGTTGTCTAATCCCTTATACCACATGAAGAACTGCGCAAAAAAATAAATAAAACCAATTCTTAACCTGCTACTGATTTGTTCAATCTGCCTCTTAAAGATCACAGTAAGGCTTGGCTCACATTTATCCTGAGCACTTACACCGTGGTTTCTGGGTAAATCTCTGAAATACGTGATTCAGACGGAACCCCCGGTGGAAGATTCCCTATAAGTAGGCAGATGGCGGCACTGTGGACACTGACAGACCTGTGATCTGGTAGTGTCCATCTCTTTAGGCGTGCATAAAAGCGAGGTCGGCCACAGTTTTGTGTACCTCTGAAAAGAACACCGCTGAACAGAGGCCAGACAGAGTACAATGTACCTCTACTGCCTCATAATAGTGAATGGATTTCTTGGGGTTTCATCTGAATCATGTCAATAAGAGATTTAGATAGAAACCCCAAAAGTAAATTTTCAGTGTAGAGCCCAGGATAAAAGTGATCCAAAACGTTATATAAAATGCTTCCAATACAGGCTTCAAATCAATCCAAAAAAATAATCAAGTCCCCACTAAGGTCCGTCATCTGTTAAAAGAAATATAGGGGGCTTCCACATAAAAAGGCTCTGGAAAAGCTAAATGGCTGCTCGCACCCAAAAGATATTCAGCAATTTCTGTGCTTGCAAATCCAAATTATCCCTCCCTTCTGAGCCCCAGCGTGTCTAAACCAGATTTAGCATCCAAATGTTTGGAATTTCTGTAGTGATGTGAGCCCGCCTAATTTACGGGTGCATGTCTCCAGAGGCATGAGTTGGGCACTACAACGTACTGGGCACTACAACGGCAGTCATTCACTGCTGCTTATTTCTGGAAAAGACCCATGGACTTAATCACTATACCTATAGATATACCCGCATGTGGATTTAATTTCCAAAAAGGGTCACTTGAGGGAGATTCTGCTCTTCTAGAAGTTAGGGGCTCTGTATATGGAGTCTGCAAACTATTATAGGAAAATCTGTGCTCCAGGAGGCAAATAGTGCTGCGTCCCTCCCGAGTCTTGCCATATATCTAAGCAATATTGTACCGCCACATATGGGGTATTTCTACATTCAGCAGAAAACGTGGGACACATTTTGGTGCCATTTCTACCTACGGTATTTCCCAGTGAGAAAACGTTACATCTGGGGCTAAAACAAAATTTTGGTGGTAAAAATGCAAGTATTTTTTCTTCATTGCCTAAGGGTATATACAATTCTGTGACAAACCAGTGGTGTCAATATGATCACTGCACCCCTACGTGAGTTCATTGAAAGGTCTAGTTTGTTCAATCTGGTCACTTATGGTGTTATTCTGGCCTCTCAGTGGCTCTGCCAATGGGACATGGCACCCTCAAACCAGTTCAGCAAAATCTCCAATATGGTGCTCCTTCCCTTCTGAGCTTTGTCCTGTGCCTCAAAAGTAGTTTACGATCATATATGGGATATCGGTGCAATCGGGAGAAATTGCCCAACAAATTCTGGGGCCCACTTTCTCCGGCTATCCTTGTGAAAATGAAAAAAGTTGGGGCTAAAACATTTTTGTGGGAAAAAAAATGTTTATCATTTTCACAGATCAACGTTGTGAAATGTGGGTTCAAGGTGCTCACCACACATCTAGATAAATTCCTTAAGGGGTCTAGTTTCCAAAATGGGGTCACTTATGGGGGCTTCCACTGTTTAGGCACATCAGGAGAACTCCAAACACAACATGACACATGCAGACAGTTCCATCAAAGTCTGCGTTCCAAAACATTACTCGTTCCTTTCAGAGCACTGCCATGAGTCCAAACAGTAGTTTTTCCCCACATATGGGGTATCGGCGTACTCAGGAGAAATTGCACAACAGATTTTAAGGTCCATTTTCTCCTGTTACCCTTGTGAAAAAAAAAAAAAATTGGAGCTAAAAACATTTCTGTAGGAAAAATGTCATCTTCTGTGAAGCATCTGGGGGGTTCAAGATGCTCACCACACATCTAGATAAGTTCCTTGAAGGGTCTAGTTTCCAAAATGGGATCACTTGTGGGGTGTATACACTGTTAAGACACATGGGGCACTCCAAATGGTACATGACGTCTGCTAATGATTCTAGCCAATTTTGACCTCCGAAAGTCAAATGGCGCTCCTTCCCTTCCAAGCCCTGCAGTGCGCACAAACAGTAATTTTGCCTCACAGTTGGGTTTTCAGCGTACTTAAGATAAATTGCACATCAAATTGTATGGTGCAATTTCTCCTTTTACCCTTGAGAAAATGCTAAATTTGGGGCTAAATGAACATTTTGTGGGAAAATTTTGATTTATTTTCACCGTTCCACATTATAAACTTCTGTGAAGCACCTGGGGGTTCAAGGTGTTCACCACCACACATCTAGACAAGTTCCTTGAGGACTCTAGTTTCCAACATAGGGTCACTTGAGGGGGGTTTACATTGTTTAGGCACATCAGAGGCTCTCCAAATGCAACATGGTGTACGCTAATTAAACCAGCAAATTTTGCATTCAAAAATGTCAAATGGGGCTCCATCCTTTCCGAGCTCTGCCGTGCACTCAAACAGTAGTTTCCACCAACATTTGGGGTATTCGCATACTCAGGGCAAATTTCAAAACAAATTTTGGTGTCCATTTTCTCCTGTTACCCTTAAATGTTGATTTTTTCCTTCCACATTCCATTACTTCCTGTGTAGCACCAGAAGAGTTAATAAACTTATCGAATGTGGTTTTGAGTATCTTGAGGGGTGCAGATTTTAGAATGGTGTCACTGTTGGGTATATTCTGTCAAATAGACCCAATAAAATCACTTCAAACGGAATGTGGGTCCCTAAAAAATGGTTAGGTAAATTTTGTTGTAAAAATTAGAAATCGATGGTCAACTTTTAACCCTTCTAACTTCCTAAAAAAAAAATTATGTTTCAAAAATTGTGCTCAAGTAAAATAGAAAAGTGTGAAATGTTATTAACTATTTTGTGTGACATTATTCTCTGATTTAAGGGCATACAAATTTAAAAAGTTTGAAAAGTGTGAAATTTTCACAAAATTTTAATTTTTTTCACAAATAACGCATATTGAACAAATTTTACCAATATCATGAAGTACAATATGTCACGAAGAATCAGTGGGATACGTTGAAGTGTTCCAGAGTTATTACCACACTAGCTGAAGAGCCCGGCGTTGCCTGGGCATAGTAAATATCTGTGGTTAGTTATAGCACGTCACTTCTCTTATTTTCCCATCACGCATCTCATTTTCCCAATCACATCTCTCATTTTCTCCCTCACACCTCTCATTTTCTCCCTCACTCCTCTCATTCCCCCCTAACACTTGTCATTTTGACCTCACATCTGTCATTTTCCGATCACTCCACTATTTTCCCTCACTCCTCTCATTTTGCACTCACACCTTTTCATTTTCACCTCACACCTCTCATTTTCACCTCAGTATATACATGTTTGTCATCTCCCTTATATATAGTATACACCTGTATGTCATCTCCTGTATATAGTATATACCTGTATGTCATCTTCCATGTATATAGTATATACCTGCTGTGTGTCATCTCCCCTGTATATAGTATATACCTGTATGTCATCTCCTCCTATATATAGTATATACCTGTATGTCATCTCCTCCTATATATAGTATATACCTGTATGTCATCTCCTTCTATATATAGTATATACCTGTGTGTCATCTCCCCTGTATATAGTATATATCTGTGTGTCATCTCCTCCTGTATATAGTATATACCTGTATGTCATCTTCTATATATAGCATATACCTGTATGTCATCTCCTCCTGTATATAGTATATACCTGTAGGTAATCTGCTCCTGTATATAGTATATACCTGTGTGTCATCTCCCCTGTATATAGTATATACCTGTGTATCATCTCCTCCTGTATTAGACCTCGTTCACACGTTATTTGCTCAGTATTTTTACCTCAGTATTTGTAAGCTAAATTGGCAGCCTGATAAATCCCCAGCCAACAGGAAGCCCTCTGCCCTGGCAGTATATATTAGCTCACACATACACATAATAGACAGGTCTTGTGACTGACAGCTGCCGTATTTCCTATATGGTACATTTGTTGCTCTTGTAGTTTGTCTGCTTATTAATCAGATTTTTATTTTTGAAGGATAATACCAGACTTGTGTGTGTTTTAGGGCGAGTTTCCTTTGTCAAGTTGTGTGTGTTGAGTTGCGTGTGGCGACATGCATGTAGCGACTTTTGTAAGATGAGTTTTGTGTGGCAACATGCGTGTAGCAACTTTTTGTGTGTCGAGTTGCATGTGACAGGTTAGTGTAGCAAGTTGTGTGCAGCAAGTTTTGCGCATGGCGAGTTTTGCACGTGGCGAGTTTTATGTGTGGTGCCTTTTGAGTATGTGCAAGTTTTGTGTGAGGCAACTTTTGCATGTGTTGCAACTTTTGTGCATGTGGCAACTTTTCCGCGTGTGCAAGTTTTGCGTGTGGCGAGTTTTCCATGAGGTGAGTTTTGCGTGAGCCTAGTTTTTGCACGTGGCGAGTTTTGCGCGTGGCGAGTTTTGAGTGGCGACTTTTGTGTTTCGACTTTTATGTGGCGAGGTTGGTGTATGTGTGATGAAATGTGTGCTGAGGGTGGTATATGTGTTCAAGCATGTGGTAGTGTGTGGCGCATTTTGTGTGTGTGTTCATATCCCCGTGTGTGGTGAGTATCCCATGTCGTGGCCCCAACTTAGCAATTGTACGGTATATACCTCTTTGGCGCCATCGCTCTCATTCTTTAAGTCTCCCTTGTTCACATCTAGCAGCTGTCAATTTGCCTCCAACACTTTTCCTTTCACTTTTCCCCATTATGTAGATAGGGGCAAAATTGTTTGGTGAATTGGATAGCGCAGGGTTAAAATTTCACCTCACAACATAGCCTATGATGCTCTCAGGGTCCAGACGTGTGACTGTGCAAAATTTTGTGGCTGTAGGTGCGACGCCTCCAACACTTTTCCTTTCACTTTTTTCCCCATTATGTAGATAGGGGCAAAATTGTTTGGTGAATTGGAATGCGCGGGGTTAAAATTTCGCCTCACAACATAGCCTATGACGCTCTCGGGGTCCAGACGTGTGACTGTGCAAAATTTTGTGGCTGTAGCTGCGACGGTGCAGATGCCAATCCCGGACATACACACACACATACACACACACACACATACACACATTCAGCTTTATATATTAGATAAAGTGACACTGGTCAGAATTGTAAAATTTGGCCTCGTCATGAAGGTGAAAACAGGCTCGGGGGTTAGCCCCGCCCATCGGCGCCACTGTCACATGATCGTAGGCGTGAGCAATGGATTGTAATGGCAGCCGTGGGTCTGTGGAAGAGTTTTTAAAATATATTAAGAAAAAAAAATACTAAAGTTCAAATCACCTCCCCTTCACCCCATTGAAAATTAAAGAAATTAAAAAAAAGAACACACGCTGGGACCGCTGCATTCAAAAATGTCCAAAACGTCAGCTAAGGGCGCAAAAAATAAGCCATTATCCAGCCCCAAGGCCTGAAAAATGGAAAGCTTGGAAAATGGTGACAAAAGCAACTTAAAAAATAAACTATACATGTTTGGTATCTGTGTACTCGTACTGACATGGGCAATCATACTGCCAGGTCAGTTTTACCATATAATGACCACTGTAAATGCAAAAAACAAATCCAAATTCAACACTTGTTTTTATTATTCCTGTTTTCCAGTACACTGATGACATTCAAAAGTACAATTCGTCCAGCTAAAAACAAGCTCTCACACAGCCATATTGACGAAAATATATATAAAATAAAGTTATGGCTCTTGGAAGAAGGGGAAGAAAAAACAAAAGCAAGTAAAATGAAAATGGCCAGGCGATGAATGGGTTAAATCTTGACATATTTCACCAATGATTGGTAGGGTGTGGGGAGACTTGTCATGAAGCAATTTTGCAACAATATAAAAAAATAGAAGGAAGCAAAGGAACCAGAGTCACAGACAGGCGACAAACTCAAGAGAAAAAAAAACTTATAACAATGACAGAACGGATGGTCAAAGAGTCTAATGTCTGACTGCATTAAAAGGAAGCATGCTTTTTCTCCAAGCAGTAACAATACAGGGCTGTAAATAGATTAAACGTAACACTGGAACAGCTGGAAGGGTCAAAACACAACAATGTGCAGCAATGCCACCCCTATTGCCAATTCATCTCAGTCAAAGATGTATCACAAAGGAGATTCACTACATCACCCAGGCCAGGATGTGCTTTGCAACAAAAGAGTTAAAAAGATACTCTCTGCCCTTGCAACTGCTGAATACTTGCAGGAATTGTCCTTTCTTAATTACTTACCATGCCTTCAAATCCAACTCTGTAAAGGTTTTTAGCTCCATTGTCCCAAAGGACATAAGCAGCACTGTGTGGGCTTGATGCACTCCAGTCCTGGATCTCAGTTACCTAAAATGAGATTAAACAAAATGATGTCAATTGATTAGATGAAATAGTGACAGAAAAGTATCCAGGAGGCTAGGTTACGTAAATATGGAGAGTAATGTTTCCAAGTATTTTCCTGATTTTAAAAGCTTCATAACCAGAGTGGTGGCACCATGCCCTGACCTCATCTGTGTGACCAGCGGCCGAGACACAATATAAAAGAACACCATCTATTATTATGCAAATGTATTAACAATCTATCCAGATGGACACTTTGTGTGGATTTTTAGACTATCGGATGTGAAGGTTGCGAGATCAGGAGGACAATCTACCACCTTCTCACGTAGTTCCTAGATCTTATTAGCACTGGTCAGGGATAAGAAGGAAGATACGAACAGGTCCATGGAGTCCAGCACCCCTCATAAAGTACCTATCACCAATCTTGGGCAACTCATTTTATTTAATAAAATAGTGGGAAGCCCCAGGTTGGTTATATTTCTAAAAAAGTTCTAGTGGCAAAGGTTTTTGGAAGTAGCCCTAATGTTCCCTTAAAAGGAACAACTCTGGCAAAATTGGGACCAGATTTACTGAATCTTCTCCCACAAACCTATATATCACTATTCTCAGTTTCTTCTCTTTACCAGGCTGTCCACAGATCGGACTGACTGTACAACATGACAGCTTCCCTTTAGAGTAAGTTCACACAAGGGATTTTTTTCTCAGCATTTTTTTCCTGCAGCAAACCTTTTTTTTTTTGCGTGCTAGATTTAACTCTATTGCATGCTGATAAAGTTTAGTGTTGAAAAAAAAAAGTCCTATTCTAGGGCTAGCGTTGTGTTATCTCTCACTTCACAATATGGGCACAACCGGGTGAACAGTCAGTAATTGGCAGCGCTTTGGACGTAGCACATGTTTGCTGCATCCATAGCGCTGTTGGCTTTTGAAGGTCGGCGATTCTGCATGTGATCACTGAACTGTGCAGAATCACCGCACCCAATACATTGTGTGGGTGAAATTTATCTTGCGGAGTCTTACGTTTCCGCAAGAAAATTTAACATGCTGCGGTCTGGAAAGATGCGCCGCATGTCCATCTCCGCAGGTGATCCACAGGCATCTGTGCACACATAGTGGACATGGGATTTCTTGAAATCTCATCCACTATGCTGTAACATCTGGACGCTGCGGGTTGGCCTCTGCACACAGTGTCCAATCCGCAGCACCGTGGGAACGTACCCTAAGAACCTGGGGGGGAATGGTGGGGTTTAAATATATCGGCCTTGATCTGATTTCAAGCACAGGTCTACTACATAATACTTATATCTTCTCCACTATTTTCTATTGTCTCTGAGGTTTACATAAGCTCTATGCACTTTATTACCATGGTTAAAATGCCCATGTGATATAATGTGATTGTACATGCTGCCCTCTACCTGATCCTCTCTCTGTATTGTCTCTATTACTGATCCATAAATATGTTTTTGGTACTATGTACTAATACGCTTTTTGTAATCATGTACCGCAATTATTATTATTATTAATTTATATAGCACCATTGATTCCATGGTGCTGTACATGAAAAGGGGTTACATACAAATTACAGATATATCACTTACACTAAGCAAACGAACAATTACAGACTGATACAGAGGGACGAGGACCCTGCCCTTGCGGGCTTACATTCTACAGGATTGTGGGGAAGGAGACAATAGGTTGAGGGTTGCAGGAGCTCCGATGTTGGTGAGGCGGTAGCTCCTGTAGTGATGAGGAGGCAGCGGGGTCAGTGCAGGCTGTAAGCTTTCCTGAAGAGGTGGGTTTTCAGGTGCTGTCTGAAGGATCCGAATGTGGTTGATAGTTGGACGTGTTGGGGCAAAGAATTCCAGAGGATGGGGGATATTCGGGAGAAGTCTTGGAGGCGGTTGGGTGAGGAGCAAATAAGTGTGGAGGAGAGAAGGTGGTCTTGGGAGGACCGGAGATTACGTGAGGGAGGATATCGGGAGATTAGTTCAGAGATATATGGAGGAGACAGGTTATGGATGGCTTTGTAGATCAGTATTAGTAATTTGAACTGGATACGCTGAGGGAATGGGAGCCAGTAAAAAGATTTGCAGGGGAGAGAAACTGAGGAGTAGTGAGGAAAGAGATGAATTAGTCGGGCAGCAGAGTTAAGGATGGACTGGAGAGGTGCAAGGGTGTTAGCAGGGAGGCCACAGAAAAGGATGTTGCAGTAGTCAAGGCGGGAGATGATGAGGGCATGCACAAACATTTTAGTAGATTGGCGGTTTAGGAAAGGACGGATTCTGGAGATATTTTTGAGCTGGAGGTGACAGGATGTGCGGTTTGAAGGACAGGGTAGAGTCAAGAGTTAATCCAAGGCAGCGGACTTCCATTACGGAGGAAAGCGTGATGTTGTTAATTGCGATAGAAAGGTCAGGTATGGAAAATCTATGAGATGGAGGAAAGATGATGAGTTCAGATTTGTCCACATTGAGTTTGCGGAAGCAAGAGGAGAAGAAGGAGGATTTGACTGATAGACACTACGGGATTCTGGACAGCAGAGAGGCGACGTCTGGGCCACAAAGGTAGATCTGAGTTTCATCAGCATAAAGGTGGTACTGGAATTCATGGGACTTTATGAGTTGTCCCAGGCCAAATGTATAGATTGAGAAGAGTAGGGGTCCTAGAACAAAGCCTTAGGGAACAACAGAGAGAGGGTGGAATGAGAAGGTAGTGTGGGAGGGGAGACGCTGAATGCACAGTTGGAAAGGTATGAGGAGATCCAGGATAGGGTGAGGGTGAGGTCTTTGATGCCAAAGGAGGAGAGGATCTGTAGTAGGAGGCAGTGGTCAACTGTGTCGAAAGAAGAGGACAGGTCTAGAAGGAGGAGTACAGAGTATTGTCTGTTAGCTTTGGCTGTACATAGGTCGTTAGTAATTTTGGTCAGGGCTGTCTCAGTTGAGTGATGGGGGCAGAAACCAGATTGTAGATTGTCAAAGAGCAAGTTAGATGAGAAGTGGGAGGAAAGTTCAGCGTGGATGTGCTGCTCCAGGAGCTTGGAAGCGAATTGGTGCAGCGATATTGGGCGATAGCTGGACATAGCAGTTGGATCGAGGGTTGGCTTTCTAAGGACAGGCGTGATTGTGGCATGTTTGAAAACAGAAGGGAAGGTGCCAGAAGTTAGTGATAGGTTGAAGAGGTGGGTTAGGGTGGTGGTGAGGTTGGGGAGGAGGTGAGGTGGGATGGGGTCGAGCGCACAGGTGGGGAGGTGCAATTTGGAGAGGAGACAATTATGCCCCCCTTCAGTGATGTTGGATAGGGAGGTATGAGGTTTGGGCATTGGTCAGGTATACAAAGGGGTTGTGGTGGTTGAATAATAAATAAATCTTTATTTTTATATAGCGCTAACATATTCCGCAGCGCTTTACAGTTTGTTGAACAATGAAGACTCGCCTTGTTTGGTCGATCTTATTTTTAAAGTGTGTGGCAAAGTCCTCAGCAGAGATGAGGGAGCTTGGAGGGGGCAGTGGTGGGCGGAGGAAGGAGTTAAAGGTTTTGAATAACTGTTTGGGGTTGTAGGATAGGGAAGATACAAGGGTTGTGAAGTAGGCCTGTTTAGCAGAGGTGAGAGCAGATTTAAAAGCCAGTGTTGCCTGTTTGAATGCAGTGAAGTCGTCTTGCGAATGTGTTTTCTTCCAATGCCGCTCTGCCACCCTGGACACTTGCGGGAGTTTTTTAGTGGTATTATTGTGCCAGGGTTGTCTATTGATACGTCGGACTCTACCATGAACGAGAGGGGCAACCGTGTCAATTGTAGAAAGCAGTGGCACTGTGTGTCGTGGAGTGAGGATATGGATGTCAGTGGTAGGATAGAGTCAGAGAGTGTGTGGGTGTCTAGGTGTGCAAAGTTTCTGCGGGGGTGCGCATGTTGCTGGACATGGGTGACCGGTGAGAAGGACAGGGAGAAAGTGAGCAGATGGTGGTCGGGAGAGGGGAGGTGGTGAAGTTAGATAGAGAGAAGATACGGGTGAAGACCAGGTCTAGTGTATGTCCGTCTGTGCGGGTGGCTGCGGAGGACCACTGAGTAAGTCCAAAAGATGAAGTAAGGGACAGAAGTTTGGAGGCTGGTGACTGAAGGGTATCAGTGGGGATGTTGAAGTCACCCATGATGATGGTGGGAATGTCAGCAGAGAGAAAGTGAAGAAGCCAGTTGGAGAATTAGTCAATAATGGCAGTGGCCGGGCCCGGAAGTCGGTATATGACGGCCACTTGGAGGGAGAGTAGATGCGGACAGAGTGGACTTCAAAAGAGGGGAGGGATAAGGGAGGGTATAGGTGGGATTGGGTTAAAGGTGCAGTTTGAAGAAAGGAGAAGACCCACTCCTCCACCATGTCTGTTGCCGGGGCGAGGGGTGTGGGTGAAGTGGAGGCCGCCGTAACACAGCGCAGAAGGGGAGGCGGTGTCAGAGGGTGTTAGCCATGTTTCTGTGAGGCTGAGGAAGGCAAGATTGCGAGAGAGAAAAGGGTCATAAATCACATGAAACTTATTGCAATAATAAATAATTGCAATGTAATAAACTTATACCTTTTATATTTACATGTTTGAACGCATTGCTCCATTTGTTTCTCTGTATTGCTCTATAGAATCCGGCTTTGGCGCAAAATAAAAAGGCAAAACCTGATAACTGCGTTTTTGGTGAGTTTTTTCTCCACTCATTCACTCCAATGGGTGAGATCCAAGGGGTAACGGTTTTCCTTCCGGAGAGTGACATGTTAAGCATGCTGAGATGAGGAGACTTAAGTCGCAATGCTCCTTTGGGAAATGCTCAAATTGTCAACACGTCACTCTCCGGATCCCGGTCAGACGCCTCTCACACAGCCAAACCAGATCTCACACTTTGCTTGATAGGGGCAGTACCCCAAAACACAGTGTCTGCAAATTGAGATTCTGGTTTGGGCTTTTATCCTAAGTCATGTGGCAAGGCTCGTTAAATGGTCAACATTGACATGCAAGGCACAAAATCCTGATGACCAAAAACCAATGTGTGTGCATGAGATTTCTGAAATCTCAAGGCTTTGCTGGTACTGGAAAACGCAACTGAAAATTTGCTTAACCCCTTTCTGACCTCGGACGGGATAGTAAGTCCGAGGTCAGAAGCCCCTCTTTGATGCGGGCTCCGGCGGTGAGCCCACATCAAAGCCGGGACATGTCAGCTGTTTTGAACAGCTGACATGTGCCCGTAATAGGCGCGGGCAGAATCGCGATCTGCCCGCACCTATTAACTAGTTAAATGCCGCTGTCAAACGCAGACAGCGGCATTTAACTACCGCATCCGGCCGGGCGGCCGGAAATGACGGCATCGCCGACCCCGTCACATGATCGGAGGTCGGCGATGCTTCTCCATTGTAACCATAGAGTTCCTTGAGACCTCTATGGTTACTGATCGCCGGTAGCTGTGAGCGCCACCCTGTGGTCGGTGCTCACAGCACACCTGATTTTCTGCTACACAGCAGCGAACAGCAGATCGCTGCTATGTAGCAGAGGCGATCGTGCTGTGCCTGCTTCTAGCCTCCCATGGAGGCTATTGAAGCATGGCAAAAGTAAAAAGAAATAGTTAAAAAAAAAATGTGAAAAAAAATAAAAAATATATAAAAGTTTAAATCACCCCCCTTTCGCCCCAATCAAAATAAATCAATTAAAAAAAAAATCAAATCTACACATATTTGGTATCACCGCGTTCAGAATTGCCCGATCAATTAAAAAAAGCATTAACCTGATCGCTAAACGGCGTAGCGAGAAAAAAAATCGAAACGCCAGAATTACGTTTTTTTGGTCGCCGCGACATTGCTTTAAAATGCAATAACGGGCGATCAAAATGATCAAAATGCTATCATTAAAAACGTCATCTCGGCACGCAAAAAATAAGCCCTCAACCGACCCCAGATCATGAAAAATGGAGACGCTACGAGTATCGGAAAATGGCGCAATTTTTTTTTTTTAGCAAAGTTTGGAATTTTTTTTCACTACTTAGGTAAAAAATAACCTAGTCATGTTAGGTGTCTATGAACTCGTAATGACCTGGAGAATCATAATGTCAGGTCAGTTTTTGCATTTAGTGAACCTAGCAAAAAAGCCAAACAAAAAAACAAGTGTGGGACTGCACTTTTTTTGCAATTTCACCGCACTTGGAATTTTTTTCCCGTTTTCTAGTACACGACATGCTAAAACCAATGATGTCATTCAAAAGTACAACTTGTCCCACACATGGCCAAATTGACGGAAAAATAAAAAAGTTATGGCTCTGGGAAGGAGGGGAGTGAAAAACGAACACAGAAAAACGAAAAATCCCAAGGTCATGAAGAGGTTAAAAAAAAGGTAAATGATGTAATGATGTTACCATTCGATAATAGCCTAATGGGAAGCCATCATCAGATGGCTACTACTATTACTACTACTATTATTACTACTATTTAAATCAGGTTTTTGTGTTACATGTATTTCTATTTCATATTACAATATTTATTGGGAAAAATGGTTTTAATACAGATTAGAAGTAAAAAGAAAACAAAGCTTCCAAGTTTTAAGAAAGATTTAACATGAAAACCTTATTTATACAATAAGTCATTTTCTGAGGACATATTTTAAGAAAGTACATGGTAGTGCTGGATTAGTGGAAAGTGCCAAAGCAGCCGTGGAGCTTCGGGCCTGACTTTGCTAAAATGTTGTGCCTTTTCAGGGGACATTAGTGCTGTCAGATAGGGGCTCTTTAGTTAATTGGTAGTCCCCAAAACCATCTTTAGATATATACACACACATACAGATTTCTTTACCCTTGAGACTAGATTGAGCCCTTGTGGATATTGAGTATTCCGCTAGACTATTTTTAGAAGATTGTCTTGTGAGTAATGTACTTTTAAGTGAATGAATTAGGCTATGTGCACACATTGCGTATTTTTTGTGTTTTTTTGGTGTTTTTCCACTGCAAAAACGCTTAAAAACCGCTTACATTAAGCATCCTATCATTTTTAATGCATTCCGCAATTTTTGTGCACATGTTGCCTTTTTTTGAAAGATAAAAATGCATTGCAGAAATAAACGCAGCATGTTCATTAATTTTGTGGATTTTTCGTGGATTTCCATCTATATAGATGCATTGGGAAGCTCTGGGAAAAAAACGCAAAAAAAAACGCACAAAAACATGTGCGGATTTCCTGCGAAAGTAGTCTGGATTTGCTCAGGAAAATTCTGCACACTTTCCTGAACGTGGACACATAGCCTAAAAACAGGATTTTTGGTTGCTTACCGTAAAATCTTTCTCGGAGCCTTCATTGGGGGACACAGGAACCATGGGTGTATGCTGCTGCCACTAGGAGGCTGACACTATGCACAAAAAAGTTAGCTCCTGCTCTGCAGTGTACACCCCACCGACAGGCATTATGCACCTCAGTTAGTGAGAAAGCAGTAGGAGAAAAACAATAAGGTTGAAACAACATAACCACGAACATGAGAACTGTAAACACAAGAACAGTCATAGAACACCGAACAACAGAGACTGAATAACCAGGGAGGGGGCTGTGTCCCCCAATGAAGGCTCCGAGAAACAGATTTTACGGTAAGCAACCAAAAATCCTGCTTTCTCCATCGCCTCTCACTGGGGGACACAGGAACCATGGGACGTCCCAAAGCAGTCCCTGGGGTGGGAAAAAACAGACTTCCACCAGGTCAGAGGACTCGCCACTGCCGCCTGCATCCTTCTACCTAGGCTGGTGTCCGCTGAAGCGTAGGTATGGACCTTGTAAAATTTGGCGAACGTGTGGATGGAAGACCAGGTTGCCGCTTTGCAAAGCTGTAGGGCGGAAGCCCTGTGGTGCACTGCCCAGGAGGCGCCAACTGCCCGGGTAGAGTGAGCCTTAATCCCAGGAGGGGTACTCTGTTCTTGACCCGGTAAGCCTCCAAAATTGCCGCTCTGATCCAGCGAGCAATAGTCGCCTTGGAAGCCGACAGGCCTCTACGCGCGCCATCTGGAATGACGAAAATAGAATCCGTCTTCCGAAAAGCGGCCGTTCTAGCCAGGTAGATCCTCACTGCCCTGACGAGGTCCAGCTTGTTCAATGATCGCTCCAGAGGAGGAGTCGGAGCTGGACAAAAGGAAGGTAGAACAATGTCCTCGTTGAGGTGGAAGGTGGAAACCACCTTAGGGAGGAAGGAAGGCGGAGGCCTGAGGACGACCTTGTCCTGGTGGATAACCAAGAAAAGGGGTCGGCAAGAAAGGGCCGCCAACTCTGAAACGCGGCGGATAGAAGTGATGGCCACAAGAACGGCCACCTTCCAGGAAAGAGCTTACAGGAAAACCTCCCTGAGGGGCTCAAAGGGGGAACCCCTCAGAACGTCCAGCACAAGATTCAAATCCCATGGATCCACAGGGGCCCTGTACGGAGGGGCAGCATGGGCTACTCCTTGAAGGAAGGTCTTAACCTGTGGCCGAGAAGATAACGTCTTCTGAAAAAGGATGGAGAGCGCAGAAACCTGGCCCTTTAGGGAACTAAGAGCAAGGCCCGAATCCAGTCCTGCCTGAAGGAAACCCAGAATGGAAGGCAGGGAAAAGGACATAGGTGAAACGCGGTTGGACTAGCACCAACGGAATTAAGCCTTCCAGGTACGATAGTAGATCCTAGAAGACGAAGGCTTCCTAGCCTGGATCATAGTTCGAATCACTTGATCCGAAAGGCCAGACGCTCTTAGAATCGCGGTCTCAACAGCCACACCGTCAAACTGAGACCGAGAATTCGGGTGGCAGATCGGATCCTGGGACAGTAAATCGGGTCTGTCTGGAAGCCGCCAGGGGGCGTCCGCGAAAAGGTTGACGATCTCAGCAAACCAAGACCTCCTGGGCCAATCCGGACCGATCAGAATGACCGGCACCCATTCCGCCTTGATCTTTTTCAAGAGCTTGGGAAGCAAGGGCAGGGGTGGAAACAGATAGGGAAGCACGAACTGCGACCAAGGAAAGGCCAGAGCGTCGAAGC
This sequence comes from Ranitomeya imitator, assembly GCF_032444005.1. Taxonomy (NCBI): domain Eukaryota; kingdom Metazoa; phylum Chordata; class Amphibia; order Anura; family Dendrobatidae; genus Ranitomeya; species Ranitomeya imitator. Next base: position 397,764,280 of record NC_091287.1, on the reverse strand, counting down.
CCACTGCGAGTGGATCGCAGGACCTGGAGACGAACCGAGGTACCTTCCTGTTCATTCGGGACGCCGTGAGGTCCACATCCGGAGTCGCCCATCGAAGACAAATCTGATGGAAGACCTCCTGATGCAAGGACCATTCCCCTGCCACAAGACCCTCGCGGCTGAGGAAGTCGGCGGCCCAATTGTCAACGCCGGGGGTATGTACCGCGGATATCACGGGAACCGTTGCCTCTGCCCAGAGGACGATCTTGGATACCTCGGCCAAGGAGCTCCGAGTCCCCCTTGATGGTTGACATATGCCATCGCCGTGGCATTTTCCATCTGGATTCGGATAGGTAGACCCCTGAGAATCCCTTCCCAGTGACGAAGGGAGAGAAAAATGGCCCAAATCTCGAGTATGTTGATCGGCCGAGAAGACTCCTGCGCTGACCAACGACCCTGAACAGTCAGGTGGCGAAACACCGCACCCCAGCCGAGCAGGCTGGCGTCTGTTGTCACCACCTGCCAGTGAACTGGAAGGACCTGCCCTGGGAGATGAGAGGTGACGTCAGCCACCAGTTGAGTGACCGTTTGACCCGGGGAGAGAGGCGGATCGGACGATCCAGGGAGAAGACATACCTGTCCCACTGAGACAGGATGGCCTGCTGAAGAGGACGCGAGTGAAATTGGGCGAAGGGAATCGCTTCCAATGTTGCTACCATCCTCCCCAGAACCTTTATGGCCGATCGGAAGGAAGGAAGACGAGGACCCTGAAGCGAGCGTACATCCCGACGAAGGGTGGATTTCTTGTCCTCAGGAAGGAAGACTTTGTTCTGACGAGTGTCGAAGAGCATGCCCAGAAAAACGATGCACTGAGAAGGAATAAGGCAGGACTTCTTCCGGTTGACCAGCCACCCGAAGCGGGCTAGGGTGTCGAGGACGATGGACAGACTTTCGTGAGCCTGAGAAAAGGACGGAGCCTTGATGAGGATGTCGTCGAGGTACGGAAACAGAACCAGGCCTCTGACCCTCAAGATGGCTATCAGAGCCGCCATGATCTTCGTGAAAACCCTGGGAGCGGTTGCAAGACCGAACGGCAGGGCGACGAACTGAAAATGGTCCTGGATCACCGCAAAGCGCAGGAATCGGTGATGTCCGGGGAATATCGGGACATGGAGGTAGGCGTCCTGAATATCTATGGAACACAGAAATTCCGGAGCCTCCATGGAAGCAATTACTGAACGAAGGGATTCCATCCTGAAGTGCTTCAGACGAACTCTCCTGTTCAGCAATTTGAGATCCAGAATGGGACGAACCTTGCCGTCTTTTTTCGGTACCACAAAAAGGTTTGAATAGAAACCTGTGAACCGTTCTTTTCCTGGGACAGGAACGATTACCCCAGGTTGGAGGAGAGAAGCGATGGGCTGCGAAGAAACCGGTAACTAGAACGGGGTCTCTTGGAGGTCTAGCCTGGGGAAGAAGAGAACTTGCGCCCCCGGTGGCGTCCTTAATGATTTGGTCGAGCTTGGAACCAAAGAGACGTGAACCCTGAAAAGGCAGGCTGGTAAGGGACTTCTTACAAGACAAGTCCGCCTGCCAGGCCTTGAGCCAAACGGTCCGACGGATGGCAACAGCGTTGCTGGACGCCTGGGCCGCACAAGACGCGGCATCCAGGGAAGCAGAGACCAGGTATTCGCCCGCATGAGAAATCTGGTTGGCAAGCTCCGCCAGCTGTCCGGGTGGAGCCCCGTCCAGGATGCCCTGACGGAGTTGTTTGGCCCATTTGGATATGGATTTGGAAACCCAAGTGGAAGCAAAGGCCGGCATAGAGAGGCAGCCGCCTCGAAGGCTGCCTTCGCAAAGAACTCTATAACTCTATCATTAGAGTCTTTCAGAGATGCCACGCCGGATAGCGGGAGGACCGTGTTGGTGGACAGCCTGGAAACTGGAGGATCCACCGAGGGAGAAGCCGTCCGATTAGCAGTGAGCTCTCTGAAAGCATCTGGTCAGATTCTCTCTTTCTCTTGTCATGATCTCCTCAAATTCAGGATGAGGAGCGAAAAACTTGGAAGGTGGTTTAGACCGTCTAAACTAAACCGCCTGGTCTGTGGGTTCCGTAGAGGAATCTTTGATGCCACAGGTGTGATTTATCGCTCCAATGAGGTTCTGAACCATAACCTTGATGTTGGAGATTTGGTTCAAATCCAGAGAACGCCTCGCCTGACTCAGGGGAGGAGGACCGGGGGGAAGCCAACCGCAGAGAAGGACCGTGGGGCGAGATGGAACGGGAAGAGGACTCAGACCGGCGTTCCTGTATGGACCTTTTGCGGCCTATGACGGAAGGCTCGGGCGGGGCCTCCTGCGACCAGCTGGCTACCGCGGGGATCTGAAGGGGCAACCTATCAAGCACGGACACAAGAGTTTGAGAAACCCGTGTTAGATCCTCTACGGATTGTGACAGAGAGGAAGCCCAGGCTGGGGTGGAGGCTTCGTTCTCGGGCGGAACAGCAGGGGGGTCCTGGGCGGTGGGCATAATGGGGTTACTGCAGGCCAGAGGGGAGAGGACTGACCTGACGGAAGTTTGCAGTTACAAGTCGAACACGCAAAGTGTTTGACTAAGACAGAGGAAGTAGAGGAAGAAGTAGGAGGACGAGAGCGACCTCCCTTGGAATTAGACATGGCGAACGAACCCCTGAGAAATGCCAGAAGGATAGGGGACGGAAGGGCAGAGGAGAGTGTCAGTCTGCAGAGCAGAGCTACTCATGGCAGGCGATGCGATTTTCGGATGGAAGGCTGCACGGCTTTGAAGATGTGCTTCAGTGTTGATCCCTGAAGCAGGAGTGCAGGCAGATGGAGAAGACCTCTGAAACTCTCCTGTCTGGGACCAGCTGTGGGGCTGAGGCGACCGCAAGTGGGGAGGATGCCAGGATTCGCGCTCTTGGAGGGGGAGGCGTAACAAGGAGTACCTGGGGTGGGCAGAACTAATTGTCTGGCCCGGAGCACCAAGAAGGTGCCGGGGGTGGAGCTCGCAGACAGTCGGGCGGGAGAAAAGCCCGCCCAAGAACGCAGGAAGTGGGCGGAGTTGCGGCCGGAAGTAGGCTCCGGGAGAAGCCGGGACCTAAATTAGAAACTGGCGGCCGCTGGAGAGGGCCGCGGGACCGGAAACGGTATGGCCGCCGGAGGCAAAAGCGCGGCTGTATGTAGGGGGCCGTGCCGCACGGACCCAAGATACGGCCGCAGACCGTGTGGCTGCCTGTAAAAGTGCGGCCGCTGGGCGAACGGATCGGACAGGCGCCGGGAAAGGAGAAAAGTGCGACCGCAGTAACAGCAGCGCGGCTGCCATAGGGCGCCGCGCCGCACCAAGCAAAGATGTAGCCGCAGGCGCACCCTGTAACAGGGAATCCGCAGGGACCCCCCATGAGCTGAGAAAACCGAAGGTTAGGGGACAGAAGGGCAGGTGGGAAGGAAAAAGGGATACTCACCTAAACATCTCACGCCGTCCGTTACTAACCTCAAACCATGGAAGGTATTAGACGTCCGTGGAGCTGTGATGGACGTCCTCGTCTCCTCCAGCCGACAGGCTCTGGTGGGCGGGTGGGTGGGGGACGGAGGCAGGACCGGTCTTCTGAGCACACTTGTGTGCCAGGCTTTCCCATTGAGGAGGTCTTTGGTCCTGCAGTCAGATTTATGAGGATACAGGGTGGCAGTACACGCCATACTCATAGTCCGTATTGTGGGACTACAGACGTGACTGTTCACCCTGTATCCCTCCGGAAACCTGAAAAGAAAACGACGCACATTGAGGTAGATAAGGGTGTAATAAAAGACCCGTGTCCACCTCCTACTGACACTAAGCTAAACTGAGGTGCATAATGCCAGTCGGTGGAGTGTACACTGCAGAGGAGGAGCTAACTTTTTTTGTGCTTAGTGTCAGCCTCCTAGTGGCAGCAGAATACACCCATGGTTCCTGTGTCCCCCAATGAGAGGCGATAGAGAAAGTTATATTTTAGGGGTCTATTCTTTTTGGTTTTCATGTGATTGAGTCTCTGTAGTCCATTTCCTTTTTGGTGCTTTTTGACATTAGGGCTATTTCTGAAGGACTTTGTCACTGGAGTATATTTATAAAAAAAAAAAAAATCAGTAGTCTGGGGTTCCTCACTTATGAAATCCAAAGGGCCACCCCAGATTGGTGGTAGGCATTCATTAACCCCTTATCCCCCGCAGCTTTTTTTTTAGCTTTTTGCTCCCCTTCTTTCCAGAGACATAAGTTTTTTTATTTTTCCGTCAATATGGCCATGTGAGCGCTTATTTTTGGCGGGACGAGTTGTACTAACAATACCATTGGTTTTACCATGTCGTGTAACAGAAAACAGGAAAAAAAATTCAAAGTGCGATGAAATTGCTAAAAAAGTGCAATATCACACTTGTTTTTTGTTTGTTTTTTTGCTAGGTTCACTAAATGCTAAAACTGGCCTGCCATTAGGATTCTCCAGGTCATTACGAGTTCATAATCAACAAAGAACGTGTGCACAGCTCTATATGAACGTGCCCAGGTAGGTTCCAAAACCGTAGTGATACATATAAGAAAAACCTGGCACTCAACTTTATATAGGTGATATTTTATTATTCCAAGCGGAGGTGCAGTAACAGCAAGTAACTGCTGTTACCGCACCTCCGCTTGGAATAATAAAATATCACCTATATAAAGTTGAGTGCCAGGTTTTTCTTATATGTATCATTACGAGTTCATAGACTCTAAACATGTCTAAGTTCTCTTATCTAAATGATAAAAAAAAATTCCAAAATTTGCTTAAAAAAAAAAATGCACAATTTTCAGATACCCGCAGCGTCTCCATTTTTCGTGATCTCGGGTTGGGTGAGGGCTTATTTTTTGCGTGCCGAGCTGATGTTTTTAAATATACCACTTGTCGCGGCGACCAAAAAAAAAAATGTAATTTTGGTGTTTTGACTTTTTTCACATAATGTACAAAACACGGCACTTTGCTGGATGGTGAGATATGGTGCTCAAGTAGGTTCTCCAACCCGTCAATCAATGTATACAATAAACTTGGCACTCAAATTGGTTGTAAGGTGAAGTTAATTGACTTTATTGCACGTCCCAGATACAGTTTCAACAGTTAAACGTTTTCGGTCCCACTGGACCTTCTTCAGAACAATTTCCAATTTATCTGGTTAAGCTGGTTACAACATGTGGAAGGAAAAATCACCTTCAACGAGAAACTGTGGAGCAATGCAATAAATGAGAAAACGAAGGGGCTCTTGGTGAACTAAGCCGCTAATGGAGTCTGTGGCCCATAATCAGGATGAGGAGCTCAGATCTGCGTGGCGCTGGATCGCCAGAGAGGGACGCAGGGCAAATTACTTGATAGTTTTACAGTTTAGGATGTTATTGTCGTGTAGCTTCTTTTTTTTTTAGCTATAAAAATATATTACTGTGAGTTTTTTTCTTTACCTTTACATTGATGGCCTATACTTAGGAAAGCTGATCAATGTCTCATCAGCCTGGGTCTAGCACCCCCGCCGATCAGCTGTTATCGGTGGTGGAACTACTTGCTTGTGGAGCTGGCCATCTACTTATAGTGGCTGCAGCAGGGTACTGCACATCTGCCTCCTATACAAAACAATAGGAGGCGGATGTGCAGGAACAAGCCCCGGCCACTACACGTACAAGACCAGCTCCACAAGTACCGGTCCGGCCTCCACTGACAACAGCTGATTAGCGGGGGTGGAGGGATCCAGGCCAATCACACATTAATGACCTATCCCAATGATAGGCCATCAATGTAAAAAAATAGCGAACAACCTCTTTTTTTGTCCCACTTAGGGACTTTACCATGGGATTGTTTGATCACTTGCATAAGACACCTTTAGGGTACGTTTCCACTGTCAGTAAACACTGAAGGTTGGACGCGGTGTACATCCGCAGTCTCAAACCCAGTGTCCAGATGTTACAGCATAGTGGATGAGATTTCAAGAAATCCCATGCCCACTATGCGTGCACCGACACCAGCAGCTTGCCTGCAGAGACGGACATGCGGCACGTCTTTACAGATCGCAGAATGTCAATTTATCTTGCGGAGCTCCACAAGATAAATCTCACCCATACAATGTATTGGATGTGGAGATTCCGCATGGTTCAATGAACACATAAGGAATCACCTGCGCCCAAAGGGCTACCAATTACTGACTGTGTGCACATACCCCAATACTTCTGTATTGCAGTATATTATTCCTGTCGGTTATATGGCATACCAAAAAATGTTATTGGCGAAAATAAACACCTAAACAATTGGGAAATTGTTACATTTTCTGTGAAGGCCTCTTGAATCTGATTACAAGGTCTTTGCTTCCTGTACTTAAAATGTGTAGAACAATAAAAAGACCTTTATTTTTGGTTCAGACTTAACACCCCTATTTCAGTTATGTGGATACAAAGCAAAAACAGAGATGGTTTCTCCAAGAGCTATTTTGTCACTTAACTGACACATAGCATGCCAGAGAGAAAATGTATACAAGAAAGTATAAGCCTCTGGTTATCAAAAGTGTTACAGCCAGGAGAGGTATGCAATACATATAAAATGTTTAAACAATCAGACAGGCAGATTAATATCTATTAAGATGAAGGCAAAACTGCAAGGTTCATGTGCTGGTTTATCTCAGGGGCAAAAATACCAATCTCTTAGGCTGATTATTTCTAAAGCTAGCCATATAAATTACATAGCTGGTGCAGACACCAACTCTCCCGACTCTTAAAGGGGCTGACCACTATTCAAAAAAGTGATTTAATCCCCAGAAAAGGTTCAAAAGGTCCACAAACACAATTGTCAGCCAGTAGCCATCCCCACGTATACAGGAATTCTGAGCCGAGATCTTGTGTCCTACATCTGGTGCTCGCAGATTACATAGCAAAAACCTGCTGACAGTAGGTTTTGCTGTGTGTAATCTGAGAACAGCATAATGTAGCAGCTGAGACTCAGATTTCATGGATGTGTCACTTATTAGGCGGTGTCCTGTTTCCATAAAATGAAGGTTGCATCACCAGGAGATGATCACTGCTCGGACCACAGAGCACAGGAGCTCTGGTCCGACCACACTCCCTCCTCTGATAATCAGATCACTGTCAGTAGACAATGTACACAGAAAGCTGTGGTTTAGACAGGGGCAGCGTTCTGAGCTCTGCTACATCTAAGAACTCGATTGTCTCACAACTGCTGCACCCACTAAACTAAGTCATACACTGCTGGAATCAGGGTCTATTTTCCTACATTATGCTGCTCTCAGGTGAGGCAGCAAAATCCTGGAGACAAATTCCCTTTAACAGAGCTTTAGAGCATTGTTGTGACTTACCTTGCCCCTCCTGCCATTGCCACCATCTTGGTCCTCCCACTGCCAATCAACTCCTCGCACCACCCGGGCACCAGAAAATATTCCTCTTGCTGTTATTTTCTTCGATTTACGTCGTGACTCCAAAAGGACACTAGGATTTAAAGAACAAGGTGTACTGAAAACTTTACATGAGTCAGGAGCGCTGGACGAGTGTGTGTACCGTGCCACAAATCCTACTCCAGTCCCGGCTAGAGTGAGACTGTCCCGCCCCAATTTCGTCCACTTTGTCAGAACTAGGACAAAATGGAGTGAGAACGACAAAAGTCAGAGTTTTAGAGCAGCCTCTAGTTGTGATAAAATGTGATAAAATAATGCAACTCTTCAAAGCTTTTTACATGTAAAAGTTTTGCTGAAATCAGGCGCGCAGTATCATAACACACATTTGCTTAAGAGAGTTTTCATTAACCTGAATATTGATGGCCCGTCCTTAGGATAAGAAATCAAAATTTAAATTGGAGGCTTCTGACCACCAACAAAGCGCAGGAGCATAATGATGGAACCAGTCAATCCTTAGGGTAATAAGCTACAGGAAGAACCCTCAAAAGGTTTGTGCATACAGCAGGGTTTTTCCTGAAGTATCTCCTGTGCTAGTTTTGGGCAGCTTTGCCTCGGGCGTCTTTTTCGTTTACATATAATAAAGTAGAAGTGAAAGTGGAAGAATTGTCAAGTCACTTTTAGCCAAACCACAGCTTTCAAACACTGAAGCAATAAAAATGTTTAGGCTGTGTGCCCACTATCAGGCAATAGCACCACAAGTAAATCCGCATGTGTTCAGTGACCGTGCGGATTTACCGCATGTAATGAATGACTATGGGTGTAGGTACGTAGCAGATACTGTAATTGATATGCTGCGGCTCGTAAACCCGCACCACGGGGTCAGTTTACGCAGCGTCAAGTAAAAGTACAGTGGGCAGGAGATTCCTATAAATCCCATCCACCGTGCTTCTAACGTAGAACGCAGCGCTTTGGACACAGTGCAGGTGAAATGTTACTCCGGATCGTGAGCACATAGCCTTAAAGACTGAACATATCCACAGCAAACTGCATTACCATTACAGTGCATATGTTAATTCTTTTCAGGGTGGATAAAAATCAATGGTTTTTTTTTTAAAAAAAAATAAAAAAAAATCAGATTTTTTTTATTTAAATCGGATTTTTTTCAAAAAACTGCTTTTTGAGGAAAATATTTTACCATCCAAAGGTTCTTCCATCATGAGCTAAAGCGGAGTTGTTTAACTCAGTAGAATAAAGGCTGTATATGTGTAACATTCACAATGCCATGCTCTTCCAGAGGTTTCTCTAGGATTAGTGGGCAGTTTCTCTCCTATGCTATCACAGACGCTCGCTTTACTTACGCAGTTCTCAAAACTGAATTTGACTCCGCAGAGGTCCCAGCCTCTTCTTCACGTGCAAAATGCAAACGATGCAACAAAGATGAGTCATCTTCATCACCGCACTTCTCATGATGTTGCCTCATTCGCGCCACCAGGCCTTGCATCTCTTTGTTGCATCGTTTGCATTTTGCACGCATGCCTGCCTTACCGATAGGCGAAGGAGCTTCATTAAAATATTCCCAAACTGGGTCTCTTTTACGGCCTGCTGCCATTATAAGGAAAGAATGTAATAAACCTCAGATCGTACACACAAACAGATCCAGACTTGTCTGTCTGTGGTTATGCTGCAGTATTGTGCTCAAAGTTTCACTTTCATTTTCTTGTCTGCTTGCACTTCCTCCTCCTCACACTTAGATTCACATTCTTCTTGTGTTGTGCAGATCTATTCCACTCCAAACAATCAGAAACATATTGTCTAACTTCTTGGACTTGGCACTGAAGGGGTTGATTCTGTATTCATAGGTTTGTAGAACAATAGGATTAAGGTCTTTTTCTCAACTCTGTTCATGTTGTAACATTTTTGCCGTGAAGAAGAGGCTGGGACCTCTGCGGAGTCAAATTCAGTTAGGTAGAAACTTTGATTTAAATCACTGACTTAAATCAAGCCTTACTGATTAGTGATTTAAATCGTGATTTAAATCAGTTAGATTTAAATCAAATCCACCCTGATTCTTTTTATTTTTTTTTTTATAATCGGTTTTTCATGCAGGGTCCAAGAGGAATCCGACTGAAGAAGATGCAGTGTGCACATACCCAAAGTTAAAACCACTAATCTTTATCAGACAGCAATTAAACTCTATAGCCAAAAGTACGGTTTGGAAAAAAAAAAGAGCTTCTGCATTTAAATGTTTCATAGTAACATAGTAAGGCCGAAAAGACATTTGTCCATTCAGTTCAGCCTATATTCCATCATAATAAATCCCCAGATCTATGTCCTTCTACAGAACCTAATAATTGTATGATACAATATTGTTCTGCTCCAGGAAGACATCCAGGCCTCTCTTGAACCCCTCGACTGAGTTTGCCATCACCACCTCCTCAGGCAAGCAATTCCAGATTCTCACCGCCCTAAGGGTATGTTCACACGTTCAGGATTTCCATCCTTTTTTTTTCCTGACTGTTTTTTAAAAAACTGCAGCTCTTGGCAGAAAACGCAGGTCCTTTTTTTGGTCCTTTTTTGGTCCGTTTTTGATGCGTTTTTTGATGCGTTTTTTGATGCGTTTTTTTGATGCAGTTTTCTAGCCAGAGTCTGTGTGTTTTCTAGGAATTTTTTTAGGGTTAAAATGGCTGAAAATACCCTAACCCTACCCCTAACCCTAACCCTACCCCTAACCCTACCCCTAACCCTAACCCTAACCCTAACCCTACCCCTAACCCTACCCCTACCCCTAACCCTACCCCTAACCCTACCCCTAACCCTAACCCTACCCCTAACCCTAACCCTACCCCTAACCCTACCCCTAACCCTACCCCTAACCCTAACCCTACCCCTAACCCTACCCCTAACCCTACCCCTAACCCTAACCCTAACCCTACCCCTACCCCTATTCTAACCTTAGTGAAAAAAAAAAAAAAAAAATCTTTATTTTTTTTATTGTCCCTACCTATGGGGGTGACAAAGGGGGGGGGGTGTCATTTACTATTTTTTTATTTTGATCACTGAGATATAACCTATCTCAGTGATCAAAATGCACTTTGGAACGAATCTGCCGGCCGGCAGATTCGGCGGGCGCACTGCGCATGCGCCCGCCATTTTGCAAGATGGCGGCGCCCAGGGAGAAGACGGCCGGACGGACACCGGGACGCCGGGTGAGTATAAGGGGGGGAGATTAGGGCACGGGGGGGGCATCAGAGCACTGGGGGGGGGCATCGGAGCACTGGGGGGTGGCATCGGAGCACGGGGGGGCGGGATCGGAACACGGGGGGGGCAGCCACACTCCGCCCACGCACTTCCGCCCGCTCCCCCGCACTTCCTGCTGCAGCGGTTCTGCACATCAAACCGCAGTAAAACCCGCAGATATATTTTTGATCTGCGGGTTTTACTGCGGTTTGGACCTCACAATGGAGGTCTATGGGTGCAGAACCGCTGCGGCTCCGGAAAAAGAATTGACATGCTCCTTCTTTTTTCCGGGAGCTATTCAGCGCGTCTTTTTTTTTACAATTTCCGGACCATGTGCACAGTGTGTCCTGTTTTCCATAGGGTACAGTGTACTGTACCCTGCATGGAAAACAGCTGCGGAACCGCAGCGGCAAAACCGCCGCGGTTCCGCGGTAAAAAAACGCACTGTGTGAACATGGCCTTACAGTAAAGAATCCTCTTCTGTGTTGGTGGAAAAACCTTCTCTCCTCCAGACGCAAAGAATGCCCCCTTGTGCCTGTCACCTTACTTGGTATAAACAGATCCTCAGCGAGATATTTGTATTGTCCCCTTATATACTTATACATGGTTATTAGATCGCCCCTCAGTCGTCTTTTTTCTAGACTAAATAATCCTATTTATTGTATTGTACTGTAGTTCTCCCATCCCCTTTATATTTCTTTTGTAGGGTTTGTCTAGTACTTTTATATTTTAATGACCTTTCAACATCACAGTTCCCAGAAGTAACAGTGACTGGATGTGACACACATAGGTCTGTCAATTGTATGGTGGCTGCAGTGGGATAGTGCGTGGGGGCTACAGCGGGATACTGCTCATCCACTCCCATTCATTCAAATAAATGGCGGTTGTGCAAGACCCCGCTATAGAGATGAAGAAGCTCTGCTGTTCTGCCTCACATCCAATCTCATATTCAACCGCCGGCGGCACCAGGAAGAGCTGATCAGTGGTGGTACCAGATGTCAGATCCCCACCAATCTGATATTTATGACCTATCCTGATATTTATGACCTATCCTCTATAAATCCCCTGGTTGGCCCTAGTTTCCTACAGTACAAGTATGAGAAACATTAAAATACCATATTATGCTGTGCGGACTATCACAGATCTAAAAGGCCCCTCAAAAGCATCCAAAATATTAGCACAGATCCTTACTAACATTAATCTCCATCCACTTTATTTTAAAAAAAATATGATACATGGAAAATACTTCTACTGCCCTAAGGCGATGTTCACACATTACGTTTTCTCTGTGTTTTTTTAATGCAAATTTTCACTTCATTTTACCGTACCAGCAAAGTGTATGACATTTCAGAAACCTCATGCACACAGCTTGTTTTTTTTGTCCTCAGTATTTTGTGCAAAACCTTGGTTTTTGCAGAATTTCACTTCTTTCATCATTTTTTAGTCATTGGAAGCAATGGGTGGTGCAAAAAATGCAGGTATCAGATTTTGCTGCATTTCTGTTGCCAAAGGCCGACGAAGTAGAACCAGATTATTTTTTTTATGCACTAAACTTTGTCAGCATGCATAAGAGACAAACGTAGCATAACAAAAACACAGCAAAAAAAAAAAATGCATCAAAAACATAATGTGTGAACATAGCCTAAGGGACACATCCAAAATATCCTTCCATCACTTGTCCTGACTAATGTTCCCCTGATATTTCACGTTTTCTTCAGACGACTATGAGTCAGAGGCCAGTACCGATGTCAATCTGGAATTGCTCAGAAGTGGAGATACAGCTTTATGTGAAAAGGGATGACTTTAAAAAATTCACTTACTTTAAACCAGCATTTCCCAAACCCCACCGTCACGGCTGCCCAACACATCTTATTTTCTGGATTTCCTCAGTACTGCACAGGTGAGAACATGTGGAAGTCTGATGCCTTAATAATAATTTAATCAACTGTGCAATACTGAGGAAATACTGAAAACACGACATGTTGGTGGCCGTGACAGGTTTCTTTAATGCGAACCTCTCTACAGTCGGTGGTATTTGCTATCTACCTGGGTTGCGCTCTATGTGCCAGGCTACTGCTCATCTTGCTTCAGTGCCTGTACAGAACCAGGGAATACGCTTCATAGTTGGTGGATGTGATACTATGATACTACGCAAACTTTCGGTAACGCCTCGTTACAACGTGATCCCTGGGTAGCCCTACTATGTTACAACGTGCCAAACTTCATTCAAGCACTATTCTGACTACTTATGTCTTGTTGCCAAACAGACTATTGCACATTCATGGAATAAATAATCTTCCTCTAAAAGAAGTCGAAACTAGAAGGAAAAGATTTATTACAAAGAAAACAAATTTCAACATTTCAATCTCAGAACACTATATAAATATGCTTACGCACATCCACATACTGTATCTTCCAGGTTGCCCTGGCATGGCATCCATTCACGTATTTGCATCTTATTTGCTGCTCACTGTGAAGCCTCTATCTTTCTTTTATACCTTATTTATTATTATTAATGCACCATTGAGGGCGGCACGGTGGCTCTGTGCAGCCTTGCAGCGCTGGGGTCCTGGGTTCAAATCCCACCAAGGACAATATCTGCAAGGAGTTTATATGTTCTCCACGTGTTTGCGTGGGTTTCCTCCAGGTACTCCGGTTTCCTCCCACAATCCAAAGACATATGGATAGGGAATTTAGATTGTGAGCCCCAACGGGGACAGCAATAATAATATGTGCAAACTGTAAAGCGCTGCGGAATATGTTAGTGCTATATAAAAATAAATATTATTATTGATGCCTTGATAAAAAAGGGTAACATACATAATACATATAAAAATTATATTAAACAAACTGCTACTTTCACACTAGCGTTAACTGCAATCCGTCACAATGCGTCGTTTTGCAGAAAAAACGCATCCTGCAAAAGTGCTTGCAGGATGCGTTTTTTCCCCATAGACTTGAATTGACGACGGATTGCCACACGTCGCATCCGTCGTGCTTTGGCGGACCGTCGGGAGCAAAAAACGCTACATGTAACGTTTTTTGCTCCTGACGGACCGCTTTTTCCGACCGCGCATGTGCGGCCGGAACTCCGCCCCCACCTCCCCACACCTCACAATGGGGCAGCGGATGCGCCGGAGAAATGCATCCGCTGCCTCCGTTGTGCAGTGCGTTAAACGCTAGCGTCGGAATCTCTGCCCGACGCACTGCGACGGGGAGATTCCGACGCTAGTGTGAAAGAAGCTTAACAGTGACAGACTGGGACAGAGGGGAGATGGCCCTGCCCAAGACGATAATAGGTTGGGGTGTTGCAGCAGCTTCGGTGGTGGTGAGGTGGCAGTGCGGACATTGCAGGCTGTAGGCAGAGATGGGTTTTCATGTTCCCTCTGGAGGTTCTGTATGTTGTAGACAATTGGATGTGATGGGGCACAGAACTCCAGAGGATGCGGGGAGCTCAAGAGAAGTCTTGAAGGCAATTGGAGCCTTTTCTACCTCCCATTACAATTTGTTTTAACTAACCAAACTCCTGTACAAAGACCCTCCATGAGCGCAACTTCAGCCCGTTTTGGCTGTATAATGTATAAAGTTATACTCTTGTCATTCCATTTTCTGTTTCTACTGTTGCTTGAGTTACATCAGATAATCTATAAAGGCTGTTATGTTTTTCGCCTATCATCGATGTTATACTACTGTTTACATGTACCATTTATAAAATTAATAAGTTTCTAATAAGGAGTGTAGATGTGCGTGTTATCCAGGGATTTTACAGTTTTCCAGTAGTTTAAAGCATTTAGTAACCCTATGTATCTCCTTATCCTGTATCTGTAGGTTATTCAGACTCTATAAACCACATGCAATGTTTTATTGCTCTCCAAGTTTCAGTAACAATTACCAGACATCTTACCGCTCGCTTCCTGGAGTTGTAATTCTGTAAAACCGATGCCTTAAGTGATGTTTGTCGCCATGATAGCAAACCGTGCACAGGTCGTAGTTTGTGCACTCGGCACACTTCCACCGGATTCCAATAATAGGCTGTTGTCGGCAGGTATCGCACATCGTCCCATCATGTTTGACACCTTAAACAGAAAAAAGGATCCTGTCAACGGGACTAATCAACACATGCATTTGTTGTGACAGTTCTATGAGAAATAAAAAACATACCAGTGGATACAAAATAGAAGTACCCATGTCTCCACTTCTTTCTTTGCCACCTAAAGCAGTCACAAAAATTACATCCATGTAATCTGACAATATTTCCTACTCTGCAAAACCCATCTGCAGAAGAATGGACCTGCAAATAGCAAGCCACATCTGTATATGGACTGCCTGAAGGGCCACGCATAGATGTTAATAAGCGCTGCAACAGGCTTTTCCACAGACCTGAGGGTCTTATATCAGAGCTCAGACTGGTAAATGTAATATTTGTGATTGAAGTTATCCAATATCCTAATATGTCAATGAGTGAGTTTTTGTTTTTACTAATATGTAATTTTTTTCTTTCCATAAAAAGAAAGGGTTTCACTCTGTTAGTCTTCATTTATTTTTTAAATATTTTTTCTATATTCTAAATTCTATAACTCCGCACCTATTTCCCTCGCTTTAGGAGCCACCTTTCCCAAACCGTGCCATGCCAGACAACAGCCGACATGTTTGCTGGAGTCCCTGGCTGCTCACAGATGATTGGTCATTACAATTCAAATTACAGCCATTGTTCGCTATAAAGCAGAGGACAGCTGCTAATATCCACAGCACGGGGAGGGGGGAGAGAGGATAAAGCCAGCAGACTGCAACCCTAAGCAGAGCACATCCATCCTGTAATCCCAAGGATCTATGCAGTGAATCAGAACCATCAGCCTGTACTGTTATAACCCCATCAATGTTTTCTATTATTGACAGCTGTACATTATTACACTAAAAACCACGGCTGTTTAGTCGGGAGTCCATTTTGGTGGAGTTGGTATGAAATGGACCGACTCAGACTCCTAAAATAGATAATAAATTGTGCACAGTAGTACAATGTAATATGTGCTCAATATTTCTTCATAATAATTTGGGAGTTATGAAATGTCTTGTAAATGTCTGTTCTATTCCTGATCTGAGGATCTCGGCTTTTTCGTTGAGATGAATCTGTGCTGCACTTAATGTACATGCTCAGTAGTGAGGTAGGGCTGAGGATACTATATACCACATGCGACCACTGTATATAACGTAAGTATATATCACACACGTATGTATATATCACACACACCGATATATATATACCACATGCGACCACTGTATATAACATACACCGATATATACCACATGCGACCACTGTATATAACACACACACCGATATATACCACATGCGACCACTGTATATAACATACACCGATATATACCACATGCGACCACTGTATATAACATACACCGATATATACCACATGCGACCACTGTATATAACATACACCGATATATACCACATGCGACCACTGTATATAACATACACCGATATATACCACATGCGACCACTGTATATAACATACACCAATATATACCACATGCGACCACTGTATATAACATACACCGATATATACCACATGCGACCACTGTATATAACATACACCGATATATACCACATGCGACCACTGTATATAACATACACCAATATATACCACATGCGACCGCTGTATATAACATACACCGATATATACCACATGCGACCACTGTATATCACACACACCGATATATACCACATGCGACCACTGTATATAACGTAAGTATATATCACACACGTATGTATATATCACACACACCGATATATATATACCACATGCGACCACTGTATATAACATACACCGATATATACCACATGCGACCACTGTATATAACACACACACCGATATATACCACATGCGACCACTGTATATAACATACACCGATATATACCACATGCGACCACTGTATATAACATACACCGATATATACCACATGTGACCACTGTATATAACATACACCGATATATACCACATGCGACAACTGTATATAACATACACCGATATATACCACATGCGACCACTGTATATAACATACACCAATATATACCACATGCGACCGCTGTATATAACATACACCGATATATACCACATGCGACCACTGTATATCACACACACCGATATATACCACATGCGACCACTGTATATAACGTAAGTATATATCACACACGTATGTATATATCACACACACCGATATATATACCACATGCGACCACTGTATATAACATACACCGATATATACCACATGCGACCACTGTATATAACACACACACCGATATATACCACATGCGACCACTGTATATAACATACATCGATATATACCACATGCGACCACTGTATATAACATACACCAATATATACCACATGCGACCGCTGTATATAACATACACCGATATATACCACATGCGACCACTGTATATCACACACACCGATATATACCACATGCGACCGCTGTATATAACATACACCGATATATACCACATGCGACCACTGTATATAACATACACCGATATATACCACATGCGACCGCTGTATATAACGTATGTATATATCACACACGTATGTATATATCACACACACCGATATATATACCACATGCGACCACTGTATATAACATACACCGATATATACCACATGCGACCACTGTATATAACATACACCGATATATACCACATGCGACCACTGTATATAACATACACCGATATATACCACATGCGACCACTGTATATAACATACACCGATATATACCACATGCGACCACTGTATATAACATACACCGATATATACCACATGCGACCACTGTATATAACATACACCGATATATACCACATGCGACCGCTGTATATAACATACACCGATATATACCACATGCGACCACTGTATATAACGTATGTATATATCACACACGTATGTATATATCACACACACCGATATATATACCACATGCGACCACTGTATATAACATACACCGATATATACCACATGCGACCACTGTATATAACATACACCGATATATACCACATGCGACCGCTGTATATAACGTATGTATATATCACACGTATGTATATATCACACACACCGATATATATACCACATGCGACCACTGTATATAACATACACCGATATATACCACATGCGACCACTGTATATAACATACACCGATATATACCACATGTGACCACTGTATATAACATACGCCGATATATACCACATGTGACCACTGTATATAACATACACCGATATATACCACATGCGACCACTGAATATAACATACCCCGATATATACCACATGCGACCACTGTATATAACATACACCGATATATACCACATGTGACCACTGTATATAACACACACCAATATATACCACATGCGACCACTGTATATAACGTATGTATATATCACACACGTATGTATATATCACACACACCGATATATATACCACATGCGACCACTGTATATAACATACAACGATACATACCACATGAAACCGCTGTATATAACGTATGTATATATCACACACGTATGTATATATCACACACACCGATATATATACACCACATGCGACCACTGTACATAACATACACCGATATATACCACATGCGACCACTGTATATAACATACACCGATATATACCACATGTGACCACTGTATATAACATACACCGATATATACCACATGCGACCACTGTATATAACATACACCGATATATACCACATGCGACCACTGTATATAACGTATGTATATATCACACACGTATGTATATATCACACACACCGATATATATACCACATGCGACCACTGTATATAACATACACCGATATATACCACATGTGACCACTGTATATAACATACACCGATATATACCACATGCGACCACTGTATATAACATACACCGATATATACCACATGCGACCACTGTATATAACGTATGTATATATCACACACGTATGTATATATCACACACACCGATATATATACCACATGCGACCACTGTATATAACATACACCGATATATACCACATGCGACCACTGTATATAACATACAACGATACATACCACATGAAACCGCTGTATATAACGTATGTATATATCACACACGTATGTATATATCACACACACCGATATATATACACCACATGCGACCACTGTATATAACATACACCGATATATACCACATGCGACCACTGTATATAACATACACCGATATATACCACATGTGACCACTGTATATAACATACACCGATATATACCACATGCGACCACTGTATATAACGTATGTATATATCACACACGTATGTATATATCACACACACCGATATATATACCACATGCGACCACTGTATATAACATACACCGATATATACCACATGCGACCACTGTATATAACGTATGTATATATCACACACACCAATATATACCACATGCGACCACTGTATATAACATACACCGATATATACCACATGCGACTGCTGTATATAACATACACCGATATATACCACATGCGACCACTGTATATATCACACACACCGATATATACCACATGTGACCACTGTATATAACATACACCAATATATACCACATGTGACCACTGTATATATCACACACACCAATATATACCACATGTGACCACTGTATATAACATACACCAATATATACCATATGCGACCGCTGTATATAACGTATGTATATATCACACACACCGATATATACCACATGTGACCACTGAAGACACAAAAGAGAATAGTAAAACCAAAAACACTCAGTTTGAAAAAATGTTGCAGTAATCCGCAAGTGCTAGTAAAAGATGTAAAAAACAGGGTATTTGGTTGATACGTTTTTTGCAAAAAATGTATACTAAGCTGCTCTACCAATCTTCACGGTATACCCTTATCAGAGCAGTCCTAACTAATGTATGCAATCCCTATCTGATGTATTTAAAAACCTGATCATCTCTATATAACCTGTGTGAACAGGGTTCAGAGAGGAAAAATCCATGTGTGCATACAGGGTAGAACAGCTTTTGTGCAGATAGCCCAAGAGGAGTGGGTGAACATGATCATACAGACTTGTTCACTGTGCAAGTAGCCCATGTGTTCCTGTTTCCACATGTGACCACTGTATATAACATACACCAATATATACCACATGCGACCACTGTATATAACATACACCAATATATACCACATGCGACCGCTGTATATAACATACACCGATATATACCACATGTGACCACTGTATATAACATACACCGATATATACCACATGCGACCACTGTATATAACATACACCAATATATACCACATGCGACCGCTGTATATAACATACACCGATATATACCACATGCGACCACTGTATATAATGTATGTATATATCACACACACCAATATATACCACATGTGACCACTGTATATAACATACACCAATATATACCACATGCGACCGCTGTATATAACACACACACCGATATATACCACATGCGACCGCTGTATATAACATACACCAATATATACCACATGCGACCACTGTATATAACATACACCAATATATACCACATGCGACCACTGTATATAACATACACCGATATATACCACATGCGACCACTGTATATAACATACACCGATATATACCACATGCGACCACTGTATATAACATACACCGATATATACCACATGCGACCGCTGTATATAACATACACCGATATATACCACATGCGACCGCTGTATATAACATACACCAATATATACCACATGCGACCACTGTATATAACATACACCAATATATACCACATGCGACCACTGTATATAACATACACCGATATATACCACATGCGACCACTGTATATAACATACACCGATATATACCACATGCGACCACTGTATATAACATACACCGATATATACCACATGCGACCGCTGTATATAACATACACCGATATATACCACATGCGACCGCTGTATATAACATACACCAATATATACCACATGCGACCACTGTATATAACATACACCAATATATACCACATGCGACCACTGTATATAGCATACACCAATATATACCACATGCGACCACTGTATATAACATACACCGATATATACCACATGCGACCACTGTATATAACATACACCGATATATACCACATGCGACCACTGTATATAACACACACACCGATATATACCACATGCGACCACTGTATATAACATACACCAATATATACCACATGCGACCGCTGTATATAACATACACCAATATATACCACATGCGACCACTGTATATAACATACACCGATATATACCACATGCGACCACTGTATATAACATACACCGATATATACCACATGCGACCACTGTATATAACATACACCAATATATACCACATGCGACCACTGTATATAACATACACCGATATATACCACATGCGACCGCTGTATATAACACACACACCGATATATACCACATGCGACCGCTGTATATAACATACACCGATATATACCACATGCGACCACTGTATATAACATACACCGATATATACCACATGCGACCACTGTATATAACATACACCAATATATACCACATGCGACCGCTGTATATAACATACACCAATATATACCACATGCGACCCCTGTATATAACATACAGCAATATATACCACATGCGACCACTGTATATAACATACACCTATACCACATGCGACCGCTGTATATAACATACACCGATATATACCACATGCGACCACTGTATATAACATACACCAATATATACCACATGCGACCACTGTATATAACATACACCAATATATACCACATGCGACCACTGTATATAACATACACCTATACCACATGCGACCGCTGTATATAACATACACCGATATATACCACATGCGACCACTGTATATAACATACACCAATATATACCACATGCGACCGCTGTATATAACATACACCAATATATACCACATGCGACCCCTGTATATAACATACAGCAATATATACCACATGCGACCACTGAATATAACATACACCGATATATACCTCATGCGACCACTGTATATAACATACACCAATATATACCACATGCGACCACTGTATATAACATACACCAATATATACCACATGCGACCACTGTATATAACATACACCTATACCACATGTGACCACTGTATATAACATACACCAATATATACCACATGCGACCACTGTATATAACATACACCTATACCACATGTGACCACTGTATATAACATACACCAATATATACCACATGCGACCGCTGTATATAACATACACCGATATATACCACATGCGACCACTGTATATAACATACACCAATATATACCAAATGCGACCACTGTATATAACATACACCAATATATACCACATGTGACCACTGTATATAACATACACCAATATATACCACATGTGACCACTGTATATAACATACACCAATATATACCACATAAGACCACTGTATATAACATACACCAATATATACCACATGTGACCACTGTATATAACATACACCAATATATACCACATAAGACCACTGTATATAACACACACACACATCTATATATATATAATTGTCTAAGGGTTTTTCCGTCTGTCTGTCTGTCTGTCTGTCCTGGAAATCCCGGCTCTCTGAGATCGGCACAGCATCGACGTAGAAATCCCGCGTCTCTGATTGGTCGAGGCCGCCAGGCCTCGACCAATCAGCAACGGGCTCAGCGACGATGATGTCATAAAGGACGTAGACATCTCACGTTTCTGATTCAGCGATGGGCACAGTATCGACGTAGATGTCATAATGGTTGCCATGGCGACGATGATGTCATAAAGGTTGCCTCGACCAATCAGCGACGGGCACAGTGTGCCGCGAATTCTGGAATCATCATTGTCCATATACTACGGGGACATGCATATTCTAGAATACCCGATGCGTTAGAATCGGGCCACAATCTAGTCTATATATATAATTGTCTTAAGGGTTTTTCCGTCTGTCTGTCTGTCTGTCCTGGAAATCCCACGTCTCTGATTGGTCGAGGCCACCAGGCCTCGACCAATCAGCGGCGGGCACAGTATCGACGTAGAAATCCCGCGTCTCTGATTGGTCGAGGCCTGGCAGCCTCGACCAATCAGAGACAGGCACAGCGACGATGATGTCATAAAGGATGTAGACATCCCGCGTCTATGATTGGTCGAGGCAGCCAGGCCTCGACCAATCAGCAACGAGCACAGTATCGACGTAGATGTCATAATGGTTGCCATGGCGACGATGATGTCATAAAGGTTGCCTCGACCAATCAGCGACGGGCACAGTCTGCCGCGAATTCTGGAATCATCATTGTCCATATACTATGGGGACATGCATATTCTAGACTACCCGATGCATTAGAATCGGGCCACAATCTAGTCTACTATATAATTGTCTAAGGGCCACTTCCGTCTTTCTGTCTGTCTGTCACGGATATTCATTGGTCGCGGCCTCTGTCTGTCATGGAATCCAAGTCGCTGATTGGTCTCGCCAGCTGCCTGTCATGGCTGCCACGACCAATCAGCGGCGGCCACAGTCCGATTAGTCCCTCCCCTGCAGTCAGCGCCCGACGCCAGCTCCACAGTCACCGCTCACCTAGGGTTAATGCCAGCGGTAACGGACCGCGTTATGCCGCGGGTAACTTACTCCGTTACCGCCGCTATTAACCCTGTGTAACCAAGTTTTTACTATTGATGCTGCCTATGCAGCGTCAATAGTAAAAACATCTAATGTTAAAAATAAAAAATCATTATATACTCACCTTTCGCGACGTTCCGGTGACCGCTCCATGCAAGCGGCAGGTTCCGGTGCCAAGGATGGTATGGGAGAAGGACCTGCCATGACGTCACGGTCATGTGACCGCGATGTCATCACAGGCCCTACGCGAGAAGGACCTGCAATGACGTCACTGACATGTGACCACGACGTCATAACAGGTCCTGCGCGCCTGCGTGAGAAGGACCTGCCATGACGTCACGATCATGTGACCGAACTACAAGGGGCCCTCGGAAGGTGAGTATATGTTTATTTTTTAACCTGTGACATATGTGGCTGGGCAATATACTACGTGACTGTCCAATATACTACGTGGCTGGGCAATATACTACGTGGCTGGGCAATATACTACGTGGCTGGGCAATATACTACGTGACTGTCCAATATACTACGTGGCTGGGCAATATACTACGTGGCTGGGCAATATACTACGTGGCTGGGCAATATACTACGTGGCTGGGCAATATACTACGTGGCTGGGCAATATACTACGTGGCTGGGCAATATACTACGTGGCTGGGCAATATACTACGTGGCTGGGCAATATACTACGTGGCTGGGCAATATACTACGTGGCTGGGCAATATACTACGTGGCTGGGCAATATACTACGTGGCTGGGCAATATACTACGTGGCTGGGCAATATACTACGTGGCTGGGCAATATACTACGTGGCTGGGCAATATACTACGTGACTGGGCAATATACTACGTGACTGGGCAATATACTACGTGACTGGGCAATATACTACGTGACTGGGCAATATACTACGTGACTGGGCAATATACTACGTGGCTGGGCAATATACTACGTGGCTGGGCAATATACTACGTGGCTGGGCAATATACTACGTGGACACACATATTCTAGAATACCCGATGTGTTAGAATCGGGCCACCATCTAGTATATGTATAAACAGCTCTGGCAAAAATTAAGAGACCACTGCAAAATTGTCCGTTTGTCTGATTTCTCTCTTTATAGGTATATTTTTGAGTAAAATGTAAATGGTTCTTTTAGTCTATAAACTTCTTACAACACGTCTCCGAAGTTCCAAGCAATAAATTTTGTATTTATTTTCTGAAAATAAGAAATAGTCAAAATAACAAAAAAAAAAAATGCAGTGCTTGCAGACCTCAAATAATACAAAAAAAAAAACAAGTTCATTATCATTTAGAAACAACAAGACTGTTTTAACTCAGGAAGTATAACACACACACAATGACAGCTTACATGATACAAACATCGTTATTACCAGACATCACACTTTCCTGCAATTACATTGGGCACAGTGTATGATTGCACAGCCCCGGGCACACTGACCGCACAGCCCCGGGCACACTGACTGCACATCAGGGCACAGCCCCGGGCACACTGACCGCACAGTCCTGGGCACACTGACCGCACAGTCCTGGGCACACTGACTGCACAGTCCCGGGCACACTGACCGCACAGTCCCGGGCACAGCCCCTGGCACACTGACCGCACAGCAGGGCACAGCCCCTGGCACACTGACCGCACAGCAGGGCACAGCCCCTGGCACACTGACCGCACAGCAGGGCACAGTCCCGGGCACACTGACCGCACAGCAGGGCACAGCCCCGGGCACACTGACCGCACAGCAGGGCACAGCCCCGGGCACACTGACCGCACAGCAGGGCACAGTCCCGGGCACACTGACCGCACAGCAGGGCACAGTCCCGGGCACACTGACCGCACAGCAGGGCACAGTCCCGGGCACACTGACCGCACAGCAGGGCACAGCCCCGGGCACACTGACCGCACAGCAGGGCACAGCCCCGGGCACACTGACCGCACAGCAGGGCACAGTCCCGGGCACACTGACCGCACAGTCCCGGGCACACTGACCGCACAGTCCCGGGCACACTGACCGCACAGTCCCGGGCACACTGACCGCACAGTCCCGGGCACACTGACCGCACAGTCCCGGGCACACTGACCGCACAGTCCCGGGCACACTGACCGCACAGTCCCGGGCACACTGACCGCACAGTCCCGGGCACACTGACCGCACAGTCCCGGGCACACTGACCGCACAGTCCCGGGCACACTGACCGCACAGTCCCGGGCACACTGACCGCACAGTCCCGGGCACACTGACCGCACAGTCCCGGGCACACTGACCGCACAGTCCCGGGCACACTGACCGCACAGCAGGGCACAGTCCCGGGCACACTGACCGCACAGCAGGGCGCAGTCCCGGGCACACTGGCCGCACAGCAGGGCACAATGACGGCCGCCAGTCTCACCCGTGGGCGCACTGTCCAGGATCCTCAGGTCGTAGGCCCCGGAGCAGCGGTAGTTGGCCGCCGTCCCGTTGTCCCACACCACCACCACCTCTTCAGGGCTCTCGAAGCTGCGCACGGTGCCCACATGCCCCTCTCCGCCGTCCTGCTTTCCCCATTTCCAGTCCGGGCCTCTGGACACACGGGCCCCGACTCCCTCCACCATAACCCGGTTATTGCGAGCGCCACTCATCCCCCGGGAGGGATTCAGACACTCCGGGCCCGGCTGCCTCACTTTCCGTCTGGTCTCTGGCCGAGCCGGCACCGAAGCAGCGAGGGGACAGCGCGTAATCCCGGCAGCGGGGAGTGCGGAGGAAAGTTTCCCTCAGACAGAGTATTGAGATAAGGCCACAGCTCCGACAGCCGCTACACCGACACTACTGCGCCTGCGCGGAGAGGGAGAGGCGAGCAGCAGGGGCGCGGGGAGGGACCGGGGGCGAGCAGCGGGGACGGCGCGGGGAGAGACCGGGGACGAGCTGCGGGTACGGCACGGGGAGGGGCGACTGCCGGAGGCGGGGAGAGGACGGGAGCGCGCCTCACTACAAAGGAGGACCGGTTTGCTAGACTCCTCGCTGCCGGCTTCCCACTTTTATTTTTAGAAACTTTATTAGTTCATAAAAATAAGGCTACTTTCACACTAGCGTTGTTTTCAATACGTCGCAATGCGTCGTTTAGGGGAAAAAACGCATCCTGCAAAGTTGACTGCAGGATGCGTTTTTGCCCCGTAGACTAACATTACCGACGCATTGACACACGTCGCAAACGTCGTGTGACGGTTGTGCCGTGTTGTGGCGGACCGCCGGGAGCATTTTGCTTCCGATGGTCCGCTATTTCCGACCGCGTATGCGCGGCTGGAACTCCTCCCCCACCTCCCCGCACCTCACAATGGGGCAGCGGATGCGCTGGAAGAATGCATCCGCTGCCACCGTTGTGCGGCGCATTCACTGCTAGCGTCGGTACGTCAGCCCGACGCACTGCGACGGGCCAAGTACGATGCTAGTGTGAAAGTAGCCTAATAGGTAGGTAGCTACAAGGTGTGTTCGCAGCCCGGGGTCCACCGTGCAGAGATATCTGCTGCTAAGTAATGGCGGATGGACTCTGAGCTCACACATGGGTTAAGCTTCACCCCGTGTGAACTGGTAGCGAACTCTGTTGCCGCACAGAGTCGCGCTGTACACAAAACTAATACCCTAACTAGGGTTGTGCTTGCTCTGGAACTCTTCTGTGCTAACCGCACACATGAAGGAACCAGATGCTAAGCCAACGGCTAATTGCCCCCACTGACGCTAGCTGCCTGCCTGAGTGTACAGTCCCAATGCTACAGCTTCACACCACATAAGAACGGAGTGGTATTATAGTATCCACTGGCATAAGCCAAAACACATTTGATAGCTGCAGCAAGTAAGGGTATGTTTCCACGGTCAGGAAACGCTGCGTGTCTGACGCTGCATAGAGCCGCAGCGTCAGACACGCAGCGTCCAGATGTTACAGCATAGTGGAGGGGATTTAATGAAATCCCGTCTCCACTATGCGTGGTAACACGCACGCGGCGGCCCTGCGACTCCGGACATGCTGCGCGTCTTTTCAGATCGCAGCATGTCCGTATATCTTGCGGCGACGCTCCGTCGCCGCAAGATATAGCACAGGGCCCTATGGTGGGGAGCGATGATCCCGGATGTGTGCTGTGAACACATCCGGCATCATCGCGTCCCAGAAAGGGGGCGGGGCTTACCGCAGCGCGGCTAAGCCGCTCCGACGATACCGCCGGCCATCCTGAACGTGGACACGCAGCCTACAAGACCTTCCTAGAAGGACCAATGAGAGACTGCCATACCTGAGCATGTGACCCTGTCGGGGTCGTCACGACAATACCCTTCATCCACCAGTCATTCCAAATCAGATTAAAAGCAGTGGTACCGGAGTGAAGAATGAGTCAGACAAAAGCTGGTTCAAACTCAGTGTCTGCTTATGCTTCCACACGTAGTGGTAACCTCACAGTAACTGAACTCTTTATTTCATATACACAACATTATATGGTCCTTTGGGGGAAGGTGTGCAGAGGGCAGGGTTAGGTGGGGTTTAAGCAATGTATCTAGTATTCAGTCCCTCTGGTTGGCCTGACATCATCTGATGAATCTTCCTTTGTCCACATCTTGTTAAGTTTCGATTTCCAGAGAAATGATACTTTAGCTTCAGAAACGAAAGTAGATTCTTGGCAAGAACAAAAAGTAGGGCAAAGGTGAATACTGGCAGCCATCTTAAATACAGTTAAATTTGCATTTGGCAAGCAAAGGGAAAAACTTATTGTTTCACAGCATAAGAATATATAAAAGTACAAAAGTGTGTAAATATATTTTTACCTTGACAATCCCCCCTAAACACTAAGTTTTTCCCTAAAAAGAAAGATCCTTCGAGACTGTCCATGTGATGGGGAAAGGGGAGGTGGATTTCTTCATCCAGACACCTCAGAAGCTCTCCCCTTGCGAGAGGCCACCAGGCAGCTGAACCCTTCACTAGCTTCACATGGAGTTCTCCTACTGTCCCTAAACTAAATCTCTTAGCATCATCTGAGAATTGGGGGTTTTGTCTAACATCTTGAGGGGGACGTACTTAGGGATCTCCCCTGGATCAGTGCCATCGTACTCTGATGGGTCTACTTCTTGGTTGAGGAAGGTGCCAGTCGGAGTTGCCTCAGTGATAACCTTTTTATACAGGGGAATAACACAACAGAGGATTATCGATCCAACTACAAGAAGGGCAATCAGTACTAGACAAGCTTGTTGAAGGAATCCTTTGAGCCCACCCAACCAACCGGAAAAGAAAGATATATCTACTCCAGCATTGGTTTTTAATTCTGCTGCTAATCCATTTAACTTTTTTTTAAGGGCTATCATGGTCTTTCCATTTACCCCAGAGTTTTGAGGGATATAGGTACATCACTCCTCTCCCACCATCCCACAGACTCCTCCTTTCTCAGCTAAGATCATATCAAGGGCTAGTCGGTTTTGGAGGGTCATTCTAGTGTTAGGGCCTAATTCTTCAACTATACCCTGGAAAGCATCACAGGTAAAATTGACAAACCTTTGTTCACTGTAATATATATAATTGATCCAATCAACATTTTTATTAATCTGCACCTGTGGGATTATGGAAGCAAAGCCAGCATAGATCTAGTTCTGGGCTTAAAATTGGTCAGGCACCCCCCTTGGCACTCCAATGTCATCGACATAAACCAATGGATCTTCTTCATAACTC
Source organism: Ranitomeya imitator (assembly GCF_032444005.1). Classification (NCBI taxonomy): domain Eukaryota; kingdom Metazoa; phylum Chordata; class Amphibia; order Anura; family Dendrobatidae; genus Ranitomeya; species Ranitomeya imitator. The sequence goes on along the minus strand of NC_091287.1, from coordinate 397,735,268 downwards.
ATATGGAGCTGATCGAGACTTCTCTTCTTTCTGGTATGTTCATCAGGTATCTCTGGATCCCAAGGTAAAATCTTGAACTGCACAGCTAGTTTAACAAGGGTGCATTGACCTGTCCAGGCATTAGGCAACCTAGGACGGAGCTTACCATCTCCACATAACCAATAAATGTCGTACATGTACTGTGTATGATTAGCTAGCAAGTCAGTATCTAGGGAACTGTTCCCTTTGCAGAAACCTGTCTCGAAGACCCCTACTGGTGTACCTGTAGTGTCATGGGAATTAAAGCAGGTATAATTATCAGCTAATACGGTTATCCCTCCTGGGACCTTTAGTTTAGGTGCTTCATGAATTAGTGGGACATAATCTGAGCAATCAGTGGGCTTTAGACCCTTCAACAGATTCATAACACAGGCAGTAGTATTGTCATCAGGAAAAAACAATGCATGTGTGTATAGATATATATTCGCTGCAGCACAAGCAATACATCCTACAGAGATACTCTGGACTCTTACATTGTATCTTACCCATTCTAACCATAAATTTTTTCCTTGGGGCTGTTTGTGTTTCTATGGAGAAGACTTCTTGCCAACTAAGACCTGGAATAGGGATTACTTTGTTAACTGCATTTTGCAAACGTTCACCTGGGCCTGTTTTAGGTGTACTGGTAACGGGGGCCTTGGTTGGTCTGAAGCTAATATCCTGGAGCTTTATATGGCCTAAATTCCCATAGTATCCACCATTAAACACATGAAAATATCTTCCCAGTACAATTGTTATCTCTGGTAACACATATATAAAACTGGATAATTCCCTCTACCACCCGCTGAGTCTCGGGGCACTTGACTACATCGCAGAAATCAAATCACCAGATATTTACCGGGGCCGTTAGATTTACCCAGAGAATAGTGGCACCGGAATTCTTATTTACAATAGGGGCCGAGGAGGTAGGGATGAGGATGGCCCCCAGCCTCAGGACTAAAAACAACAGCAACATTTTCCTTCGATCACCACTGTGACTAAGCGCTGGTTCAGTCTCTTTTGCAGTGTGAAGCGTAGATCCAGGTGCTCTTTCCTTCAAGTTTTACTGACATAGCTTTTCACGACCATAAGACCACCAGACTTCAAGTTGTGACAAATATCGGTTTATGCTGAATCTGGAAAGGGAAGAAGAAACTAAAACATGGGTGTTAGCAACATTTTTTACTAAGCTGAATAACATATTGAACAGCACGGTCAATTTCTTCTGACAACTACTGAGACTGAAAATTTGCAACTGAGAACCTAGCACCAAACAATATCTCATATGGGGACAGGCCATATTTTACAATAGGGGTAGTACGAATATGTAAGAGCCCTGGCCATGGAGCCGTAGTCTCCTGCATCAATTTGGTCAATTGTCCCTTCAGTGTGCCGTTCAGCCTCTTAACTTTCCCACTGGATTGTGGAGAGTACGGAGTATGGAAGGCTACAGTGGATCCAAGCATTGTCAGAACCTCCTGATACACATGAGAAGAAAAGTCCGGGCCTTGGTCACTTTCATCGACTTCTGGAACACCATATCTGCATATAACTTCCATCACCAGTTTCTTTGCTGTGGTCTTTGCAGTCACGTTGGTAACGGGGAATGCTTCTGGCCAACTGGAGAACATATCGACAACCACCAGACAATATTCATACCTTAGGTAATATAGATAATAATATATCCGCGCTAGGAACAATACCCTTTCATTAAACAATGGACCAATGAATAGCCTGTCAAGTCTTAATTACCTATCAGCCCCACTTTTATCTATGGTTGTACCTTTCAAGCACCATATAGACCTTCAGTCTTTTTCATTCAGTTTTACCCACTGGGTGTTTTTTAATGTAAATTGCCGTCCCAATATGGATACTATAATATAAAGAATATTTCAATATTATAAGGGCGCACTTGCTAAACGAATCCTACCAAGAGGATATATGAAATCTATATAAAAGAAAAACGCAAGGAACTGTATGTGGAACAATAAAGTTACACCGAAGAAACTAACCCGAACAACGTTACCTCCTGTGATCCGGTTACTTTCTCTCTATTGCGTTGCTTAATGAAGTCCTCCTCCTATGGTCGGACCTTCAAGTGAGTTCGGGAGCTTCGGCGGGCGGTGAACGCTGCTCCGGCCGGAAGCAGCGCTCTAACACGGCCGCTATTTGTGTTTAGGCAGCGTGAAATAGCTGCGCGCTGTGAAAGTTAGCCGCTAGGTATCCCGACAGTGCAGGACCTAGCGTGACGTCACAGTCACGTGAGCACACACGTGACCGGCTACAGATAGCACAATAGACCAAAAGCCGACGCGTTTCGGAATAAACGTATTCCTTCTTCTTCTTAAATACGTTTATTCCGAAACGCGTCGGCTTTTGGTCTATTGTGCTATCCGTAGCCGGTCACGTGTGTGCTCACGTGACTGTGACGTCACGCTAGGTCCTGCACTGTCGGGATACCTAGCGGCTAACTTTCACAGCGCGCAGCTATTTCACGCTGCCTAAACACAAATAGCGGCCGTGTTAGAGCGCTGCTTCCGGCCGGAGCAGCGTTCACCGCCCGCCGAAGCTCCCGAACTCACTTGAAGGTCCGACCATAGGAGGAGGACTTCATTAAGCAACGCAATAGAGAGAAAGTAACCGGATCACAGGAGGTAACGTTGTTCGGGTTAGTTTCTTCGGTGTAACTTTATTGTTCCATATACAGTTCCTTGCGTTTTTCTTTTATATAGATTTCATATATCCTCTTGGTAGGATTCGTTTAGCAAGTGCGCCCTTATAATATTGAAATATTCTTTATATTATAGTATCCATATTGGGACGGCAATTTACATTAAAAAAACACCCAGTGGGTAAAACTGAATGAAAAAGACTGAAGGTCTATATGGTGCTTGAAAGGTACAACCATAGATAAAAGTGGGGCTGATAGGTAATTAAGACTTGACAGGCTATTCATTGGTCCATTGTTTAATGAAAGGGTATTGTTCCTAGCGCGGATATATTATTATCTATATTACCTTTAGTACACGACGCAGTAAAGTGGTACTGTGACAATATCTGCTGCAAGGAAATAGTGTAGCAAGCGCCACCAATTTTCTTTATACTAAATATTCATACCTTCCAGACTTAGGCAACGTGATGAGGTCCACCTGGAGCCTTTGGAAAGGATAGTCGGGCTTAGCAAGGTGCTTCGGGGTTACACGTTGAAGTTGACCGGGATTGCAGGTCTGACAGATACCTCGATGTGTGGGCCCATGCGCCCACGTGGCAATAGCAGGGTACATCCGCTTAGGGAGACACACAAGTTGGTCCTTTTTCCAGCGACCATTGTCCATACATGCTCCATCAGCTTTCCACTGCTTCACTTCTTCCTTTGGAGATATTCTCTGCATCGTCCTTAAGCGGTCTTGCGGGGTCCGACAGAAAACCTCAGTCTGGCATAGATCATCAGGTTCCTGTAGAGTCAATGTTTCTTGTAACTGTTTACGCTGAGAGCGTGTGGTCACCATAGCTGATATGGTCTGTTCAACGGGTAGGAGAGCAGCGGCTTTTGCTTGCATATCCGCAAAGGCGTTACCACCAGTCTGTGGTCTGTTCCATGGTACCGTGCTCCTTAACTTTGATAATGGCCACCTGAGTAGGTAATTTGATTGAGTCCATGAGGGTTTTAACAGCTTCAGCATTCTTCACTGAGTCCCGGCAGTAGTAACAAACCCTCGATTGGCCCATAGGGCTCCGAAATCATGAGCAATACCAAATGCATACTGTGAGTCCGTGTATATATTAGCCCGCCTGTCTTTGTCCAGAACACATGCAATTGACAGATCCTGACGTTCTGCTTCTTGTCCTGACAGGGAGGGAGGGAGTGCAGCTGCGTGCACTACAGTATCTTCCGTAGTAACAGCGTATCCAGTGTGGAGTCTGCCAAAATCATCAGCATATCTTGAACAGTCTTTCAGGGCTTTGTAGAGAGGTAGCATTATGCGGGGTGCGTCCGGTATTCACTGACAACAATAAGTACATAATCCAAGAAAACGCTGGAGCTCAGTCTCATCCTTTGTAGCTGACGGCTATTTTCCTTTCTTCTGTGAGGTGTCTGGCACCCTGAAGGAGACAGTGACCCAAAAATATCACTTGACCAAGGCAGAACCGAAGTTTCGAGGCCGAAACCTGACAGTTCAGATCTGCCAGATACTTGCGAAAACTAACAGTGGCAACAATGGCTTCCTGCTCTGTCTGTGCACACAACAAAAAAAACAAAAAAATTACCCACATACTGAAGCAGCGTGACATAGGAATATTCTAACTGACAGGGTTAAACACACTATCCCCCCTATTTTTTTTTTTTTAACTGATTGGGAAACGGCGTGTAAGATACACATCTCATTATACTCATCTGCATAGGGGTTATATAACGTAAATACCATCTGACCATCATCTTGGCTCACCAACTCTCTAGGTCTGCTCAGGTGCACTTATACGTCCATCATATTATCTTTGTCTGTAAAATGGGAAAGGTTTGTTCTCAGGGTCAGCCAATTATTTTAGCGTAGCTAGCTAGTCAGAGGGCTTCCAGGGATAATACTCCTGTATCTGTCCTACACCACCTGATGTGGTTGGTTCTCTGGTGGTGGGGGTGACTAGATGACCGGTTGGGGGTGACATGACATGCTGGTCTACAGCTCCTTCCCAAAAGGATTACTGTCAGCCTACTCCCAAAATTAATGTCCCCACTACCCACTATCCTGTGTCAGCTTCTTATATCACTACATGTGATCTTATCTGGACAGGAATCAGTGTAATTCACTTAGGTTGGGTTGCAACACAGCTTATTTCTCCAGTCTGGGTTTGTCTGACCGCAATATTTACAAGTCCATCTGTCTTGTCTTGGTCTGAGAATTAACATGGCGAGAGAGATTTCCGGACACAGGGTTAAAATAAATATTGGAGTGTGAGACTGGTTTTGTGTAGGGGAGGGGGCTGGAGCTGGAATCTTCTGCTTGGGCCACTGATAAGGAAGCGAGCTGCGAGTTGTGTCCTTGAAGCTGCGGGGGGAGGGGGACTAGAGAGCGAGTAAAGATCGCTGCAGCTGCTGATACAGACTGGGTTAAGTTCTTCTGAAAACTTTGGCCCCCCTTTCTCTGGCCCGCAGCACAAAGAGAAGAAGTCACAAACAATTCGCGCAGGGGTTCACCCCTCCCATCAGCTACGAACACAGAAGTAAAAATTTACAGCATTCCTCAACACAAAAGAAAACAATAATGCAGCTATTTGACTCCCCCCTCCCATGGGGTGTTTTGGAAAACCACAGTAACGGAATACAGCAATTCTCAGACTCAATTAATTTCTACAAAACCTTCACACAATTCATATACCAAAACACCTTAGAAAAACCAATGATTGAGGTATTTTATAACCAAACACGGGCTCTGCATCCTTTCATCTTTCCTCTCCATCAACCTTTTTCCATTCCTCGTTCTTTAAACCTTGCGCAACTCGCAGATGAGCTTGCGCTTGTTCTAACAGTCCTTTATCTTTCAATATTCTTGACTGCCTTCTTGCCCTCCCGTGACTCTACTATTGTCTTGACTTCCACAGCATCCTCATCTAACTCGTGGGGCACGGACTTCTGCTTTAAGAGACGTAACATGACTCACAGAATACTACGCCCTTCTGCAGTAGGCCGCTGACAGCGACAGCAACACTTGTGTCCTAACACGGAGCCTCGCGCTCCACGTGTTATGAATAAAGAGCCTCGCGCTCAATATTTTTCCCTAACCTGAACACCAGTGATTACAGTCTGCCCTGTCACGATATTCTAAACGTTGGGAGGCTGTCTCCTAGTGAGACCCCTCCACTGTGTTTCTGGTGGTCCCCCTCTTGGGACGTCTTAATTACCGATATGTGCAAGTGTGTGCAAGTGTTTCTGGTGGTCCCCCTCTTGGGACGTCTTAATTACCGATATGTGCAAGTGTGTGCAAGTGTTTCTGGTGGTCCCCCTCTTGGGACGTCTTAATTACCGATGTATGTGCGTGCAATATCACAGAGGCTACGTCTCCTATCCCTTCCTCTAAGCCGCCCCCAATCCACAAACTTCTCAATCTTTCACTCTATCACTACTAGGCAACAGTCACGGGTAGGGTGGTTGAATGGAGTACAGTGACCGGTGGAGGAGGTGTGGTGTACACGAGGACGCGCAGAGTGCGACGTCTCTCAGTTGCTGGTTCGAAGCGTGGCACGGGATCGCGCTCGGTCTCACCACTCGACCGGTCACTCCCCAGACCCAAGGAGACCACAGACTAACCAATAACGGCTGAAACACTGGCAAGCGTGACACATACATAGTATGCGATCTCCACTTACCGTGTTTGGAGGGTGATCAGTCCTCGAGGTCAGCCACTACAGGTGTCGTCCACGGACGTCCAGGCATGGGTCCAGGGGGTCTCGGATCGCGGGCCACGCCCCACGTTGGTTGCGCCAAATTGTCGGGGTCATCACGACAATACCCTTCATCCACCAGTCATTCCAAATCAGATTAAAAGCAGTGGTACCGGAGTGAAGAATGAGTCAGACAAAAGCTGGTTCAAACTCAGTGTCTGCTTATGCTTCCACACGTAGTGGTAACCTCACAGCAACTGAACTCTTTATTTCATATACACAACATTATATGGTCCATTGGGGGAAGGTGTGCAGAGGGCGGGGTTAGGCGGGGTTTAAGCAATGTATCTAGTATTCAGTCCCTCTGGTTGGCCTGACATCATCTGATGAATCTTCCTTTGTCCACATCTTGTTAAGTTTCGATTTCCAGAGAAATGATACTTTAGCTTCAGAAACGAAAGTAGATTCTTGGCAAGAACAAAAAGTAGGGCAAAGGTGAATACTGGCAGCCATCTTAAATACAGTTAAATTTGCATTTGGCAAGCAAAGGGAAAAACTTATTGTTTCACAGCATAAGAATATATAAAAGTACAAAAGTGTGTAAAAATATATTTTTACCTTGACAAACCTAAATCTCCACTGAGAGATATTGCCCTGGGCATGCTCAGTGTGTGCAAAGCAGGACTTAGTCCTAGCACTTAAAGGACCTTTCTGAAAGGACCAATGGACTTAGCTGCAGTATCTGACCATGTGACCCTCGATCTCCACTGAGAGATCTTACTCAGGGCATGCTCAGAACGAGAAAAGCAGGACTTAGTCCCAGAAGCATCTGCTCGCCGCTGCCCAGCACTGACTTCAATGGCAGAAGCAGGAAAAGCAGCAGTAACTCTTTGTACAGAGTGGGACTGAGCAAGACACTGGGACCGACGTCTCCGCTGAGCAGACTCCACTGCGGCAGGAGAAGAATGGGAGACCGCAGCGGAGATGGCCCGAGATTCCCCCTGTGCAGAGGCGGAAACTCGACCCCTAACATTACCCCCACCCCTTGGGCCTCGCTACGCTCGAAGGCGGCAATGAGCTGTGGAGCCCGAATGTGCTCAACAGGCTCCCAGGACCTATCCTCAGGACCGTAACCCTTCCACTCCACCAAATAAATTTTTTTGCCACGTACCACCTTGCACCCCAAAATAGCGTTCACCTCGAAATCGTCCGTAGACGAACCCGATGTCCCGGCAGCTGGCTCAGAAAACCGGGACATGTATACGGGCTTAAGGAGGGACACATGAAAGGTGTCGGTGATACCTAGGCGTGGAGGAAGGGCTAGACAGTAGACCACAGGATTAACCTGTTCGAGGACCTTGAAGGGACCCAAGTAGCGAGGTGCAAACTTAGTGGACTCTACACGCAGCCTGATGTTACAGGCGGAGAGCCACACCAAATCGCCAGGAGCAAAGGTCGGGGCAGGGCGCCGATGTGCATCGGTGGAGGACCTCATTCTCTCCTTGGAGGCACGGATGGCATCCTGAGTGCGGTCCCAAATGTCCCGAGCCTCCACTGCCCAGTCTGCCACCCTGGAGTCAGCAGAGGACACGGGCATAAACACAGAAACCCGCGGATGCTGGCCGTAATTAAGGAGGAAAGGAGTCTGACCGGTGGAGTCGGCTACAGCGTTGTTAAGGGCAAACTCTGCCCACGGTAACAAGGATGCCCAGTCATCCTGCCTGGCAGAAACAAAACGTCGTAAGTATGTGACCAGAGTCTGATTGGCCCTCTCTACCAACCCATTCGTCTCGGGATGATATGCGGAAGAGAGATTTAACTCAATGCTTAGAAGACGACACAGCTCTCTCCAGAACCGAGATGCAAACTGGGGACCCCGGTCACTGACAATTTTGTCCGGTATGCCGTGTAGGCGGGAGATGTGTTTTATGAACAACGCTGCCAAGGCCCGTGCAGAAGGTAACCGTGGAAGCGGCACCAAATTAACCATTTTCGAGAAATGATCGGTAATAACCCAAATGATAGTACAGACACGAGACTTGGGCAAACCTACTATAAAGTCAATCCCGGCCATCTCCCAGGGCCTGTCTGTCACCAGCAAGGGATGGAGCAAGCCAGCTGGCCGTTGTCGAGGAGACTGATTTTTGGCGCAGGAGACACACGCCAGAACATAATCTCTGACATCTTGGAGCATATGCGGCCACCAGTATGTCCTCGCCAACAGCTCAGATGTCCTGTTCGTCCCTAAGTGTCCACCCACCCTGGACGAATGAGCCCAAGAGAGCACCTCCGGTCGCAAATTAGATGGGCACAAAAGTCTTGCCCGGAGGCACAGACTCTAGCGACACCGGAGCTACGGTTCTCAGGCTCTCAGAAGGGACAATAAGCCGAGGCTCTCCTTCCTCCTCCTCAGATGAGACAACAGAGCGAGAAAGGGTTATCAGCACGAATGTTCTTCTCCCCAGCGAGATAATGGAGGGTGAAATGGAACCGAGAGAAGAACAAGGACCATCTGGCCTGGCGAGAATTTAGCCGCTGGGCTGTTTGCAAGTATAGCAAATTTTTGTGATCAGTGAAGACTTGAAAGGGAAAACGAGCCCCCTCCAAGAGATGTCTCCACTCCGAAAAGGCCAACTTCATCGCTAGCAACTCCCTGTCCCCGATGGAATAATTCCTCTCCGCTGGTGTGAAGGTCTTGGAGAAGAAGAAGCACGGATGCTTCCGACCTTGAGCATCCTTTTGGAAGAGGACTGCTCCTGCACCAATGGAAGAGGCATCCACCTCCATTATAAACGGCTTATCCACTTCGGGACGATGTAGAATGGGAGCGCTAGCAAAATGAGACTTAATAGAAGAAAAGGCCCTGGAGACCTCTTCAGACCAGAATTTGGGATTTGCTCCCTTCTTGGTGAGGGCTACCAAGGGAGCTACCAAAGTTGAGAAGTGGGGAATGAACTGGCGGTGATAATTAATGAACCCCATAAAGCGCTGCACCGCCTTGAGAGAATGGGGCTCTTGCCAGTCCATCACAGCCTGTAGTTTGGCAGGATCCATAGCCAATCCCTGGGCGGAGATGATATAGCCCAGGAAAGGTAAAGACTCCTGCTCAAACATACACTTCTCAACCTTTGCATAAAAAGAGTTTGCCCGTAGGAGGTCGAAGACTCTGCCAACATCTCTCCGGTGGGAGTCAATATCTGGAGAAAAGATGAGAATATCATCCAGATAGACTACGACCGAGGTGGAAACCATATCCTGGAAGATGTCGTTGACAAAGTCTTGGAAAACGGCTGGGGCATTACAGAGCCCGAAGGGCATCACCAGATACTCATAGTGCCCATCTCTGGTGTTAAACGCCGTCTTCCATTCGTCCCCCTCACGGATGCGAATCAGGTTATAAGCACCCCGCAGATCTAATTTGGTAAATACCTTTGCTCCCCGTAGCCTATCAAAAAGCTCAGAAATCAGGAGCAGCGATTACTTATTCTTAACGGTGATGGCGTTAAGACCCCTGTAATCTATGCAAGGACGTAATTCTCCATTCTTTTTCTGCACGAAGAAGAACCCTGCCCCTGCTGGTGACACTAACTTCCTAATGAACCCTCTTGCCAAATTCTCCTGGATGTATTGGGACATGGCCTCCGTTTCCGGGAGAGAGAGGGGATAGACACGTCCCCGAGGAGGTTCTGCTCAAGGCAAGAGATCTATAGGACAGTCATAGGGACGGTGAGGCGGAAGGGTCTCCGCAGCCCTTTTGGAGAAGACGTCTGCATAGGACCAATAGTATTTGGGTAGAGAAGAGAGATCTGCGGGTATCTCGGTGGTGGAAACCTGAATGCACTCTTTCACACATCTGCCCTTACAGGATTCACTCCAACCCAATATCCTCCCAGAGGTTCACTCAATATGTGGGGAGTGGAAACGGAGCCAGGGTATTCCCAGCAGAATCTCATCCATTCCCTCGGGAAGGACAAGAAGGGAAATTATCTCCTGGTGGGATGGGGACATGGCTAACGTGAAAGGGACAGTCTGATGTGTGATTTGTAATGGAAGTGTCAACCCATTCACCACTCTAACAGTTACTGGTTTGGCAAGCATTACCGGAGGTATTGCGTGGCGCAGAGCAAAAGCAGAAGACATGGAATTTCCCTCTGCTCCTGAATCCACACAAAGCTCAACTGTAAGAGTGGATGAGCCTAACAGGATTGTCCCCTTAAAGGACAACTTGGAGGAAAATGCCGCTGTGTCCAGTGAATCTCCTCCAATGGTCACTAGACGCGATCGTTTCCCGACCGCCGTGGACATTTATTAGCATAATGTCCCAGTTGTTGGCAATTTTTACACACCACAGGTACTCGAGCGGTCTGAGACCTAGAGCCCGCTCGAGAGACCTCCATGGCCTCATGGCAGTCGGACGCCAGAACAGGAGATTCTAGAGGATTGGCAAAGGTGGGAGCCAACCGAAACCTCTGCCCACAGTCATGGACAAAAATTTTGAGAATGAGACAAATATTAATTTTTCCAAAGTCTACTGCTTCATTTTTTCTAATGGCAATTTCCATATACTCCTGAATGTCAGAGTGATCAGCTTAACAGCAATTACTGTACTTGCAAAGTCAATATTTTCCCAGAAAATGAACTTTAACCCTCAAAACACATTTCAACATCATTGCAGTCCTGCCTTAAAAGGAGCAGCTAACATCGTTTTAGTGATTGATCCATTAACACAGGTGTGGGTGTTGATGAGGGCAGGGCTGGCGATCAATCAGTCATGATTAAGTAAGAATGACATCACTGGACACTTTAAAAGGAGGCTGGTGCTTGGTATCATTGTTTCTCTTCAGTTAACCATGGTTATCTCTAAAGAAACACCTGCAGCCATCATTGCACTGCACAAAAATGGCCTAACAGGGAAGAGTATCGCAGCTACAAAGATTGCACCTCAGTCAACAATCTATCGCATCATCAAGAACTTCAAGGAGAGAGCTTCCATTGTTGTCAAAAAGGCTCCAGGGCGCTCAAGAAAGACCAGCAAGCGCCAGGACCGTATCTTAAAACTGTTTCAGCTGCGGGATCGGACTACCAGCAGTGCTGACCTTGCTCAGAAATGGCAGCAGGCTGGTGTGAGTGCTTCTGCACGCACTGTGAGGCGGAGACTCTTTGAGCAAGGCCTGGTTTCAAGGAGGGCAGTAAAGAAGCCACTTCTCTCCAGAAAAAACATCAGGGACCGACTGATATTCTGCAAAAGGTACAGGGAGTGGACTGCTGAGGACTGGGGCAAAGTCATTTTCTCTGATGAATCCCCTTTTCGATTGTTTGGGACATCTGGAAAACAGCTTATTCGGAGAAGAAGAGGTGAGCGCTACCACCAGTCTTGTCTCATGCCAACTGTAAAGCATCCTGAAACCATTCATGTGTGGGGTTGCTTCTCAGCCAAGGGAATCGGCTCACTCACAGTCTTGCCTAAAAACATAACCATGAATAAAGAATGGTACCAGAATGTCCTCCAAGAGCAACTTCTCCCAGCCGTCCAAGAGCAGTTTGGCGCCCAACAATGCCTTTTCCAGCATGATGGAGCACTTTGCCATAAAGCAAAGGTGATAACTAAATGGCTCATGGAACAAAACATAGAGATTTTGGGTCCATGGCCTGGAAACTCCCCACATCTTAATCCCATTGAGAACTTGTGGTCAATCATCAAAAGACGGGTGGACAAACAAAAACCAACAAATTCTGGCAAAATGCAAGCATTGATTATGCAAGAATGGACTGCTATCAGTCAGGATTTGGTCCAGAAGTTGATTGAGAGCATGCCAGGGAGAATTGCAGAGGTCTTGAAGAACTCATTCTAACTGTCAATATAACCTATTGGTACTCTTAATATGATTGCAATTATATTTCTGTATGTGATATAAACATCAGACAAACACTAACAAAAACCAGAGGGCAGCAGATCATGTGAAAATATAATTTTGGTGTCATTCTCAAAAATTTTGGCCATGACTGTACACTGGGTCCGCTCCAATCTCCGCTCGCTAAAACGGAGATCGATGCGGGTAGATATAGTAATGAGCTCCTCCAGTGTGGCAGGAATCTCCCTGGTGGCCAAGGCGTCCTTTACATAGTAACATAGTAACATAGTTAGTAAGGCCGAAAAAAGACATTTGTCCATCCAGTCCAGGCCTCTCTTGAACCCCTCGACTGAGTTCGCCATCACCACCTCCTCAGGCAAGCAATTCCAGATTCTCACTGCCCTAACAGTAAAGAATCCTCTTCTATGTTGGTGGAAAAACCTTCTCTCCTCCAGACGCAAAGAATGCCCCCTTGTGCCCGTCACCTTCCTTGGTATAAACAGATCCTCAGCGAGATATTTGTATTGTCCCCTTATATACTTATACATGGTTATTAGATCGCCCCTCAGTCGTCTTTTTTCTAGAATAAATAATCCTAATTTCGCTAATCTATCTGGGTATTGTAGTTCTCCCATCCCCTTTATTAATTTTGTTGCCCTCCTTTGTACTCTCTCTAGTTCCATTATATCCTTCCTGAGCACCGGTGCCCAAAACTGGACACAGGACTCCATGTGCGGTCTAACTAGGGATTTGTACAGAGGCAGTATAATGCTCTCATCATGTGTATCCAGACCTCTTTTAATGCACCCCATGATCCTGTTTGCCTTGGCAGCTGCTGCCTGGCACTGGCTGCTCCAGGTAAGTTTATCATTAACTAGGATCCCCAAGTCCTTCTCCCTGTCAGATTTACCCAGTGGTTTCCCATTCAGTGTGTAATGGTGATATTGATTCCTTCTTCCCATGTGTATAACCCTTACATTTATCATTGTTAAACCTCATCTGCCACCTTTCAGCCCAAGTTTCCAACTTATCCAGATCCATCTGTAGCAGAATACTATCTTCTCTTGTATTAACTGCTTTACATAGTTTTGTATCATCTGCAAATATCGATATTTTACTGTGTAAACCTTCTACCAGATCATTAATGAATATGTTGAAGAGAACAGGTCCCAATACTGACCCCTGCGGTACCCCACTGGTCACAGCGACCCAGTTAGAGACTATACCATTTATAGCCACCCTCTGCTTTCTATCACTAAGCCAGTTACTAACCCATTTACACACATTTTCCCCCAGACCATGCATTCTCATTTTGTGTACCAACCTCTTGTGCGGCACGGTATCAAACGCTTTGGAAAAATCGAGATATACCACGTCCAATGACTCACCGTGGTCCAGCCTATAGCTTACCTCTTCATACCTCTTCATGATCAGCCAGTCCTTTCCAGAACACCGGAATAAGGACTTTATCCGGCCATTCTAGCTCAGAGGCTAGAGTCCGGAATTGGATGGCGAACTGGCTGACCATGGACGAACCCTGAGTAATTGCCAACAATTGGAGAGCGGTATCGTGGGTGACACGTGGTCCCAAAAAGACCTGCCTCAGAGCGTCCAAGAAGAGAGGAGCACTCTGTACCACACGATCATCACGCTCCCAAAGCGGCGTTGCCCACTCCAACGCCCTGCCCGACAAAAGAGATAAAATGAATCCCACTTTCGCCCGTTCCGTAGGAAAACGTGCAGCCAGCAGCTCAAGATGTATGGAGCACTGGCTCACGAATCCCCGACATAGCTTACTGTCACCAGCAAACTTGTCTGGAAGTGGGAGACGGGATAAAGTTGGAACAGGAGTGGCAGCGGACAAACTGGCTGCAGCTACACTTGCAGCCTGAACAGCGACAGCAGTGACGTCCACAGCTGAGGTGGCATGCTCTAGAGCCGCCAACCTACCCTCCAGCTGCTGGATGTACCGCTGTAGACGCTGATTGTCCGCCATTTACTAGCCAGACCCTGGCGCTTGTATTATGTTAGGGCTAGCGGAACGCACCAAGTAATAGGTAGGTAGCTACAAGGTGCGTTCGCAGCCCGGGGTCCACCGTGCAGAGATATCTGCTGCTAAGTAATGGCGGATGGACTCTGAGCTCACACGTGGGTTAAGCTTCACCCCGTGTGAACTGGTAGCGAACTCTGTTGCCTCACAGAGTCGCGCTGTACACAAAACTATCACCCTAACTAAGGGTTGTGCTTGCTCTGGAACTCTTCTGTGCTAACCGCACACATGAAGGAACCAGATGCTAAGCCAACGGCTAATTGCCCCCACTGATACTAGCTGCCTGCCTGAGTGTACAGTCCCAATGCTACAGCTTCACACCACATAAGAACGGAGTGGTATAGTATCCACTGGCATAAGCCAAAACACATTTGATACTAGCGCATGGCCATGCGGCCATGCGAGCCTTATATAGCTGCAGCAAGTAAAAGACCTTCCTAGAAGGACCAATGAGAGACTGCCATACCTGAGCATGTGACCCTAAATCTCCACTGAGAGATCTTGCCCTGGGCATGCTCAGTGTGTGCAAAGCAGGACTTAGTCCTAGCACTTAAAGGACCTTCCTGAAAGGACCAATGGACTTAGCTGCAGTATCTGACCATGTGACCCTCGATCTCCACTGAGAGATCTTACTCAGGGCATGCTCAGAACGAGAAAAGCAGGACTTAGTCCCAGAAGCATCTGCTCGCTGCTGCCCAGCACTGACTTCAATGGCAGAAGCAGGAAAAGCAGCAGTAACTTTTTGTACAGAGTGGGACTGAGCAAGACGCTGGGACCGATGTCTCCGCTAAGCAGACTCCACTGCGGCAGGAGAAGAATGGGAGACTGCAGTGGAGATGGCCCGAGATTCCCCCTGGCGTATCGGCAGGGGTTAAGTATTTCTGGTTCAAGTAATAAAAGTCTATGTGTTTAGAACCAGAATTATCTTCTCACATATCTTACCTTACAAACGTAGACCCCCAATAAGATGCTGAAAAATTAAGTAATTCTTCTGTATATCACTCAACGCTGCTGATATGAAGGGGGGTATAATCTGGCATAAGGGGGTATAAATTAGCCCAGGTCATAATATACCCAGGGTAATCAAGCCTAGGCTACTTTAAACCTTGACATAGTGTGGACTTGGGGTATATTATGGCCTGTTACACTGACACTGCACCTTTCTAATCTCAGTTATAAATCTACCCAATACACTGAGGGCTACAGAGAAAATCATGCCGAAAAGGCAGTTACCAAAGTTTTTAGCAAACTATTCTTTGCTAGTGATTTCCAGCTTACCTGGGTTTCTTACACCAGACCAAGTTTTCCTGAATGAGTTACTTCCCGGAGCCTAGTATTCATGAGAAAGAAATCTTGGGGAAAAGTAACAATCCTCAAACACTTATTCTGTCAATACCTCATAGAGAAAACTTCAGGAGAGTCTTGTGCGACAACGTGGAGCAGTCAGGTGACTTCTGTTTCTAGAATTATAATCTTGATAAATAACTTTGGACTTCAGTTCCTGACGCCCGACTGTCAGTTGTTCCAGGTTCTGGTTGATATATGACAGATAGTTGAATGCTGGCTGATTGTGGTGGGATCTGAAATCTATTTTATCTTCTGACCAATATAATATGAGGACAACCTTAGTTCTCCCAAAAGATGACCCTTGTTGGAGCATCTTTCTGGCTGTTTCTTATATTCTTCTCCCCATAGAAACAAACATGTCTGCTAACATGTTTAAAATATGTATGTTTCTGGAAGAGAACAGCATTTTGGTAGAGACCTAAGCAATAGTTCCCCAGCACTAGTGTATTTCTGACTAGTGGTCAGTAGGTGGCACCAATGTATATATATATAAAAAATTATAATTGCATAAGACACATTTTCATGAATAATAAAATTAGGCTGTGGTAACATTAATATTTCTGATAACAAGCTATGAGTATTTAAAGGAGTTGTCCACTACTTTGATAACCCCTTCTTAAATACTTTATTCTCCCTTATGAAATAAAAGCACTATATACTCACCTCCTGTATCAGTGCTGGCATTGCCAAATTTTCACGTGACATGTTATTCCACGTGAGGCCTCCAGCCAATCAATGGCCACTAATGGACTGCAGTTCTCACACCTTCCCCAGACTTCCAAGGTTTGTCCAAAGGAAGTGAGAGCAAAGCAGCTTAATAGCAGCCGCTGATTGGGTGCAGGGTTCACATGGCATAACAATATCACACAAACCCCAGAAGACCCTGAGCCTACATCTCTGAAGAAGTGCTCTTATGGAGGTGAGTTTATTGTGTTGTTATTTTATTCGGAGCGTGGAAGGTTGGCTCACTTAGCTGCGCCTCAAGGTAGACCCAGGCACACATGTGGTTAAAGTCTCAGGGTGGTTTATTGCATCATAAACCAAAACCCAAACTGGTAACAGAAAAACAGCCTGTCCAGCTCAACTGAAAATGAAAAGTTCATATGAAGTCCTGCCCAGTTCCTCTGGGACAACACGTATGGCAGCTCTCGCAGGAGCCAGCAGTCAGCAGGCTTCCTTTCCTCCATATACACACACAAAGAAAAAAAAACTAGCTGGGCGTTTAACTCCCTCCAGCCACACCCTGGAGGTGGAGATATGGTGGGTAGGCGTCCCGTCATCTCTGACCTACCCACCATAAAAGCCATGCCCATATAGCGGCTGGATTGTTCTCAGCACATATCATGCTGGAGAAAACACTTATGGCTTTCACATCACGCAGGAATGCAACCTTTGCAACACACATCTCCCCTCATATAAGGCACCAGTGACCCTGTTACAGGGGTAATAACGTATTTAAAGAAGCCCCCTCCCATGACGTTTTAATTACATCTTTGTATGTGTGCATGTAATAGAACCCAAAAGAAATAAACCAAAGTAAAAACCAAATATGAATGTTATGAATAAACGGATCTGACCTTTATTAACCAAATGATTGTTGTGCAGGAGTAATACAACAAGATCAAAGCCGGCACACATGAAAAATAAAAACAATATGAATGATCTAAAAACCATGAAAATGTATGTCATAAGTAGCTGCTGAATACACAAATTCACTGATACACTGAGCAAAGTTCAAATATGATATCACCAATCCATATGCAAATGTGAAAGTGTAATAGACTTGATTCAAATGAAAAAGTATAAAAGGTAGTGCTAAATGATGTGGGAATGTCCATTGAGAAATTGATATTCATATAGCACTACTGTAATACTGACCCAAGTGAAGTGACCAGCGCACATGCTAATGTATTTTAGAACGACAAAGTGCTGAAGTGCATGCATACATGTGGAATAAATCTCATCGTGCAGGTAGGTATTGCATACAACAGAGTTATATGTAGGTTTTCTGCACACATGCAATTTGCACACTTACGTGCTCACTCATGTGCTGCTCTCTCTAATTCTCTCAATGTTCAGTGAAAAAATGAGAGAAGTAGGAAGAGAAAGTTTTTGTCACGTAACCATAAGATTGAAAATCGCACGAGTGAAGTGGCCATGTCATGTCTGCAAGCAGAGCTGAATCCTGACAGTGAGTATATTACACACTGTTAGGATTGGACCGTGTAAGGAAGGAGGGCACCACCAAACAATGAAACAATGAAAAAGAGGAATCACCTAAAGCATGCTTACTAGTGATGAGCGAGTGTGCTCGTTACTCGAGATTTCCGAGCATGCTCGGGTGTTCTCCAAGTATTTTGGGTGTGCTCGTAGATTATATTTTTGTCTCCACAGCTGAATGACTTTTTGAATGCCCTCTCTTGTTATGTACAGTACCGTCCCATATTGGATTATATAGAGCCGTTTTTTATTACATACCGTCCTGTCTTGTTAGCTGTATAATTCAATGATGGCTGATGGAGCATGGGACAGCTTCTTTTCTAATGAAGGAGCTGATGGACTGCTCATCTGGTCACCAGCTCCTCCACCAGCAGTCATTTTATATCTAAAAAGAGAGGGGACTATGTATTAAAAGAGAGCGCTGTGAATAACAAAATTAACAAGAATAAGCCATGTAAGAGAGAGTACTGTACATAACAGCAGAGGAAGCTATATAATAAGGGATAGCACCATATACAGTGGGGCAAAAAAGTATTTAGTCAGTCAGCAATAGTGCAAGTTCCACCACTTAAAAAGATGAGAGGCGTCTGTAATTTACATCATAGGTAGACCTCAACTATGGGAGACAAACTGAGAAAAAAAATCCAGAAAATCACATTGCCTGTTTTGTTAACAATTTATTTGCATATTATGGTGGAAAATAAGTATTTGGTCAGAAACAAACAATCAAGATTTCTGGCTCTCACAGACCTGTAACTTCTTCTTTAAGAGTCTCCTCTTTCCTCCACTCATTACCTGTAGTAATGGCACCTGTTTAAACTTGTTATCAGTATAAAAAGACACCTGTGCACACCCTCAAACAGTCTGACTCCAAACTCCACTATGGTGAAGACCAAAGAGCTGTCAAAGGACACCAGAAACAAAATTGTAGCCCTGCACCAGGCTGGGAAGACTGAATCTGCAATTGCCAACCAGCTTGGAGTGAAGAAATCAACAGTGGGAGCAATAATTAGAAAATGGAAGACATACAAGACCACTGATAATCTCCCTCGATCTGGGGCTCCACGCAAAATCCCACCCCGTGGGGTCAGAATGATCACAAGAACGGTGAGCAAAAATCCCAGAACCACGCGGGGGGACCTAGTGAATGAACTGCAGAGAGCTGGGACCAATGTAACAAGGCCTACCATAAGTAACACACTACGCCACCATGGACTCAGATCCTGCAGTGCCAGATGTGTCCCACTGCTTAAGCCAGTACATGTCCGGGCCCGTCTGAAGTTTGCTAGAGAGCATTTGGATGATCCAGAGGAGTTTTGGGAGAATGTCCTATGGTCTGATGAAACCAAACTGGAACTGTTTGGTAGAAACACAACTTGTCGTGTTTGGAGGAAAAAGAATACTGAGTTGCATCTATCAAACACCATACCTACTGTAAAGCATGGTGGTGGAAACATCATGCTTTGGGGCTGTTTCTCTGCAAAGGGGCCAGGACGACTGATCCGGGTACATGAAAGAATGAATGGGGCCATGTATCGTGAGATTTTGAGTGCAAACCTCCTTCCATCAGCAAGGGCATTGAAGATGAAACGTGGCTGGGTCTTTCAACATGACAATGATCCAAAGCACACCGCCAGGGCAACGAAGGAGTGGCTTCGTAAGAAGCATTTCAAGGTCCTGGAGTGGCCTAGCCAGTCTCCAGATCTCAACCCTATAGAAAACCTTTGGAGGGAGTTGAAAGTCCGTGTTGCCAAGCGAAAAGCCAAAAACATCACTGCTCTAGAGGAGATCTGCATGGAGGAATGGGCCAACATAACATCAACAGTGTGTGGCAACCTTGTGAAGACTTACAGAAAACGTTTGACCTCTGTCATTGCCAACAAAGGATATATTACAAAGTATTGAGATGAAATTTTGTTTCTGACCAAATACTTATTTTCCACCATAATATGCAAATAAAATGTTAAAAAAAACAGACAATGTGATTTTCTGGATTTTTTTTTCTCAGTTTGTCTCCCATAGTTGAGGTCTACCTATGATGTAAATTACAGACGCCTCTCATCTTTTTAAGTGGTGGAACGTGCACTATTGCTGACTGACTAAATACTTTTTTGCCCCACTGTATAACTAGAGAGGATGGTCCGTAATAAGGGATAATGTTATACATAATAAAAGAGGAAACTATGTAACTAAGGCTCATGTTATATTGAATTAGTGAGTACACTATATACTAAAGGACTGTGTTATACATAATAAGTACGTACACTCTATACTAAGAAACTGTGTTAGACATAATAAGAGATAATAATATCTTCCTCCACCTCCCCCTGTTGCTAAGTCCATTATAAGTACCCATTCCTCCCATCCCAATCCCCCACACCCCTCATTGTCCTCCTCCCCCGCATCCCATTATTATCCTCTCCCTTACCCCATCATTACCCTCTTCACCACCTCCATCATTGCCTTCTCCACCACCACTATCATTGCTTTCTCACCCCACCATCCCATATCATTGCCCATTCCACCACCTCCATCATTTCCTCCTACCCCCACCCCCATCATTGTCTTTTCCCCCACCACTCCCATCATTGCCCATTCCACCACTTCCATCATTTCCTACTCCCCTACCACCCCCATTATTGCCCTTTCCATCCCATCATTTTTCTTTCCACCACCTCCAACATTGCTTTTTCCCCCACCACCCCATCATTGCCCTTTCTACCACGTCAATCATTTCCTGCTTCCCCACCACCCCCATTATTGCCCTTTCCACCACCACCATCATTGCCCTTACCACCACCTCCATCAGTGCCTTCTCCCCACCACCACCATTCCCCATTCCACCACCCCCATAATTTCCTCCTCCCCCACCACCCCCATCATTGCCCATTCCACCACCTCCATCATTTCCTCCTCCCTCACCACCCCATCATTGCCCTTTCCACCACATCTATCATTTCCTCCATCCCCACCATCCCATCCTTGCCCACTCCACCACTTCCATCATTTCCTCCTCCCCCACCATCCCCATCATTGCCCTCTCCATCACCCCACCATTGCCTTCTCCCTATCATTGCCCTCTCCTCCCCCTACACACACAGTCACACACAGCACCATTCACCTATCTGCATATTCCCCCACAGCGCTACACATGGACGCGCACACACACACGCACACACACAGCAACTCTCACCTCTCTGCACGCTCTGCCGCAGCATCACCGTCGCCTTCCTCTCTCTTAGTAAAGGACAAAACGTGCACTCTCGCTAATAGTGGTGCAGACTGAACATGGAGAGATACTCCAGAATATAGTCATGTACAGCAACAGTCGCACTCAAAAAAGAAGTTTTCAGATTTTTTGTTTCAACAAAAAACGTGGTTTTCTTTATTATAGTGAACAAACACCAAAGTAAAGGTATCACCGCAGTGTTTCAAGGTAACGTTTCGAACCACAGGGTCTTTCTCAAACCTTCTAATAGTAGAAACCGAGCGGAGGGCACAAATCCATGGAGGGGTGCAGGAGTCCCGTTAGGGGCTATAATTGGAGAGTCACAGGTGTCTGCGGTGGTGGTGTGTCTTCCTCTCTCTGGCACAGCTGGCCACTGAACGATGACATCAGCCAGCAGCCGGACTCCTGGGGTGCCACAATGGCATTGCCTTCCTCACGGGAAGGGGGGGTGATGTCATGCCTGGAGGTAAGGAGGAATTCCCTTGGCAGGTCACACAAACACGCAACACATTCCTGACTCCAGACCAGATGGTGGAGCTGTAAACCCGGTTTCAGGGAAACTTCCCTATAAGTTCTGGTCTGGATTCGGGGTTAGTGAGTTTAGTGTGATACAGTGAAGGGAAAGGAAGCGTGTGAGGAGAGACTGGGAGTAGAGCTATAACTGAGCTCTTCCCAGGATTAAGCGTACAAGAAACCGCACACTGTAGTCCGTGGTTGGACGGGTACTAAAGGCCCAGCAACTAGAACTGGAGGGCAGGAGATTGCAGGTCTCCTGGCCCATCTAACACCTGGAGACACCACAGCAAGTTAGGAGCCTGGGGCTGCCAGTGAGAAGACAGTGCCCATGAAAGGCTCATACTGTCAACCATACGGGTTAGGAGAAACAGACAATAAGAGGAACTTGTGTAAACCTTCAGGCAGCAAGGGACAGAGAGCACAGCGCAAAAGGAAGGCTAGGTGGATCCCAAGATGCTCCCAGGCTGCCCGGACCCCATCAACACCTGTAACCTGTGCCCCGGACTGCACCTGCAATTTCACCAGTAAAAGGTAAAGGAAACTGCAAAACCTGTGTCCTCCAATTATTTCCCTGCACCTTCAGTCCTGAATGCCACCGTCTATCATCCTTTACCAACTGCACTGGGGACTAAGCTCTACCTGTGGGGAGCTATACTAACTCTGCTGCAACACCATCAGCCCCAATGGTTCCCTGTAAGCAGCGTCGGTCATCCCTGGCCGAGTACCATAGGTGGCATCACGAACATTTCTCCATAGAGTTTAATTGCCACTACACTTCATCCCCTTTAATTGGATGTCCAGGGCCACGGACCGGGTGACCGCTGCCGTAACCTTCCCCTTTAAGTACCGCCAGACCCGGCCCGAGTACCCCACGGTCCTAGCGGGCGCTCCAGAAGTGCGGGCAGGAAGCAGGACAGATTGCTACAGCTCCGCTGCTATTTTCTCTTGTAGGCAGTGGAGCTGCAGGGATCTCTCCCTGCCCGCCGCACATGGGCCAGATTGCCCTCATTATTGGGCACCCTGCAGGGGCCCCCTTCTACCTCCGGGCCCCTGTGCAGCAGCACAGACTGCACATGCGGTATGTCCGCCCATGAGTACTTATGTTCTTGTACATAGGTGACCATTTTATAGTAGTTACAGTGGGGGAAATAAGTATGTCATCCCTTGCTCATTTTGTAAGTTTGCCCAGTGACAAAGACATGGACAGCCTATAATTTTAAGGGTAGATTAATTTTAATATTGAGAGATAGAATATCAAAAATAAAATCCAGAAAATCACATTGTATAAATTATATAAATTTATTTGCATTTTGCAGTGAGAAATAAGTATTTGATCCCCTACCAACCATTAAGAGTTCTGGCTCCTACAGACCAGTTAGATGCTCCTAATCAACTCTTTACCTGCATTAAAGGCAGCTGTCTTACATACTCACCTTTATAAAAGACTCCTGTCCACAGACTCAATTAATCAGTCAGACTCTAACCTTTACAACATGGGCAAGACCAACGAGCTTTAAAAGGATGTCAGGAACAAGTCATAGACCTGCACAAAGCGGAATGTGCTACAAAACCATAAGTAAGACGCTGGGTGAGAATGAGACAACTGTTGGTGCAATAGTAAGAAATTGGAAGAAATACAAAATGACTGTCAATCGACATCGATGTGGGGTGCCATGCAAAATCTCACCTCGTGAGGTATATTTGATCATGAGGAAGGTGAGAGATCAGCCTAAAACTTCACGGGGGAAATTGTTAATGATCTCAAGGCAGCTGGGACCACAGTCACCAAGAAAACCATTGGTAACACATTACACCATAATGGTTTAAAATCCTGCAGTGTCCGCAAGGATCTCCTTCTCAAGAAGCCACATGTGCAGGCTCATTTGAAGTTTGCCAGTGAACACCTGGATGATTCTGTGAGTGATTGGGAGAAGGTGCTGTGGTCAGATGAGACAAAAATTTAGGTCTTTGGCATTAACTCGACTCGCCATGTTTGGAGGAAGAGAAATGCTGCCAATGATCCAAAGAACATCATCCCCACTGTCAAGCATAGAGGTGGAAACATTATGTTTTGGGGGTGTTTCTCTGCTAAGGGCACAGGACTACTTCATCATGTACCGTAAAATCCTGAGTGACAACCTCCTTACCTCCTCCTGATATTAAAAATGGGTCGGGCTGGGTCTTCCAGCAAGTTAATGACCCAAAACATACAGCCAAGGCAACAAAGGAGTGGCTCAAAAAGAAGCACATTAAGGTCATTGAGTGCCCTAGCCAGTCTCCAGACCTTAATCCCATAGAAAAGTTATGGAGGGAGTTGCCAAGCGAAAGCCTCAAAATCCTAATGATTTAGAGATAATCTGCAAAGAGGAGTGGACCAAAATTCCTCCTGACATGTGCACAAACATCATCAACTACAAAAAAACATCTGACTGGGTTTTGCCACCAAGTCTTGTTTGCCAGAGGGATCAAATACTTATTTCTCTGAATATACATCCCAAAACCCGGGGTGGGACTCCAATTATTACAGCCCTACACACACAAAAAATGATAATACCCCTATAGTAGTGTGTCAAATGATAAAGCACAGTCAGAGATACAAAGGGGTACAGTAGGTTATAGAAAAATAAAGGGCACTTATCCGTCTGTCAGATGTACATGATGCCGCATTGTCTCGCCTCAACGCATTTCGCCTGCCAGCTCGTCAGGAGGCCCGATGTAGCAGATGGGTATGATGCTGTAGAAGGGGCTTTGGGATGTATATTTAGAGGCCATATTCTTGGTCTAAAGGGCTAATCAAGCCAGTGATCATTCCCTTATTAGCACACCAAGGACTGTTCTGCTACCTATTGGTCCCGTCTGGTGTATTTTTGTATATTAGATTTTCCTATTGCTACCCATTTGTTTACTTTGCTGTTCCTTCATGGTTGGTAAGATATCTTGCTGCATGTGGGATGCATTGTCATCATTAATTAAGGCCATGTTCACACGTTCCTGATTTCCCTGCTGTTTTTTCTGCACTAAAAACCGCAGCTCTTGGCAGAAAACGCAGGTGCGTTTTTTTGGTGCGTTTTTTGGTGCGTTTTTTGATGCGGTTTTTAGTGCGGTTTTTTATGCAGTTTTCTCTGCAGAGTCTGTGTGTTTTCTAGGAAGTTTTTTTAGGGTTAAAATGGCTGAAAATACCCTAACCCTACCCCTAACCCTACCCCTAACCCTAACCCTACCCCTAACCCTACCCCTAACCCAACCCCAAACCCTACCCCTAACCCTACCCCTAACCCTACCCCTAACCCTAACCCTACTTCTAACTGTAGTGGGGGAAAAAAAAATAAATTCTTTATTTTATTATTGTTACTACCTATGGGGGTGATAAAGGGGGGGTCATTTACTTTTTTTTTATTTTGATCACTGTGAGGTTACCACAGTGATTAAAATGTGCCTGGAACGAATCTGCCGGCCGGTGCGCCCGCCATTTTGGAAGATGGCGGCGCCCAGGGAGAAGACGGACGGACGGACACCTGGAGGCCCGGTAAGTATAAGGGGGGGAGATGAGGGCACGGGGGGGGGGGGCGTCGGAGCACGGGGGGGTGGCATCGGAGCATGGGGGGGTGGGATTGGAGCACGGGGGGGCAGCCACACTCCGCCCACGCACTTCCTGCTGCAGCGGTTCTGCACCACAAACCGCAGAAAACCCGCAGATATTTTTTTCGTCTGTGGGTTTTACTGCGGGTTTGACCCTCACAATGGAGGTCAATGGGTGCAGAACCGCTGCAGTTCCGCACAAAGAAGTGACATGGTCCTTCTTTTTTACCGCAGCTATTCAGCGCGGCTTTTTTAGTTAATTTCCGCATCATGTGCACAGTGGTTCCTGTTTTCCATAGGGTACATTGTACTGTACCCTGCATGGAAAACAACTGCGGACCCGCAGCGGCAAAATCGCGGCGGTTCCGCAGTAAAAAACGCATTGTGTGAACATGGCCTAATATTCCACAAACATTTTTTCATTAATTAATATTTACTAAACATATTTTTTTGCCACCTACTGACCAGACATTACAGTACAGAGTCCTGAAGCTATTAGATAGGGCCTGTTCCAGGACACTAGGGGCAGCAACCGAGGAGCGGGGACGCCACTGACACCTAGGATAGGGTGGCAACCTCCGCTGGTAGGCAGGGTTACATCTTAGGTTGCATGTAGTATTATACTAGCCAGGAACTGCATAAGAGGTATACCTACCTCTTCATATGCTTATTATTAATAGATTACCCTTTATTCAATTACTGCCCCAAAACATTTTCTACCAGGGGTTAATTATTTGATCATTATATCCGTACCTGGTATAGACACAGAAGCTACTTATACGAGGTATACGTGGCCTAGGCTACTATATTTTCACTTCCCTCCCCCATTATTCCCTAAATAGGGTCATAAGGGTTCTAGGGAGAGCCACCGAGAAGCAGGGTCCCCTATCGTGTCCCCTAGGGCAGTGATTTTCAACCTTTTTTGAGCCGCGGCACACTTTTTATACTTAAAAAATCCCGGGGCACACCACCAACCAAAATGGCACAAAATGACACTAAAACAGTACATATTATACATATAGTTAATAATATAGATTCTAAATGTATTTATACTCACTCAGTGTGAAACCTGGGCCTGTTTCGATAAACACAAAAGGGATATCCTAGCAGGAATGGTGGAAAGACACACACGAAGCTCTTCCTCAACAGTTCTCAGTCTCTCCCTGTTTTTAGTTTTTATCGCAGTCAAGCTTGAGAAGCCCAGCTCACAGATATGTGGTCGAAAATGGGAGCAATGTCAAAATAGCTTTGTTGGCCAGAATGGGGAACTCCTTGGCAACAGATAACCAAAAACTGTCCAAAGGAAGATCAGCAAACTTTAGCTTTAAACCGCGATCTTGCTTCAGTTCAATGAGTTCCTCTTGCTCCTTTAAAGTCATGTCCTTTCCAGCAACGGATAATGAGCTGTATGGGTCCCGAACGTTCCCCGCGGCACACCCGACCATGTGTCACGGCACACTAGTGTGCCGCGGAACACTGGTTGAAAATCACTGCCCTAGGGTGCCAATCTCTGCTGGCAGGTAGGCGTAAGTACAGGGCCTAGTGTAGGGTGTCGGTAGCAATATCCTATTTTGTCTATCACTTTTTTCTATTTTTAGTGTGTATGTTGACTGTTTTTATGGAGGACCTTTGTGTCCTTTTAATGCAATAATCTAATAAAAATATTTTGTAGGTCTTTTTTCTATGATACTGGTGATTGCCGACATGTTAATCTCTCGTCTGCACTGCCAGGGATTATAAATGTGGATGTTACATATACACATAGAATATGACACAAACACTGTGTGTTTACACATATGCTGTATATACAAACTGCATGTTACACACATATGTGTATACATATAGCACACACATACGTATAAACCGGGCACATACAATTGTATGCACAGAGCACTTACATACACACATATACAGCGCATGAAATAAGTATAGAAAATGTCATCAATTTTCTAAGTACCGTATATACTCGAGTATAAGCCGACCCGAGTATAAGCCGACCCCTCTAATTTTGCCACAAAAAACTGGGAAAACTTATTGACTCGAGTATAAGCCTAGGGTGGAAATGCAGCATTTACCGGTGAATTTCAAAAATAAAAATAGATCATTATTTCCCCATAGCTGTGCCATACAGTGCTCTGCACCGTTCATATTTCCCCATAGCTGTGCCATATACGGTGCTCTGCACCGTTCATTGTGCCCCATAGATGTGCCATATACGGTGCTCTGCACCGTTCACTGTGCCCCATAGATGTGCCATATACGGTGCTCTGCACCGTTCACTGTGCCCCATAGATGTGCCATATACGGTGCTCCGCACCGTTCACTGTGCCCCATAGATGTGCCATATACGGTGCTCCGCACCGTTCACTGTGCCCCATAGATGTGCCATATACGGTGCTCTGCACCGTTCACTGTGCCCCATAGATGTGCCATATACGGTGCTCTGCACCGTTCACTGTGCCCCATAGATGTGCCATATACGGTGCCCTGCACCGTTCACTGTGCCCCATAGATGTGCCATATACGGTGCTCTGCACCGTTCACTGTGCCCCATAGATGCTCCACATAAATCTCTGCCGCCGCCGCCGCTGCTGCTGCAATAAAAAAAAAAAAAACACATACTCACCTCCCTTGATTGCAGCTCCCGGCGTCTCGTTCCGGCGCCTCCATCTTCCCGGCGTCTCTGCTCTGACTGATCAGGCAGAGGGCGCCGCGCACACTATATGCGTCATCGCGCCCTCTGCCTGAACAGTCAGAGCGCAGACGCCGGGAAGATGGAGGCGCCGGCCGGGAAGATGGAGCGACGCTCGGCGGCTGGAACGAGGACAGGTGAATATGCTATACTTACCTAGTCCTGGCGATCCTCGCGCTGTCCCTCTGCCTGGTCTTCGGTGCCGCAGCTTCTTTCTCTATCAGCGGTCACCGGCACCGCTGATTAGAGGAATGAATAGGCGGCTCCACCCCTATGGGAGGTGGAGCCGCTTATTCATTTCTGTAATGAGCGGTCCCACGTGACTGCTGAAGAGGGGAAGAAGCTGCAGCACAGAAGACCGTGGGACGGCAGGGACAGCGCGAGGATCGCTGGGACTAGGTAAGTATGCCTCAGCGCCCTCTCCCCCTCACCCGCCGACCCTGCCACCCACCTTGACTCGAGTATAAGCCGAGAGGGGCACTTTCAGCCCAAAATTTTGGGCTGAAAATCTCAGCTTATACTCGAGTATATACACTAAATATATTTCTAAAGGTGCTATTGACATGAAATTCTCACCAGATAACAACTCATCCAATCCACACGGGCAAATAAATCAAACCATAGATATCCATAAATTAAGTTATGTGTAATAATCAGAAATGACAAAGTAATGAACACATGAAGAAAGCCGAAATGTATCAGCAATTAGAAAGCAATCCTGCCACATAGTGAAAAATAATATCAGCTGGTTCAACTGATGGCCTATCAAAAGGTGTCTCATTACCAAGGTGCCACACGAGAAACATCTCATGATGGGTAAAACCAGTAGCTTTCTCAAGACCATTGCAACCTTATTGTTGCAAAACATATTGATGGCATTGGTTACAGGAATTTCTACACTACTGAAGGATCCAGTGAACACTGTTGAGGCTATAATCTGGAAGTGGAAAGAACATAATTTCACCATACACCAGCCACGACTAGGTGTTCCCCGCAAGTTTTCAAACAGAGGAGTGAAAATAATTACCAGAAGAATTGTCCAAAAGCCAAGGACCACATGTATAGAGCGAAAAATAAACCAGGAATAAGCAGGTACCACTGTTTCAAAGAAAAATTATAAGTAATGCACTCAACCTCCACACAAGACTCTATTGCTGAACAAACAGCATTTTCAAGAGCATAAAAGTATGCTCAATAACATTTAGACAAGCTTGTGAAATACTGGAAGAGTATAGTCTGGACACTGTCACAACGGCGTCTTACACGCCTTCTCAGCGTCGTCCTACTCTCTGCATTCAGTGTCAGACTATCTCCCTGAGCTGCCTTGTGCTAACTTCCAGATCTGTCCTTAGAGAGTCTCCACCTGGCTATTGGGAGGCGCGGCCAGATCATGCAGAAATTTAATGCTGTGTCATGCAGGGTTTGTCTTCCCCACCCTATCCCTAGGCAGCAGGAGGTTTATTATGCAGCTCCTTCCACCACTCCTTGCCCGATTGTTGGCTCACAGTTGATTGACTCTGGATCCTGTGGGTGCACATGTGTTCTATCTCTCCCAATATTGACTTGGCTTGTATACCCATCCTGCCTGGCCTCTCTTTGCTCCTGAACTGAGCTTCTGATCGTGTGCTTCCTGCCCTGACCACGGATTGTCTGACCACATTTTTGCCTTCATCCTCTTATGTACAGTACTTTGTGCCTGTGTTTATGACTGTCCTGTCAGCTGCTGCAGACCAAGGGACTACTGTGGAGTGGTATCTGGTGACTAGAGACTTTAGTGAATACCAAGTAGTCACTTAGTTATACCCCTCCAAGGTATGCCCAGCCCATGGAGTAGTGAGTTCATACCCATAAGTGCAATGGAGCGCCCCCGTAGGGCAGTGGGGTACTCGGTACCGTGTCCTTCAGTTCTCACGGGGGATGTCACGGTGGCTGACCCGATCCGTGGCCCTAGGGACATTCATTGTAAAAAGGGGAAAGGTCTTTAAAGGTGAAATGTTCGTGACGCCACCTGTGGTATTCGGTCAGGGCAACCGACGCTGCTTAGGGGTCCGCTGAGATGATGTTTTCGCAGCTAGATGGTATACCTTCCCACAGGTGAAGTACAGTTAGGGCCAGAAATATTTGGACAGTGACACAAGTTTTGTTATTTTAGCTGTTTACAAAAACATGTTCAGAAATACAATTATATATATAATATGGGCTGAAAGTGCACACTCCCAGCTGCAATATGATAGTTTCCACATCCAAATCGGAGAAAGGGTTTAGGAATCATAGCTCTGTAATGCATAGCGTCCTCTTTTTCAAGGGACCAAAAGTAATTGGACAATGGACTCTAAGGGCTGCAATTAACTCTGAAGGCGTCTCCCTCGTTAACCTGTAATCAATGAAGTAGTTAAAAGGTCAGGGGTGGATTCCAGGTGTGTGGTTTTGCATTTGGAAGCTGTTGCTGTGAGCAGACAACATGCGGTCAAAGGAACTCTCAATTGAGGTGAAGCAGAACATCCTGAGGCTGAAAAAATCCATCAGAGAGATAGCAGACATGCTTGGAGTAGCAAAATCAACAGTTGGGTACATTCTGAGAAAAAAGGAATTGACTGGTGAGCTTGGGAACTCAAAAAGGCCTGGGCGTCCATGGATGACAACAGTGGTGGATGATCGCCGCATACTTAATTTGGTGAAGAAGAACCCGTTCACAACATCAACTGAAGTCCAGAACACTCTCAGTGAAGTAGGTGTATCTGTCTCTAAGTCAACAGTAAAGAGAAGACTCCATGACAGTAAATACAAAGGGTTCACATCTACATGCAAACCATTCATCAATAACAAAAATAGACAGGCCAGAGTTAAATTTGCAGAAAAACACCTCAAGAAGCCAGCTCAGTTCTGGAAAAGTATTCTATGGACAGATGAGACAAAGATCAACCTGTACCAGAATGATGGGAAGAAAAAAGTTTGGAGAAGAAAGGGAACGGCACATGATCCAAGGCACACCACATCCTCTGTAAAACATGGTGGAGGCAACGTGATGGCATGGGCATGCATGGCTTTCAATGGCACTGGGTCACTTGTGTTTATTGATGACATAAGAGCAGACAAGAGTAGCCGGATGAATTCTGAAGTGTACCAGGATATACTTTCAGCCCAGATTCAGCCAAATGCTGCAAAGTTGATTGGACGGCGCTTCATAGTACAGATGGACAATGACCCCAAGCATACAGCCAAAGCTACCCAGGAGTTCATGAGTGCCAAAAAGTGGAACATTCTGCAATGGCCAAGTCAATCTCCAGATCTAAACCCAATTGAGCATGCATTTCACTTGCTCAAATCCAGACTTAAGACGGAAAGACCCACAAACATGCAAGACCTGAAGGCTGCGGCTGTAAAGGCCTGGCAAAGCATTAAGAAGGAGGAAACCCAGCGTTTGGTGATGTCCATGGGTTCCAGACTTAAGGCAGTGATTGCCTCCAAAGGATTTGCAACAAAATATTGAAAATAAAAATATTTTGTTTGGGTTATGTTTATTTGTCCAATTACTTTTGACCTCCTAAAATGTGGAGTGTTTGTAAAGAAATGTGTACAATTCCTACATTTTCTATCAGATATTTTTGTTCAACCCTTCAAATTAAACGTTACAATCTGCACTTGAATTCTGTTGTAGAGGTTTCATTTCAAATCCAATGTGGTGGCATGCAGAGCCCAACTCGCGAAAATTGTGTCACTGTCCAAATATTTCTGGCCCTAACTGTATGTCCCCAGGGCTTCCCGGTGTGTAGATGGTGGATGATGTGAGGCGCAGTGAAGAATGAGGACAGAAGGTTGCAGTCGCTTTACCTTTTTACTGTAGACTTCAGCATCCACAGTCCCGAGCACCAGATCACAGGGTAGGCAGAGTCCGGCCGGTTTGGAGGCAATTCCAGAGTCCCCTTATCCAGGTGGAAATTAGTAGCCTTCCTCTAGCGCCCGGGTGTTGTAGTACCTTATTGCTGAGCCTCTCATAAGGTCCTCACAACTGTTGTTGGTGTTCTAGATGTTGTGTCTCTCTCTGTCCCCCAGATGGATAGGACAAACCCGTATGACCGGTGGCGTGAGGCTTTTTACAGGAACTCTATCATGCCCCAGCCTCTTGTGGGTGCCACCTTGCCTCCTGGGTATAGGGTGGATCAGTAACATGGAATTAGCTTTCCTGCCAGTCTCTGGAGCAAGGCATAAAGAACTGTTGCTCCCTTGGTGTTCCGGCTACTGGGATCCTGCGCCTCAGAAGGAGGCTGCTTGTGTAGGGCAGAACTCCTTCTGGTTTCCTCTCCTTTTGCTATGATTTCTTCTCACTCTCTACAATACAGTTCGCTGTTCGTGTCTATTTCTGGAAGCTGCCGCACATGGGGCAGGTGCAGCTCCGTGGCCTTCTGTCTAGGCCTCTGACAGGATCCCACCCCTGTCAGGGACCAACTCACTGAGCGGCGCTCAGGCAGCAACTAACTGGGAGAAGCCCAGCCAGCATCTGACTAACTTCCTATCCAGACCACCAGTTTTCCCTAATTGTGAAGAGTGCCCTAATAAATAGGAGCATAGCTCCCCCTGGTGGACTGGAGTGTGAAGTGTGTTGTATGTTTGTGTTACCTGGTAAAGAGATCTCCTTTATTGCCTCCAAAAATAACATCACTCCCCCCTAGAGGAGAACGATATTACTGCAACGACCAGGACCCTGTGGCGCTGCAGCTACATGTACGCCAGGTTTGAGGCCAATACGCACTGAATATCACCCCAAAAACACCACATATGTATATACAAAGCACATACATATGCATACACAGAACACATACAAACATATGTAGGCAAAAAGCAAATATGCACAGAGCACATGCACTCTAGACATGAGCAAATAAATTCTAATGGAATTCAATTCTACTCGAATTTTACAAAAGTCTGAATACTCCAAAATGGAGATTTTTTTAATTCGCCATTTTGTGGATTCAGCAAAAAATTCCATCAACTGGATTCAGCAACATTGAACCATTAAAGGCCATCCAAATTTGAAAAAAAACAAAATATGCTGATACTCACTTCACAGCCAACCTCTCCAGCCCCTCCTTCGCTCTAACGTCACCCATCCAGTCCTCACTGAATCTTCAAATTGTCGTTGTTTGCTCTCAAATCACCAGTCGTCTCATGCTGGACCCACGCTTACCGTTTTGACTAGACTGACGATTGTTTTGTGCATGCTCTTGGAAAGACCACAATAGCATTACGAAAGGTCATGGCATCAAGAAATCACGGTGTGTGCTGTGACCTTTGTGGGCACATGCGCAGAACCCCCCATGGCCCAGTTAAACGCGGAAGTCCAGGCCTAATGCGAGTGGTGGCAATCTGAAGATGTGACGAGGACACGACAGGTGACGGTGAGAATGCGTGCCGCAGCCCCCGCACACACCACTCCAACGCACGTTTCGCAACCGCTTCGTCAGGGAGAGAGTTGTAGAGATGTGTCTGCTGCTAGAACTCTGTGTGGCATTGACCTGGTCTCTAATCTGAGCTGCTGTTAACAAGCGATTTATGAGGCTGGTGACTCGGATAAACTTATCCTCAGAAGCAGAGGTGACTCTTGGTCTTCTTTTCCTAGGCGGTCCTCATGTGAGCCAGTTTCTTTGTAGTGCTTGATGGTTTTTGCAACTGCACTTGGGGACACTTTCAAAGTTTGCCCAATTTTTTGGACTGACTGACCTTCATTTCTTAAAGTAATGATGGCCACTAGTTTTTCTTTACTCAGCTGCTTTTTTCTTGCCATAATACAAATTCTAACAGTCTATTCAGTAGGACTATCAGCTGTGTATCCACCAGACTTCTGCACAACGCAACTGATGGTCCCAACCCCATTTATAAGGCAAGAAATCCCACTTATTAAAACTGATAGGGCACACCTGTGAAGTGAAAACCATTCCCGGTGACTACCTCTTGACGCTCATCAAGAGAATGCCAAGAGTGTGCAAAGCAGTCATCAAAGCAAAGGTGGCTACTTTGAAGAACCTAGAATATAAGACATATTTTCAGTTGTTTTACACTTTTTTTGTTAAGTACGGTATATAATTCCACATGTGTTAATTCATAGTTTTGATGCCTTCAGTGTGAATTTACAATTTTCATAGTCATAAAAATACAGAAAAATCTGTGTGTCCAAACTTTTGGTCTGCACTGTGTATATATATACATATATACACCTATACTATGTGTATATATCTATTCTGTCTATTCTATTCTAACCTATTCTATACTGTACGCGGCAGATCATTTGCCGGCTTTTAATCTATCTATCTATCTATCTATCTATCTATCTATCTATCTATCTATCTATCTATCTATCTATCTATCTATCTAGAAGATTATTTGGTATTAAAACGATGTTTACAGTTGTGTTTTACAATGCGATTTTAACATTAGCTTTTACATAGAGAGAACTGCTGTATGTAAAACCTCATGTTAAAATCGCATTGCATGTGGATGCCATATGGATGTCCCATTGTTACTAGATGCAAAGAAATCACATCCTCGCATTGCAAACGGAATACATACGGATCACTGTTCGTGAACATTATCGGCCGTCAAAATCAGACCGATTTTTTATACAGTAAGTGTGACTCCAGCCTAAGTCATACAATTCCATTTGTAGCCAATAGATTATCTGTTTTGAGGTCTATTGAGGTTGGTCTCACCCATATCCAATCTAGTGTATGGTGCCAACATTGGTTTTGATATTTAATGTGCATGCCATCATCAATTTGTGAAACCCCTAATATTCATATATTAATCTTTGTTGCAGTTTCTTTACATGGTATTACAGACGAGCGTATTGCTTCGCTTCGCACAGCTCCAGACCACGGTCCATCTCACTGCTCTCTAGCCATGGACAGGAACTGTGCAAATTTCCTGACCTTCCAGGTTCCTTGGTGCGGCGTTTGATTTCACAGCCTAGTGTGACGTCATCTGTACACACAGGTGACCACAAACCAGCATAATAAATCACAAGATGAGCCTGGGATGCCTGAGGGGCAGGATAGATATTTGTATAGCTCCTGTGCATGGCCAGAGAGCACTGACCTAGACAGTAGTTGTGTAAAGTGATCTGCACATCTCTACTTAGTATACTATAAACTTTGGTCTTGATATATGTAATTTCATGGAGTTGTTGAGATTAGAACTGAATAACTGAAAAAATAAAATGAACTATCATGAAGTGGCCTTAGTACAGCAGACATAACGTATACGAGTGTTGCTGACAAGCTAAGAAAGTCAACCTATTCTGAATGTTGGCAGCCTGACCAATGGGACCCCAACCAATTTATAGCATTTCATAGAATCACAGAATGATAGGGTTGGAAGGGACCTCCTGGGTCATCTGGTCCAAACCCTGCTCAAAGCAGGATTCACTAAATCATCCCAGACAGATGTCTGTCCAGCCCCTTTTTTGAAGACTCCTAGCACCTTGCTGTGAGCAGGTTATGGGATGCAGTGATGGACAGGAGGCAGAGCAGGGGTTAGCAAGTTTAATAACAGGGGAATACTCCAGGCAGCAAGGTAAAGGGTTAAACAGTATAAAGGGAAAAGGATGTTGGAAGGTAAAGGGTTAAACAGGAGATTCAACAGTTTAGATGGGAAAGGATATTGTAAGTAGAAGAACGAAGGTTCAGATAATGGCAATTCTTGTGAAGCATTTGTGTCAGGAGTTCCGCCAACTGTAACTCCTGCTGAGAATGCAATGGCAGGCGCGGTGTCTTTTCCAGAAAAGTCCTGTGGGCATCGATGCCCCGTCTTCTGGCGGCAGTGGCCGGTCTTCGGTACCTTCCACTGGGCCTAGTCCATAAACTACAGTGGCTGACAGAGGTATGGGCCACAGTCCTGTAAGAGCCCAATACGGCTCTGCAACTATATTCACTGGTGAAGGTAGGTCACAAGTATCTGGGCAAATAGTTACTGGCAACGTCAGGGAGCAAGTGTCAGTCCCGTATGTGGTCACTCTTGTGTGGCATGTGTACTGTATTCATGAACATGGAGCATACGGCAACTTGTTCTCTGGTCGACACTGGGGGCGCAGCACTTTCCTGTTCATGCTGCGCGCTGACTGTTCGTGCCAAGACTCAAGCACAGACAACCACTCATTCACAGCTTCTCTCTGGTTGTCATCGGCACTCTGCACCTTCTCTCTATAGTCACTGGACACTGCCCATTCCTCTCCCTCTCTGGTCTCCGCTGCTGGCGGCTGGCGACAGTAGACGCTGGCCTGCATGATGCTGGTGCTCCCAGCATGGAGCACTTCTCACCCTGTTTGCTGCTGCGCACACCTGGCTCTGCAGTCTCTGCAACGGTCCCTCTTCCTAGACTGCTGTGGCACTCCCGGCGCACCTCAGTGCAGCGGTCCCTCTGCAGGCATCAGGGGACCCTGTCAGTGCGGCCTGTCGTGGCACTGGTGCTCTGTGGTGAGGGCAGGGGAAGCAGATCGTGCCGCTCACTGCACTGCGCACTGCTCTGCGTTCGTGCAAAACTGACCCCCTGCGAGCTCTTTTCTCTTTTATCCCCCCGCTGCTACGCACGTTTTTTGCTCTTCTTTCTCCACCCAACTCGGTCAGCAGGATGGTCCGCCTGCCCAGGGCTTCCCCCAGGGAAAAGCTACGAAGCTAGTCTTAAGTCCTAAGAAGGGCTGTCAAAATGCAGAGAATTCATTCGTTTTTGGCTGCTCGTATTCTGACAGTGGCTCACAGAGAACTTTTTTATTGCTGGAAAAGTTAAAAAAAAGTGTTGCAGGAACCCTTTTAGGGTATATACAGTGGGGCAAAAAAGTATTTAGTCAGTCAGCAATAGTGCAAGTTCCACCACTTAAAAAGATGAGAGGCGTCTGTAATTTACATCATAGGTAGACCTCAACTATGGGAGACAAACTGAGAAAAAAAAAATCCAGAAAATCACATTGTCTGTTTTTTTTAATCATTTTATTTGCATATTATGGTGGAAAATAAGTATTTGGTCAAACAATCAAGATTTCTGGCTCTCACAGACCTGTAACTTCTTCTTTAAGAGTCTCCTCTTTCCTCCACTCATTACCTATAGTAATGGCACCTGTTTAAACTTGTTATCAGTATAAAAAGACACCTGTGCACACCCTCAAACAGTCTGACTCCAAACTCCACTATGGTGAAGACCAAAGAGCTGTCAAAGGACACCAGAAACAAAATTGTAGCCCTGCACCAGGCTGGGCAGACTGAATCTGCAATAGCCAACCAGCTTGGAGTAAAGAAATCAACAGTGGGAGCAATAATTAGAAAATGGAAGACATACAAGACCACTGATAATCTCCCTCGATCTGGGGCTCCACGCAAAATCCCACCCCGTGGGGTCAGAATGATCACAAGAACGGTGAGCAAAAATCCCAGAACCATGCGGGGGGACCTAATGAATGAACTGCAGAGAGCTGGAACCAATGTAACAAGGCCTACCATAAGTAACACACTACGCCACCATGGACTCAGATCCTGCAGTGCCAGACGTGTCCCACTGCTTAAGCCAGTACATGTCCGGGCCCGTCTGAAGTTTGCTAGAGAGCATTTGGATGATCCAGAGGAGTTTTGGGAGAATGTCCTATGGTCTGATGAAACCAAACTGGAACTGTTTGGTAGAAACACAACTTGTCGTGTTTGGAGGAAAAAGAATACTGAGTTGCATCCATCAAACACCATACCTACTGTAAAGCATGGTGGTGGAAACATCATGCTTTGGGGCTGTTTCTCTGCAAAGGGGCCAGGACGACTGATCCGGGTACATGAAAGAATGAATGGGGCCATGTATCGTGAGATTTTGAGTGCAAACCTCCTTCCATCAGCAAGGGCATTGAAGATGAAACGTGGCTGGGTCTTTCAACATGACAATGATCCAAAGCACACCGCCAGGGCAACGAAGGAGTGGCTTCGTAAGAAGCATTTCAAGGTCCTGGAGTGGCCTAGCCAGTCTCCAGATCTCAACCCTATAGAAAACCTTTGGAGGGAGTTGAAAGTCCGTGTTGCCAAGCGAAAAGCCAAAAACATCACTGCTCTAGAGGAGATCTGCATGGAGGAATGGGCCAACACACCAACAACAGTGTGTGGCAACCTTGTGAAGACTTACAGAAAACGTTTGACCTCTGTCATTGCCAACAAAGGATATATTACAAAGTATTGAGATGAAATTTTGTTTCTGACCAAATACTTATTTTCCACCATAATATGCAAATAAAATGTTAAAAAAACAGACAATGTGATTTTCTGGATTTTTTTTTCTCAGTTTGTCTCCCATAGTTGAGGTCTACCTATGATGTAAATTACAGACGCCTCTCATCTTTTTAAGTGGTGGAACTTGCACTATTGCTGACTGACTAAATACTTTTTTGCGCCACTGTATTTGGCAAAGTATATTTTCAAAAATTGAAGTTCTGAGCCAGCCCTCTGAGAATAAAAGCGATATTTTACAGTTGAGCAGATGATTTGAGAGAGAAATATCAAAAAATATATTTGTTTTAGAAACATATACAGGATGATGATGGATTTATTTAAGTTTTGCTTATGAGATAAATACAGAAAAAAAGCACTTCTGCCATCTTTTTTGTTTGTTTTGATTTATTAATATCTGACTTATTTAAGGCTTTAGAGTTGCGGTCGTAGTCTGTGGCTGCAAACCTCCTGCTACACGCAGTCTCCCCTGGACTTCTTCTGATTAATACACCTTGCAATTTCATTATTTTGCTAGTCGATGCACACATGACGTCCATGGGGCCTGCTAGGTAGTAGGAGGTTCAAACTACTCTGACGCAGTGACCACGGACAATTTTCTTTTGAGGCTTTGAGGCTCAACTGTACTCTGTTCACATTAGCAGCATGGTTTCCATTATTCTAGCTCTGAGCATACTGAATAAGTCTATTACCGCACTTGCTGTCCTCTGCAGTAAGTGCAATAAATGTAATTTTTCAGTGAACTAGACTCTTGGATGATCTCCAGACATTCCCTTATTTTTGCTTTGTTCTTTGAAGATTGTTTTTCTGGTACTTGTTGTTCTACTCCTGGCTCTGATGCTTGGCTCCATTCCCAACTTCACTGCTGTCTTATCCAGTAGACTATTTCATCCTCCATACCTCCTTGCAGGGAATGGAAGTGAAGACTAAAGGTTCCCTTAAACTCTTTTCACGCTAGTCTATTAGGAATATTATAGCTTAGAACAGTGTTCCCCAACTCCAGTCCTCAAGGCCCATCAACAGTCATGTTTTCAGGATCTTCTTGGTATTGCTCAGGTGATAATTGCATCAACTGTGCCATACAAAGGAAATCCTGAAAACATGACCTGTTGGTGGGCCTTGAGGACTGGAGTTGGGGAACACTGGCTTAGAGAACCCACATATCTGGTAGGTACTTGGCCATAACTGACGTTTGTATGGAAAGGCAGATTCCCTGAGTCACACTCAACACACTAAAGGGCTAATTCACACTGCGCTTTGTGGAATCCATGAACACACTGCAGTAATCAAGTGTGAGCATGGACCTAAAAAAAGGGACATTTTTTGCATTTTTTACAAATTACTTTCTAAAGTTTAAATCATTTGTGCTTCGCTAACTTCATCACGTTCAGCTTCACATTGTACCCAATACTAACCTTATTCAGTGTGTTTGTTCTCGTTTTACAAGTTTTTAGTATTATTTGAAAATCTCGTATTTTTCAAGTACTGTTAAATAGTGCTAACCTTGCTATTACCCCCACTTGTCTAGTTGACCCTTGGTTTCTCATGCCCACGCTGTCATGCATACAAAGCTCTCTCTGTACATGATCTGAATGAAAAGTGCTGGGGTTCCCAGTTTTTTTTCTCTTTTGTGAGATTTATGCACTTCTTCTATAATATTTAATTGCAATGTCATTCATTCTAATAAAAAGGGAAAAAAAAACTTCTGATGTCTGAAGATTTCTAACATGTTGTGCGCTCACCCCCTCTTCATGTGAACGATTCAACCAGTAAATCAAAAGAACATAAACTGTAGCTTTTATTCTACCAGTTGGGGTCCACATCAGAAAATGACATTACATGAACTTATGAACAACTCATTACTAATATCAGTTTTACATAAAAAGCTATTAATAATATAAAAAAATTGTGTGAAAAATTATTGATATGTTTATCTGTGCTTGTCAGGCAAGGTATGCGGTATCTTTCAAGTTTACTGGTAAATCTAGCAATAGCTTAGTGTACTAGCCAACGTTGTATAAATGATGGCAAACAGTCCTCTGCAACATTCAAAAATGAAATATTCAGAAAAAAGTCACCTACAATCTGTTCTGATGACATGATCTATACAAGAATTGGCCAAATTGTTTTAGAATAGGATTATGGAGACTACATTAGCTTAGTTAGCTCTTTAATATATCCCAGTGTCCCAATAATATTGACAATAGTTATAACAGGTAATTGTTGTACTTTCTCCATAGCTTCTTCATAAATGACTGTAGTCCCCCTCCCCTGATCCTGCTCTGTATTAAGCACACATTCACTGTCCGCGAGTATGTGAGAACTAAAAGAAGACAATATAATAAACACCACAAGATGTATGGCGCATCAAGGACTAGGAGAAAAAAAAACAAAAGGTTTAGCTAAAAACTACATTTTTCTAAAAAAGTTGATATAAGGAGTTCATGTATTTGTGACGCCCAAGAGACCGGGATACCCAGCACCGGACCAATGGGGTCTGTCTCTTGAGGGGGATGTCACGGGTGGCTTGACCCGGTGCTGTGGCCTCAGGCAATGCACAGCGTAAGGGGTATCGTGAGGGGACAGGCACTTACTTGATCAGCAGCAGGTTCTCCCAGCGGCGATGATCCCGATCCTGGATAGATGGCTATTGTCCAAATGAAAGACTGAGGCACTGAAACGTTTAACCAGTTTACTTTAACATAAAAGGATTTACAACCAGTCCTGTCACCGGAGTCTGTATGGGAACTCTGAGTTACTTTGACCCTGCCGGGGTCTTCGCCTCTTATTGTGCGCAATTTCTGTGTGGCCCTGCTGCCGTATGTGAACTGGCTGCCGGCCCAATCTGTCCCCTCCGGGTCCTGGTTCGACGGGCAACCCGAGTCCTTTTATCGGCTTACGCCCTCCGGGAGTACCGCTGAACTCTGTGTCTGTTGCTGCGTCCGGCCCTAGTGAAGCTGATATCACCTCACGTTTTTCCGGTTGCTGTATTATATATAATGAATACAGCCACGGATCCGGTATCCGTCTTTGCGCCTGTTCTGGGTAGTGATTAATGCTACCCGGTTCTCACAATGTCCCTTTTCTCTGTCCCTTTTCTCCTCAGGCCGGTGATTTGGGCCTGGAAACCGTCATAGGGCTGTTAGAAATTCAGCTGTATGACCTCTCACTATCAG
Source organism: Ranitomeya imitator (assembly GCF_032444005.1). Lineage (NCBI taxonomy): Eukaryota > Metazoa > Chordata > Amphibia > Anura > Dendrobatidae > Ranitomeya > Ranitomeya imitator. The sequence goes on along the minus strand of NC_091287.1, from coordinate 397,693,967 downwards.
CTCCTTAGCCCAATTGCTCAACTGCCAGTTCTTCTCTCAGACCAGAATGGATCAAGGGGAGTCTCTGGAGCTCCCCCTTCTGCCCGGAGGTGGTAGTGCAGTCTTGCTATTTTAGTATTTGTATTTACTGTCAGTAACTATTTTTGTGGCAAATACCCATAGGGGTGCCACATTCCCCCTTAGTTAAGAACAGTACTCCGGGACTGTGGGACGATAACATTTTGAAATAACAATTAATATGTACAGAGTCTTAAAAATGAAAAGTTACAAAAACCACTCAAGGAAACAAAAATAGAATTCTGTAAAAAATCACTTCAAATAGCGTCCATTAATACAGTTCTATCCTTGAAGGTACTAGGAAAGGCACTGCACTTTGTGTCCAAGAATTTAGTTCCATTTTTCCAACGGAGTTATCAATATAACGTCTAAAGAAAGTTCAAAAAGAGCAAAAAGCAAAGTTCAAAAAGCAGTCTTTCCGGAGCTTTGATTTAGTGCCTCCGGGCTGATAAAAAGTTCAAGAATATGCAAGAAGTTCATACAGACAAGTCTCTGTAGGTACTGGGCTTAAACGTTGCAGACTGATAACAATGACTATACTACATTTTCTGTTTAACTATATACGGCATAACATATATACAATTCACATTATGAGCTTTATAGTTGGTAATCTGCATACCTGGCCGGTAATTGACCCTGGGTACTACGCTGTGATCTACGTAATAGCGGTATCTCTTCATGTGGAGTACTACTGTCTACTGCGGATGTAGTATCTGCCCGCTCTGCTAAAGATAATTCCATAACTATGGAGTTGGCAAGTCCACCGTGAATGGGATTACTCTTTTCAGGAATCTGTTCTTCCTGGCCTGGAACCTCCTGTAGTACGGGGTCAGCCTCTTCCTGTCTTGGGACTTCTGGTATTGGGTTCGGTGTTGGATAAAAGGCCACCATGGGAACCACTACTGCACCATGGTATGTTAGTAGGGTTTTGGGAAAGTTTCCTATACAGGTGTGATACACTTCCTCTTATTTTTCCTTTACTGGTGGAACCTGTATGGGTTGAATAACTTCTGGTTCTGGCTGGACAACGTCTGGCTCTTTCAATGCTTCCGGACATAATTTAAGATTGTCTCTTGACACTAGTACAGATGTTAAGCCTCCGTTTTTGCTAATGAGACACATTTTAGGATTATCCACTCTTGTTGGTAAAACTGTGTAGGGTACGGCTTCCCACTGATTGTCAAGTTTATTGGTTCGACGATTTCTCTTGAGCACTTGGTCACCCGGTCTTAATGGGGTCGCTAGAGCATTCTGGTTGAAAGTTCGCTCTTGTCTTTCTCTAGTTTGCTGAAGGCTTCTTTCCACACTCTCTTGCACTTGGCGATACTGCTTTTGCCGTATGATATCCCAATTGGAGTCTTGGACTTCTGCGTCTGGTTTCAGAATTCCCATTTCTAGATCGATTGGTAATTGGCCGGGTCTTGCACGCATAAGATAAGCTGGGGTGCAGTTGGTGGAGCTCACCGGGACATGATTATACAGATCCACCAAGTCAGGCAATTTCTCTGGCCATTGATTCCTTTCTGTCTCAGGTAAAGTCTTTAGTAGGTCTATTACAATATGGTTCATCTTCTCGCATAAGCCGTTTGTTTGTGGATGATAGGCCGTCGTCCTGATCTTTTTGCAACCATACATATTACAGAATTCTCTGAAGATCTCTGATTCAAAGGCTGTACCTTGGTCGGTGAGAACCTGTTCCGGATATCCATGGGGTCTACAAAAGTACGTTTGGAACGCTTTGGCTGCTGTTTTTGCTGTCAGATCTTTTACGGGTACTACTACCAAGAAGCGTGAATAATGGTCCACGATGGTCAAGGCATAGACATAGCCGGACAGGCTTGGTATTAACTTCACGTGGTCTATGGCTACAAGTTCAAGTGGTTGTTTGGTGATTATGGGCTGCAGTGGTGCTCTTTGGTTCTTTTGATCGTTTCTTCTGAGGTTGCACGGGCCACAATTTCTGCACCACTGTTCGATTGATTTTCTCATCCCGACCCAATAAAATCTTTCTCTTAGAAGTACTTCTAACTTTTTCCAACCAAAGTGACCAGCACCATTATGGTAAGCTTCGAGGACCATCTTGACATCTTGTTTAGGCACGATAATCTGCCAAACCAATTCATGTGTTTTCGGATTGGTGTACCTTCTACAGAGCTTCCCTTGATACAGGAACATTTTGCCTCTCTCTTTCCAGAGTTGATGCGTCTCTTCTGGGGCATCCTCATTGGGATATGCACTTTTCTCAGTTAACAGTTCCTTCACCAACTTCACAGCCGGATTGCTGTCTTGGGTGTCAGCCCATCTATGGTGTGCTAACGGATTAAAATTCACCTCTTGTTGTTTCTGATAGGTACTTGACTGATGATGTTTTGCCTTGGGATGATGGAAGGCTGGTAGTTCAATTTCTTCAAGCTCCCCCGTTTCTTCTTCTACATCTCTCAAGTGTGGCATCCGGGATAGGGCATCGGCATTTCCATTCTTGCGACCTGCTCGATACTTGATCTTGAAGTTGTAATTAGATAACCGGGCTATCCATCGCTGTTCTAACGCACCTAATTTGGCTGTGTCCAGGTGGGTCAACGGATTGTTGTCAGTATAGACAATAAATTCTGCAGCGGCCAGATAGTGTTTGAAACGTTCCGTCACAGCCCAAACTACTGCCAGTAGTTCCAATTTGAAGGAGCTATAATTTTCTGGATTTCTTTCAGTAGGCCGGAGCTTTCTACTTGCAAAGGCGATGACTTTCTCCCGACCTTCTTGCTTTTGTGACAGCACCGCTCCTAGTCCCACATTACTGGCATCGGTGTAGAGGATGAAAGGTTGATGGTAATCTGGGTATGCCAGAACCTCTTCTCCGGTTAGTGCCTTCTTTAGTTGTTCAAAGGAGTCTTCCCTTTCGTCGTTCCACTGGAAAGGAGGGTTTCGGTTTGAAGGTTTCTTCGTCTGCCCTACCAAGGCGTCTTGCAAGGGTGCTGCCAACTTGGTAAATCCTTTTATAAATCTGCGATAGTAACCCACCAATCCCAGGAATTGCCTCACTTCTTTTGCGCTGGTAGGTCTCGGCCAATCCCTTATGGCGGTTATTTTCTCGGGATCCGGTGCTACTCCCTCCGAACTCACGATGTGTCCCAGGTACTGTACCTTTGGCTTGAGAAGGTGACATTTGGATGGCTTGATTTTCATGCCATACCTGGATAAGGCTTCGAACACTTCTGCCAAGTCTTTTAAGTGTTGTTCGTAAGTCTTTGAGTAGACGATCACATCATCTAGGTACAGGAGGACGGTCTTGAAGTTCTTGTGTCCGAGGCAGCATTCCATCAGCCGCTGGAAGGTACCGGATGCATTGCAGAGTCCGAACGGCATGCGATTAAATTCACTTAGACCCATTGGTGTGGTGAATGCCGTCTTTTCCTTATCTCTCTCAGCCACAGGGACTTGCCAATACCCGCTTGTTAAGTCTAAGGTGGAAAAATAATTAGCAGATTTCAAAGCAGTCAAGGACTCTTCTATCCTAGGCAAAGGGTAGGCATCTTTATGGGTGATGTTATTAATCTGCCGGTAGTCTACGCACATTCTCATAGTTCCATCTTTTTTTTTGACAATCACTAGAGGGGCCGCCCAGGGGCTACAGCTGTCTCTTATTACCCCGGCCTGTTTCATTTCCCTCAGCATATCTTTTGCACATTGATAGTGAGCGGGCGGTATGGGTCTATATCTTTCTTTTATTGGGGGATGGTCACCTGTGGGGATTGTGTGTTCTACCCCTTCTATCCGTCCGAAGTCCAATGGGTGTTTACTGAAGACTTGTTCATATTCCGTCACTAGCCTATACACCCCTTGTTTTTGATGGGTAGGTGTTGAATTTATGCCCACGTGTAGCTGTTGGCACCAATCCTCCATTTCTCCATCTGAGCCATTGCCTTCCACCTGACAGGTTGGTTCTAAGGGCTCAATGGTTGTGATGGCATTGTTGTCAACAGTATATAGCTTTGCCATTGTAGCATACCTTGGCAAAGTGACCTCTTCCTCTCCACAGTTCAAAAGTCGTACCGGCACTCGTCCCCGGTGTACCTCGACTATCCCTCGTGCTGTGAGTATAGTGGGCCTGCTGTCGGTGTACACTGGTTCTATTAAGGCTTGATAATCTCGTCCCTTAGTACCAATGGCTGCTCTACACCATACCAGCATTTCTGTTTTTGGTGGGATTACAATAGACGTTGAATCACTTACCCTCACACTGCCGATTTCTCCACCTGCAACTTCTACCTGTTGCCTTAACATCAATACTTTTATTTCCCTCCGGAGAACTCTCTGCTGGCAGGATTGGGCAGTTTCAGCAATTTGCTGTAAGACAGAAATGACTTCGGAAAAGCAGTTCTCTAACACATTCATTCCTATCAATACAGTTGGTTCACAGTTCCGGCGGTCAACATCAACAACAATTATACCCTGTTTCTTCAATTCTACTTTACCAATCTTTATGGTCATCTCCCTGAATCCTAGTTTCGGTACCAACTTACCATTACTGGCCCATATATCTAGTTCAACATCAGAGGGCCCTTTATCAATATCTGCATCAGCCCAGTACCTCTTATAAAGGATATACGGTATAGATGAAATCTGGGAACCTGTGTCCAGCAAAGCGTTGAGGGGCATTCCGTCCAGCACGATAGGGATAATGGGTCGTCCTCCGATGTACCTGTCGTGCCAGGATGTTGGGCCTTGAAAGTTCATTCCTGCGAAGCGGCCCGCATTCCCAGGGGATTCCCATTTAAATCACAATCTCGTGCAAAGTGGCCTGGCTGCTGGCAACGGCGGCAAATGGGCTGTCCATCCGGTTGGTAGCGGTCGCGGGGTCGTCCTCTCCATGTCGGGTATCTCCGGGGTCTCATCCATGGAACACCTTCTCTACGGTTTGACAACTCCATCTTGGGTCCTCTCATCTCCTGCATGGTTTTAGCCATTGAAGCAACAACATCAGTTAAAGAGTCAAGCTTTTGTTGAAGAGCCTCATTAGTACTGGGCCCCAGGGGCTTAGCAATGGCCCCGGACATAGCTGATGTCACTGGTACTCCATGTTGTTGAGGAGCCTCTGCCATGAGTTGCGCAGGCTCCTGATCCCGAGGTGCCTCTGCCAGCTGGAGACGTATAACGCTCTCCTTTAATTGGGCAAATGTCAATTCAGGGTTCTTAAAAACAAGCATGCTCACATGCCCCCGGTGAGAAGGGGTGTAGCCCTCAATAAATTGATCTCTTAGCAGTTTATCCGCTCCGGTGTTAAAAATGGGTTCAGCCAGTGTAAGTGATTTAATGGCTTCCTGCAGGTTTAACCCCTTAATGACCGCCAATACGTCTTTTAACTGACCTGAGATATAAGAGAATAGCCTCCCCATACAGATGACAATCCAGCATCTGTTGGTTGTACACTATAGCTGACAACTTGCTGTATCAGCCACGATCAGTATTTGCGCCTTCTAAATCTGTTTAACCCCTTAGATGCTGCTGTCAATAGTGACTACATCATTATAAATGGTTAACAGAGTGTGGGGGCTTCTTCTTTATCCCAATTGGTGCCCTCAGATCATGATTTTGTTGTCCTGATGTTTGCGATGGCAATTCATGACCAAATAGCGGCCTTAGAGTCTGCCGGCTGTAGTAATCTGTTTAGAAGTTAGCAACATTTAGGTGGTAAAAATACACATTTTCATTTCTGTCATGCCACTTTGCATTAATTCCTGTAAAGCACCTGAAGGGTTAATAAACTACCTGACAGCAGTTTTCAATATGTCAGGGGGTGCTGTTTTTAAAATGGTATCACGTTTAGGGGTTTCCCAATATATGGGACCCCTAAAGTCACTTCAAACATGGATATGTCCCTAAAAAAATAAATGTGGTAAATTTCTTTGAAAAAATTAAAAATTACTGCTACATTTTTAAACCTCCTAAAATGCTAACAAAATAAAAGAACATTTTACAAATGATGCTGATGTAAAGCAGACATGTGGGAAATGTTATTTATTAATGGTTTGCTGTTGTATGACTATCTGGATTAAAGGGATAATCATTCAAATTTAGACAATTGCTAATTTTTTAACATTTTTCTCAATTTTTTTATATTTTTTATAAATAAACACAAAAAATATTGAACTAAATTTACCATTATCATAAAGTAAAATGTGTCACGAAAAAACAATCTCAAAATCACTGGGATTTGTTGAAGCGTTGCAGAGTTATTACCACATAAAGTGACACTGGTCAGATTTCAAAAATTTGGCTCGGTCACTAAGGGCAAAGTCTCTCACGCCCTCATTAACTTTTTGTTTGCAATTAAAGAATCGTACTTTAGCTTTGCTGCTGGCAGTGGTTTCAAATGTAGCTTTTAATCCAGCAAATATGCGTTCAACAGTGCCTTTTAGATCAGCTGCCCATGCTGTGACTTCTCGCTTAGCATGGCCACTTAACTGCATCATCAGGAGACTAACACGCTGAACTTCACCCACTGGGAACATGTCAAAATGGGCCAGCATCTTTTCTCTGAAATCGTCAAGGGTATTAGGCTCACCTTCATACATTGGAAGCCATGGGCCACCCGGGGTATATGGCATCAGCACCGGCATGATGGGCGCCACTCCTTGCACCGCTGCACTACCGGACTCTCTATCGACACTCTGTCTTTCAGCTGCATTAGCGTCGCCGGGTGCTGCGGCGTCTACGTGCTGCGACATACTGTGCCCCTTTAGTTAATCCGGACCCTTCCGGTCCTCCGCTTCCGTCGGGATAGTGTAGATTCGTTCCGCTGTGCAGCAGGATCGATTTTCCCCTTGCTCTGACGTCAGAGCGCTCAGCTTGGTGCCTCCCACAATGACACGCCCACAATGACACCCACCCACCGCGCTCTGTAATGGCGGATTCTGAAGTTTTTCAGTTAAACTGGGGCTCAGGTGATGGCGTAGCTCAATTAACAGTCTCGTGCCTAACGGTTATGAAGTGATTACCTCAGGGGATGGCGGCCATCTTTACTCCATTATAACCAATGGGGAAAAGTCACTTTCAATAGTTTTCAATAGGAAATGGAATTTTCTTTAATAAAGTCAATTTTCAAGATTTTTCATCCAAGTTTTCACAATTTTGGACTCCAATCATGGCACACAATACCCGGTATACGGGCTGGCTGAATCCTGTTCGTGACGCCAATTGTGACGCCCAAGAGACCGGGATACCCAGCACTGGACCAATGGGGTCTCTCTCTTGAGGGGGATGTCACGGGTGGCTTGACCCGGTGCTGTGGCCTCAGGCAATGCACAGTGTAAGGGGTATCGTGAGGGGACAGGCACTTACTTGATCAGCAGCAGGTTCTCCCAGCGGCGATGATCCCGATCCTGGATAGATGGCTATTGTCCAAATGAAAGACTGAGGCACTGAAACGTTTAACCAGTTTACTTTAACATAAAAGGATTTACAACCAGTCCTGTCACCGGAGTCTGTATGGGAACTCTGAGTTACTTTGACCCTGCCGGGGTCTTCGCCTCTTATTGTGCGCAATTTCTGTGTGGCCCTGCTGCTGTATGTGAACTGGCTGCCGGCCCAATCTGTCCCCTCCGGGTCCTGGTTCGACGGGCAACCCGAGTCCTTTTATCGGCTTACGCCCTCCGGGAGTACCGCTGAACTCTGTGTCTGTTGCTGCGTCCGGCCCTAGTGAAGCTGATATCACCTCACGTTTTTCTGGTTGCTGTATTATATATAATGAATACAGCCACGGATCCGGTATCCGTCTTTGCGCCTGTTCTGGGTAGTGATTAATGCTACCCGGTTCTCACAATGTCCCTTTTCTCTGTCCCTCTTCTCCTCAGGCCGGTGATTTGGGCCTGGAAACCGTCATAGGGCTGTTAGAAATTCAGCTGTATGACCTCTCACTATCAGCTCCTTAGCCCAACTGCTGAACTGCCAGTTCTTCTCTCAGACCAGAATGGATCAAGGGGAGTCTCTGGAGCTCCCCCTTCTGGCCGTAGGAGGTAGTGCAGTCTTGCTATTTTAGTATTTGTATTCAGTGTCAGTAACTATATTTGTGGCAAATACCTCTAGGGGTGCCACATATTTAACAAGTCACAACAGTGAGGCACATAAATTTAGTGTGACGGATCTCACAGGGGAAGGGGTGTGTTGACTTCACTCACCTCTGGGGAGGGGAGAGAATGACCAAGCAGGGATCGGCTCTCTGGTGCCTCCACCATTTAACTCAGGTCAGTCAGGGAACTGCACCGAGGGCAAATAGTCACCAGAGAAGCGTCCCTTATAGGTACGAGTTATTGAGGAGCTCCCCGTGAGGCGGGATATGTATCACCAGTCCAGGCTGGGGATACATATGTAAACCTCCCGGCTGTCACTTTCAGAGTTCCTCACTAGCACAGTACGGTATGCTGCTACCATTTCCTCGTTAGATATAAACCCCGTCCGACAACAGGGTTGTATCGGGTAAGAAGCCAACCCCGGGTACCTTACAATATGACCAACCGAGTGTACAGAGGTGGGCTATTCGTGAATTGAGATAAAAGAGCAGCCCAAGATTAATTTTATATTTAATTGACGAAAGGTGCACTAGAAAAATACAGGTATATATATACAAGAGCAAATATACAAGTATACAGTCAGGAGTGTAGTACAAGGGTAGGATACAGATAGATTACAATTTCCATGTGATGTAGCATGTGACCAAAGGGAGGCGCTGATGGATCACAGGTCCAAATCTTTGTTATGTAATTCTCTGGCCGCATCAGCTATTGGGCCTCCTGCCAGTAGAAAAAGGTAAATCCAAAATGTGGAGCTGCCTATTATCCCCTAGCCTACTCCCTTCCTTGCGCTGCGCCAACCCCTGGGCTGTATAGACTCTCTCCTCCCATATCTGAGTGCATGGTTTTCTGGCCAGAACAGCGGATGTCCATAATTTTCCGCCGAAGCTCTAAACAAGACGGCGGTGACGTCTGCTGGATTTTATCTGTGCAGGGAGACCAAATACAGCTACAATATTTAATTCCTGATAGCTATAATTTATAACTCTATTGAATTAACGCAGCGTTCTATGGGTGACTGCGTGGTATGGGCTTGTGGGGAAAAAAATGCAGATTCCGATTATGTGCTCGGCTAGGTTCAGAGATATTACATTTTTTTATTATAAGTAATTTTCTAGATTCAATATCTCAGAGCCTTGTGCTGGGAACCTGGGACCTGTGGTGCCACAGTGTCTGCATGGCAGCCTGATTCAAACAAAGGAAGTCAGTTGGCTGGTAACTGCACAAGAGTACACACCCCTTGATAATTGCTGGGGACACAGGGTCTATGGCTTTTGGCTCCCTTGGGGAGAGTTTCAATGGCCTAGTTGCTCGAGATAATAAAAAAAAAACATTGGTCTGGGGGAATGCCAAAGATGGGGGCAGAGTTTGGAGCAAGTATTTTGGGCCAAACTGTATCTGCTAGGGAATTCCGTCGTATCAAAATTATATCAATTAGATATCATTTTCTCATATCTCCCACTTAGTAGTTAGCAATCGGTTTTGAGGCACTTTACTTGAATAGCTTCTTTATATAAGAGTCTTTTTTAACTTGTCCCTGGCATACTCAATGGCCATTTCTCTTGAAATAAAAACAAACCAATGACAAAGCAGTTCCCATTTCCATGTAGAGGCCAGCAAAGGAAAAAACAAGCATCAAGGTCTACTAGTCCTGGAAATGATGTCTACAGTAGTTGTTGAACTGTTTTCAAATGTATATAATTAAAAAACTAAAATATTTGTTCTCATTTAGTAATAAAAGCTCTGGAGAAGAAAAAACATCTACACAGGTAAATGCTGTCACAGCTACAGCTTTTCTTCAGTGTACCTGATACAGGTGCTGGATATAATAGGTAGTGAGAAACTTTGATTAGTTTTTAGAAACAGCTATGTTCCCCCTATTAGATTAACCTTTTGCAAGTAGCTTTCAGTAGATTAACCCTTTAGTAACAGTCATGTCCTCCTCTTCCAGATTAACCCCTTAAAGCAACCTATATCCATCTCCTTTAATTGGAATGAATAATATAGTAGTACAGCGGGGGTAAGGTCAGGGGATGACGTGTATAGTTGTGTGTCATCTGCATAAAGATGGTACTGAAAGCCAAATCTGCTGATGGTCTGTCCAATTGGGGCCGTGTAGAGAAGGAAGAGAAAGGGGCCAAGGACTGAGCCCTGAGGTACCCCGACAGTGAGAGGAAGAGGAGATGAAGTGGAGCCAGAGAACAGAACACTGAAGGAGCGGTCAGAAAGATAGGAGAACAAGGAGAGAACAGTGTCCTTAATGCCTAGTGACTGGAGCCTAGAGAGTAGGAGAGGGGGGTCAACAGTGTCGAAAGCTGCAGAAAGGTCGAGAAGAATGAGCAGAGAGTGGTCACAGTTACGTTTTGCTGTCAGAAGGTCATTGGTCACTTTGATGAGAGCAGTTTCTGTCGAATGTAGGGGTGGAAACCGGACTGTGAAGGGTCTAGGAGGGAATGAGTGGAGAGGTAGCGGGTAAGGCGGGAGTATATCAGGCGCTCCAAGAGTTTAGAGATGAAGGGGAGATTGGAGACTGGTCTGTAGTTTTTTTGTGCAGGATGGGTCGAGGGTGGGTTTCTTTAGTAATGGAGTAATGATTGAGTGTTTGAAGGAGGAGGGGAAAATGCCAGAGGAGAGGGAGAGATTAAAGATTGTAGTTAGGTGGGTTGTGACAACTGGAGAGAGAGACTGGAGGAGATGTGAGGGAATGGGGTCGGTGGTGCACGTAGTCGGATGAGAAGAGGAGAGGAGCCTGGAGACTTCTTCTTCTGTGATAGGATCGAATGTGGAGAGTGAACCAGAGAAAATGCAGGGAGGGATGGGAGTCACTGAACTTGGTAATTGGGAGCGGATTTCCTGACGGATATTGTCTATTTTCTCTATAAAATGGAGGCCAGGTCATCAGCACAAATGTCTGTGATAGGGGCTTGTGCTTTTGGCCTGAGGAGGGAGTGAAAGGTGTCAAAAAGTTTCTTGGGGTTGTTGGATAGTTGAGGAGATCAGGGTGGTGAAGTAGGTCTGTTTGGCGAGGTGAAGGGCAGAATTATACAGTGGGGCAAAAAAGTATTTAGTCAGTCAGCAATAGTGCAAGTTCCACCACTTAAAAAGATGAGAGGCGTCTGTAATTTACATCATAGGTAGACCTCAACTATGGGAGACAAACTGAGAAAAAAAATCCAGAAAATCACATTGTCTGTTTTTTTCTTTCGTTTTTTTTGCATATTATGGTGGAAAATAAGTATTTGGTCAGAAACAAACAATCAAGATTTCTGGCTCTCACAGACCTGTAACTTCTTCTTTAAGAGTCTCCGTTTTCCTCCACTCATTACCTGTAGTAATGGCACCTGTTTAAACTTGATATCAGTATAAAAAGACACCTGTGCACACCCTCAAACAGTCTGACTCCAAACTCCACTATGGTGAAGACCAAAGAGCTGTCATAGAAAGACTGAATCTGCAATAGCCAACCAGCTTGGAGTGAAGAAATCAACAGTGGGAGCAATAATTAGAAAATGGAAGACATACAAGACCACTGATAATCTCCCTCGATCTGGGGCTCCACGCAAAATCCCACCCCGTGGGGTCAGAATGATCACAAGAACGGTGAGCAAAAATCCCAGAACCACGCGGGGGGACCTAGTGAATGAACTGCAGAGAGCTGGGACCAATGTAACAAGGCCTACCATAAGTAACACACTACGCCACCATGGACTCAGATCCTGCAGTGCCAGACGTGTCCCACTGCTTAAGCCAGTACATGTCCGGGCCCGTCTGAAGTTTGCTAGAGAGCATTTGGATGATCCAGAGGAGTTTTGGGAGAATGTCCTATGGTCTGATGAAACCAAACTGGAACTGTTTGGTAGAAACACAACTTGTCGTGTTTGGAGGAAAAAGAATACTGAGTTGCATCCATCAAACACCATACCTACTATAAAGCATGGTGGTGGAAACATCATGCTTTGGGGCTGTTTCTCTGCAAAGGGGCCAGGACGACTGATCCGGGTACATGAAAGAATGAATGGGGCCATGTATCGTGAGATTTTGAGTGCAAACCTCCTTCCATCAGCAAGGGCATTGAAGATGAAACGTGGCTGGGTCTTTCAACATGACAATGATCCAAAGCACACCGCCAGGGCAACGAAGGAGTGGCTTCGTAAGAAGCATTTCAAGGTCCTGGAGTGGCCTAGCCAGTCTCCAGATCTCAACCCCATAGAAAACCTTTGGAGGGAGTTGAAAGTCCGTGTTGCCAAGCGAAAAGCCAAAAACATCACTGCTCTAGAGGAGATCTGCATGGAGGAATGGGCCAACATACCAACAACAGTGTGTGGCAACCTTGTGAAGACTTACAGAAAACGTTTGACCTCTGTCATTGCCAACAAAGGATATATTACAAAGTATTGAGATGAAATTTTGTTTCTGACCAAATACTTATTTTCCACCATAATATGCAAATAAAATGTTAAAAAAAAACAGACAATGTGATTTTCTGGATTTTTTTTTCTCAGTTTGTCTCCCATAGTTGAGGTCTACCTATGATGTAAATTACAGACGCCTCTCATCTTTTTAAGTGGTGGAACTTGCACTATTGCTGACTGACTAAATACTTTTTTGCCCCACTGTAGGTCCTTAACATAAATTTGAAGTGTATGAAGTCTTCTGGTGTGCGTGTTTTCCTCCATAAGCGTTCAGCACACCTAGAGCATCGCTGGAGAAATCGGGTTTGCGATGTGACCCAGGGCTATTTCACTCTGTGAATTATTTTGGCCAGAACAAAAGCTGCTGGTTATGAATGTGATCTGGTGTTTGAAGGGAGCTGTTAATATCTGATTGGTGAGGATGTGGTGGAGAAGTTTAGCTTTTCCAAGAGTGGGCGGTGAGACTGTGGAAGGTTCGACGGGTGGAGGCAGAGGTGGGGTAGAGCCTGGTCGAAGTCTCAGGGGGGCCCCAAAATTTTGCCAGTATGGGGCCCTGAAACTCCTTGTGGCAGCCCTGTCAACGAGTTTCAAGTGCTTGCTCATCCTTTCTTTATTTTACAGGAAAAAGTCTTTTAATTGAAAACAAAAAATAGAAAAATTATTGATTTGAAATAAACATTCCCCACCCTCTTGTACCCATTTATTACTGTAAAATTAAAAATAATAAAACACAATATTCCTCACCTGTCTGCCGACAATCTATTTGTCCCAAGAAGAGGCCAACTCTGCTTCTTCTGAATTAGATGGCAGAGCAGTGGCAAGATGGGACCACTCAGCCTTGAATCCAGGAGACACTGAGCTGAGCGTCAGAAAGATGACTGGAGTTAATAGCCGATGACAAGTCCATGGGACCAATACAAGTCTGTGGGTCCAGAAAAAACACGTACATCACACTGATGTGCAGCCAGTATACTGTCCGTGATTAACATTGCAAGGTGTAGGAGAAGCATTGTCATTTATTTATTAGGAAATTTGCTCCCAGCCACCAGGTGCCGTGACTCCCATCCCTCCCTGCATTTCCCCTGGCTCACTCTCCACATTTGATTCCATCACAGACGAAGAAGTCTCCAGGCTTCTCTCTTCTTCTTGTCCGACTACATGCACTACTAACCCCATTCCCTCACATCTCCAGTCTCTCTCTCCAGTGGTCACAACTCACCTAACTACAATCTTTAATCTCTCCCTCTCATTGGGCATTTTCCCCACCTCCTTCAAACACTCTATCATTACTCCATTATTAAAGAAACCCGCTTTCAACCCATCCTGCACAAACAACTGCAGACCAGTCTCTAATCTCCCCTTCATTTCTAAACTCTTGGAGTGCCTGGTCTACTCCCGCCTTACCTGTTACCTCTCCACTCACTCCTTCCTAGACCTTTCACGGTCTGGCTTCCGCCCTCTACATTTGACAGAAACTGCACTCATCAAAGTGACCAATGACCTTCTGACAGCAAAATGTAATGATGACCACTCTCTGATCATTCTTCTTGACCTTTCTGCAGCTTTCGACACTGTTGACCACCATCTCCTACTCTCTAGGCTTCAATCACTAGGCATTAAGGACACTCTTTCCTGGATCTCTTCCTAACTTTCTGACTACTCCTTCAGTGTTTAGTTTGCTCTCTCCACTTCATCCCCTCTTCCTCTCATTGTTGGGGTACCTCAGGGCTCAGTCCTTGCCCCCCTTCTATTCTCTCTCTACACGGCCATCAGCAGATTTGGCTTTCAGTACCATCTTTATGCTGATGACATTACCTTACCTGACCCCTGCTGTATTACAGAACGCCAGTGACTGTCTGTCCGCAGTCTCCAACATCATGTCCGCTCTCTATCTGAAACAACCTTTCCAAAACTGAACTTTTTCTGCTACTCTACTGTCTGTCTGTCTACTAACCTCTCTAAATCTGACATTTCCCTCTCAGTGGATGGCACCATAATTACACCCCAGCAGCAGGAACGTTGTCTGGGTGTTATGTCTGACACCAATCTCTCCTTCACCTCTGATATACTGTACAATCTCTTGCCCGCAGTTGCTGCTTACACCTAAAGAACATCTCTAGAATCCGCGCTTTTCTCACCATGGAGACAACAAAAACCCTCACTTTCACCCTGATCCACTCCCGCCTGCACTACTGTAATGCTCTATTAATTGGTCTCCCCCTCACTCAACTTTCCCCTCTCCAGTCAATCCTTAATGCAGCAGGCAGGGTCGTCCATCTGGCTAATCGGTACTCAGACGCATCAGCTCTTCCACAATCGTTACTTGGCCCATTCATTATAGGATCCAATTCACAGTACTTGTTCTCACCCACAAAGCTCTTCACAGTGTGGCATCCCCTTATATCTCCTCCCTCATTTCTATCGGCCTAGCCGATTGCTTCACTTTGCAAACAACTTTTGACTAACCTCTGATCCGTACCTCCCACTCCAACCTCCAAATCTTCTCCCACGTTGCGCCAATCCTCTGGAATGCTCTACCCCAAGAAATTAGGACCAGCCAAAACTTGCACAGTTTTAGGTGCTCCTTCAAAACTCATTTGTTCAGAGCAGCCTATCGTGTTCACTAATCAATGTCAGTTTATGTGTAAGTGTGTGTAGCCCATTCACTATCTCTATCTATCCCCCACTCCCTCAAGATGGCTGGACCATGATTGTAAATGCACACCTGTACTTTGTATCTCCCCCACCTCATTGTATATTGTAAGCTCTCACGAGCAGGGTCCTTTTATTTTGCTTTAATTATTGTATTATTGTTAACATTGTTACTTATGACTGTTGTGTTTGAAACTGTTAAACTGTAAAGCGCTGCTGAATATGTTGGTGCTATATGAATAAAGAAAATATTTTTTTTTCTGTGAAAACCACTGATGACTGATAGTAAAAATGGGCACACTGACCTTACACTGATGATTGATGGTAAAGACGGGCACACGGACCGTATACTGATGACACCGGAACCATTTTTACACGTATGTGATTAAAGACATATAAGAGGAAGCAGTGATACCCCCCCAAGAGCCCTTGCATGATGTGACATTAGTGTGGAAAAACCGCCATATGATGGCAGAGCAAAACCAGGTGGAGCCAATTTGTACCAGAAAAATTACAAGAGGAGCAAGTTCTTGTGCTGCACATGGTTAGGGGAACCACCTAACAGAGTTCCGTGATATAAAGACCTGTGCACCAAACTCCAAAGGGATTTAGAGCCAAGAAAGAGAGCAGATGCGAGCCAAGAACGGTACCAAGGCCAGTGTGACAGGCCTCAGCAAGAATCCTATGTCACTAGAGGGCCAATCATCGCCTGTAAAGGTCCAGACGACAACCTGTGAGACCCAGAGACCAGACTGTGCCAGTCAAGATCCATAGTCCCAAACTGTGCCTCGTCAATAGTCATGACCTAGTTCTTCCATTACCAGGCCCAGGAGACTTCCACCGAAGGTCAAGCATCAAAGATCTGCAAGGGTACAGTGATCAGAGGAGCACATCTGCAGTTGCAGAGGGACCAGGCGAGTGAGCAGGGCTGTCACTTCCAGTTATAACATACGGGTGTCACTGTTCCACCCCTCAGCATGTCTGGGAAGCAGTTACCGACAGCTCGGCCGTCCAGTCTGGTATAGGGGTGTGCTGAAGCTGTCAGTACTTGGATTGACAGCTTGGCCATCCAATCTGGTACAGTGGTGTAGGGGGTGTGCAGGCGACTGCTTTGGGCCCTGCATTCATGTGCATACCTGTCAAATAAAACCGGGTACGGTTTATATGTTTTAATATGTGTACTGTGTAATATGGTAGCATTTGATTCTATTCTAGTGTGTTGACTAATGTACTTGTGTTTATACATAGTGCAAGTAATGTTTATATGTCTCTAGGTGTAAGAGATAGAGGTAGGGATATGTAGCGATACAGTTGGGTTTAGTGTTCAGTAAGAATCATGTAGGATTCAGGACAGTGGAGAGCACTATAGAGTCAGGTTCAGATTTAGATGTCAGATAGGAAGAGTCAGCCAATGGAAAGCTAGCTGGTGGGAGGAGTTAGCCAAGGGTGAGGAGAATTGTTCTAGAAGAAGGAAGTGGAACAGAGAAGATCAGAAGTGTGACAGGTCTGTCTTCGTGACTGGTGTGATCTGGGTATTTGGAGGGGTCAGCGGTTAGGCCTTTGGGAACTCCCGTGACGTCCAGGACTTATGGTCCGACAAGGATTAGAAGCATAATACTGTAATTTTGCCCAAGAAGGGGAAAGTGGACAGGGAGCACTGGGGACCAGCTAGACCGCCTATCCGGAAAAAACTGCAGGAATGAATCTGGACTTTGAGAATATTTGTGTGCTGCTGAAACAAATTGGGACTTTGCAGTCTGAGGAGAGCGTAGACCCACAGAATGGACTTATTATTAATGCAGCGGGGCACCGGGGTGTGTTGAAAGTACAGAAACCTCTTGCCATGACTACCACCCTGGCAGGGGCGCCGCTATCATGGGGCAAATTGAGCCCTTTGCTTCAAGTGGCAGTCGTCACTGAAAGACAGGGGGCGGCAGAGCGGCTGTCAGAACACCTGGTGCCAACTCTCCATAATCCCTGACATTTGCTGTCACTAGCGTGCCCCTGCTCACAACCCACAGTGTGCAACATCAGCTGGTTAGTCCTTGCACCTTGGCTGCTCTGTGCAAACAGGACCTGTGATGAGGTCACAGGAGGGGAGGAGTCAGGGGTCACATGATCGGGATCTCCATGGATTGCAGGACTCTGCTGTGTTGGTTGCCATAGTAAGTGTGTGTATGAGGTGTATGGAGCAGAGCCGTGTGTGTATGAGGTGTATGGAACGGAGCCGTGTGTGTATGAGGTGTACGGAGTAGAGCCGAGTGTGAATGAGGTGTATGGAGCAGAGCCAGGTGTGTATGAGGTGTATGGAGCGGAGCCGTGTGTGTATGAGGTGTATGGAGCAGAGCCGGGTGTGTATGATGTGTACGGAGCAGAGCCATGTGTGTATGAGGTGTACGGAGCAGAGCCGGGTGTGTATGAGGTGTACGGAGCAGAGCCGGGTGTGTATGAGGTGTATGGAGCGGAGCCATGAGCCATGTGTGTATGAGGTGTATGGAGCGGAGCTGATTGTGTACGAGGTGTATGGAGCGGAGTCGGGTGTGTATGAGGTGTACGGAGCAGAGCCGGGTGTGTAATAGGTGTACGGAGCAGAGCCGTGTGTGTATGAGGTATATGGAGCGGAGCTGAATGTGTATGAGGTGTATGGAGTGGAGCCGTGTGTGTATGAGGTATATGGAGCAGAGCTGGGTGTGTATGAGGTGTACGGAGCAGAGCCGGGTGTGTATTAGGTGTATGGAGCTGAGCCATGTGTGTATGACGGAGGTGAGCTGCATGTGTACGAGGTGTATGGAGCAGAGCTGGGTGTGTACGAGGTGTACGGAGAGGAGACGTGTGTATGAGGTGTATGGAGCTGAGCCATGTGTGTATGAGGTGTACGGAGCTGAGCTGCATGTGTATGAGGTGTACGGAGCGGAACCGGGTGTGTATGAGGTGTATGGAGCGGAGCCAGGTGTGTATTCAGTGTACGGAGCAGAGCTGCATGTGTATGAGGTGTACGGAGCGGAGCCGGGTGTGTATGAGGTGTACGGAGCAGAGCTGCATGTGTATGAGGTGTACGGAGCAGAATCGGGTGTGTATGAGGTGTACGGAGCGGAGCCAGGTGTGTATTCAATGTACGGAGCAGAGCTGCATGTGTATGAGGTGTACAGAGCGGAGCCGGGTGTGTATGAGGTGTATGGAGCAGAGACAGGTGTGTGCGAGGTGTATGGAGTGGAGCCACGTGTGTATGAGGTGTACGGAGCAGAGCTGGGTGTGTATGAGGTGTACGGAGCAGAGCCAGGTGTGTATGAGGTGTACGGAGCAGAGCCGGGTGTGTATGAGGTGTATGGAGCGGAGCCGTGTGTGTATGAGGTGTATGGAGCAGAGCCGTGTGTGTATGAGGTGTATGGAGCGGAGCTGATTGTGTACGAGGTGTATGGAGCGGAGCTGTGTGTGTATGAGGTGTACGGAGCAGAGTCGGGTGTGTATGAGGTGTACGGAGCAGAGCCGGGTGTGTAATAGGTGTACGGAGCGGAGCTGTGTGTGTATGAGGTATATGGAGCGGAGCTGAATGTGTACGAGGTGTATGGAGCGGAGCCGTGTGTGTATGAGATGTATGGAGCAGAGCTGGGTGTGTACGAGGTGTACGGAGCAGAGCCGGGTGTGTATTAGGTGTATGGAGCTGAGCCAATATGTGTATGACGGAGCTGAGCTACATGTGTATGAGGTGTATGGAGCAGAACTGGGTGTGTACGAGGTGTACGGAGCGGAGCCGTGTGTGTATGAGGTGTATGGAGCTGAGCCATGTGTGTGTATGAGGTGTACGGAGCTGAGCTGCATGTGTATGAGGTGTATGGAGCGGAGCCGGGTGTGTATGAGGTGTATGGAGCGGAGCCAGGTGTGTATTCAGTGTACGGAGCAGAGCTGCATGTGTATGAGGTGTACGGAGCGGATCTGGGTGTGTATGAGGTGTACAGAGCAGAGCTGCATGTGTATGAGGTGTACGGAGCGGAGCCGGGTGTGTATGAGGTGTACGGAGCAGAGCCAGGTGTGTATTCAATGTACGGAGCAGAGCTGCCTGTGTATGAGGTGTACGGAGCGGAGCCGGGTGTGTATGAGGTGTATGGAGCAGAGTCGGGTGTGTGCGAGGTGTATGGAGTGGAGCCACGTGAGTGCGGAGTGGAGCCATGAGTGCAAGGTGTACGGAGCGCAGCCGTGTGTGTAGGAGTAACTATGTGTGGCGATTATACAGTATGGAGCATCATGTGTGACCATTATACAGTATGGAGCACTGTGTCGCCATTTTTGCAGTATGGAGCATCATGTGTGGCCATTATACATTAAAGAGCATCGTGTGTGGCCATTATACAGTATGAAGCACTGTGTAGCCATTATACAGTATGGAGCATCATATGTGGCCATTATACAGTATGAAGCACTGTGTGGCCAGTATACATTATGGAGCACTGTGTGGCCATTATACGGTATTGAGCATAATGTGTGGCTATTATACAGTATGGAGCATCATGTGTGACCATTATACAGTATGGAGCATTATGTGTGCCCATTATACAGTATGGAGCACTGTGTGGCCATTATACAGTATGGAGCATCATGTGTGGCCATTATACAGTATGGAGCATCATGTGTGGCCATTATACAGTATGGAGCACTGTGTGGCCATTATACAGTATGGAGCATCATGTGTGGCCATTATACAGTATGGAGCATCATGTGTGGCCATTATACAGTATGGAGCACTGTGTGGCCATTATACAGTATGGAGCATCATGTGTGGCCATTACACAGTATGGGGCATCATGTGTGGCCATTATAAAGTATGGAGCACTGTGTGGCCATTATACAGTATGGAGCATCATGTGTGGCCATTATACAGTATGGAGCACTGTGTGGCCATTATATAATATGGAGCATCATGTGGGGCTCATACTGTATGGAGCAATATATGGGGCCCATTATACTGTATGGAGCTATATATGGGGCATGTTATTCTGTATGGGGCGCTGTGCGGTGCCCACAATATTGTATGGAGCAATATATGGGGCTCATTATTCTGTGAGGAGCACTGTGGTGCCCAGAATACTGTATGGAGGACTATACTGTCTGATTTATGACCTATTGTAGAATGTACAATAGTTATCACTCAAGTAATGTATGGGGGGACTGTATATGAGATGGGAGCCCTATAGGGGGGCTGTACTGTATATGTGTTTGGAGGGGCGCCGTTTTGAAGTTCGCCTCAGGCAGCAGTGTGGCTAGGTTCACCCCTGCACCCTGGCCCCCGATACAGGGGTGTGCTGAGCTGTCAGTGTGTTGATTGACAGCTCGACTATCCAATCTAATACTATGAGGCGTTGGCTGATTCCATGTGCTCATTATTCCAGTTAATGACCATGCTTCTTAACTGAGCAGTGTCTCCAAAAACACTGCCAGACATACATTCAACCTTTGAGTTTTGTGTTTTGTGCTTTCCTATGCCTGTATGCTTGATTTGTTGCCTGACCTTGGACTTCGTTTTGACCATCCGACTGTTTAACCCCTTTAGCCCTGATCCATTATCCTCTTGGTACTCTGACTTCGAAATGTTACCTGACTACGCTTTTGTCTCTTCCTTCTGTTTATGATGTACCCTCCTGGCTTCTGACCTTAGACTCCTTGACCACTCGGACTCACGACTTAGCCATAAGATGTGACTAGCATCACAACGGCTAGAACATCAGGCGGGCAGTGGGCCAGTTGGTGCGTCGGAGGCTCAATGCGCTTTTGCTAAACTTCATCAGAAACACTTGTGGCCTAGCGGGAAAAGTCGGTGACCCCTGCTAGGGCCAGAATTGCAGGAAAAATTTGCATGATAACTCCCTTGAACGGGCGTAATCACCTTGTAAAAAGAACATTAATGTTATATACCTTAAAACTTTTATTGTTATTGCAGCGCCCCAGAGTCCTGGTTCGTTGCAGTAATGTTATTCTTCCACCAGGGGGAGTGATGTTACGTCTGAAAGCAATGAAGGAGATCTTCTGTCCAGGTATCACAACCACTACACACACTTCACACTCCAGTCCACCAGGGGGAGCCATGCTTTTATCTATTAGGGCACTCCTCACAGTTAGGTAACACTGGTAGTTGGAGGGAAAGTTAGAGGGTTCCTGGCTGGAGACCGAGATGGAAATGTCTCCAGGTCGAGCTGGCTGGAGTGATCTCCAGTCAGATCCAGACTGCGGTCTGAGGAGGACGAGGGTTCACGGAGCTGCGCCTGCACCATGTGCGGCAGCATCCTAAGAAAGAGATATAGAAGAGAGGTGTATTGCAGTGAGTGAGAAACGAAGGCATAGCAACAAGTGGAGACCAGAGAGGAGAGTGGCTGAGAGAAGCTGCATCCTTCTGGTGCGCGATCCGGTAGCTGAAATACAGAGGGAGTAAGTGCTCTACGCCTTGCTTCAGAGACCGGCAGGGCAGGTGATTCCAAGTTGCCTGTCCGCCCTTTATACACAGGAGGCAAGGTGGCAACCTTAAAGAGACCGGGGCGTCTCTAAGGTCCCTTTAAAAAGCCTCAGGCCACCAGTCATACGGGTTTGTCCTATCCGTAAGGCAGAGTCCGGCCGGTCTGAAGGCAAATCCAGTGGTCCCTACCCTGGACTGTGGATGCTGAAGCCTTCAGTAAAGGTAAAGAGACTGCAACCTTGTGTCCTCGTTATTCACTGTGCCTTACATCATCCACCATCCACCATCTACACTCTGGGAAGCCCTGGGGACACACTTCACCTGTGGGAAGGTATACCATCTAGCTGCCATAACATCACCCCAGTGGACCCCTAAGCAGCGTCGGTCACCCTGATCGAATACCACAGGTGGCGTCACGATCATTATCCCTTTAAAGACCTTTCCCCCATTTTCATCAACGGACCTCCCGAGGGCGACGGACCGGGTCAGCCACCGTGACATCCCCACTGAGAACAGAAGAAGGGCCCGGATCCGAGTACCCCACAGCCCTTGGGGGCGCTCCATTATTACAGTTGCATCACTATGTGGTTTATTGTCGATTTGCATTGTTTAATAGCACCAATTGACTTATATCTACTGTAAGTTACACCATTCACTGACCTTGCCTCCTGTCCTGTTGCATCCGGTCACCTGCATTCAGGCACGGACTGGGGCTGAAATTCAACCCTGGCATTTGAAATCACACAGAGCCATGCTGTCCCCGTCCCCATGAACCAGATTGGATATATTACTAATATTACCCTGGATGGAGGAAAGGAAGATTTTCTACAAGACCCATATTTCTAATGATACTCGTGGAATGCTGGGGTAAGTGACGGAGTCAGCAACTTTGTGCTCCATCACAACTCTTAACAGTATGGGTGTCTTGAGAACGCCGATTCTGTTAACAATGTAGCAGACAAGGCAGTCCATGACCACATAGGCCCTTCTGTCATTTGCCAGAATTGCCAGATGGCCGGCCAGTCCGACCCTGCCTGCATTACACACAGACATGTGAATGATGCCTAAAAGTGTTCATTCCTTTTAGAGAGTAGTTAAGGTCCTCATACACATTAGACAAAGGTCAGCCACACATGCCAATATCATCCGGTTCAGACCACAGTCTGATGCTAGATTCACACAACCATGTGCTTCAATCCAAGAGAGACGGACTGATTTTTTTTCTAAGCTATCATCCTAGTTGCATCAAGTTTTTTCTCTTCCCTTGTTTTTAACTGAAGAGGTGCTCATTTCCAGCCAATACAAAAAAACTTGGAAGGTCACGTTTTTATTCAAGTTTATCACTAAGAAACTGTCACGGTTCACACCGTGCTGCCAACACAATGTCACGGATCCCAGCAGTATGTCAGGAATCCCGGGGAGGATATCTTTATCGTCCCCACTACTCACACCCATTTGTCACGAACCGGGGTTGTTTGGTTGCCCCTGGTTCCTTCTGAAGGGGATTTATCTATATCCAACTTCCCAGTTCCGGTTTGGAACTTGCAGCTCTCTGGCGCCCCCTTACCCTCAGGTCAGACTAGCTACTGCACCTAGGGTAATTAGTCGCCAGAAAGGCTGCCTGCTGTGTACTGGCTATTGGGCACACTGCAGCAAGGGCAATATAACTCCTCCCACACAGGCGGGAAAATAATTTCAACGCCACCGTCGCTGCAAAGATTCCCAATCGCACAGAACAAAGTATGCTGCCACCAGCTCCGATTGACGTGTCCGAAGCCAACCCAAATCAGTAGCGCAACTCACTTCAGAGGACACAGTTCGTTATAGAGCAGAAGAGACAAGCTAATAATTAAATATTTTATTCCATCAAAATTAGGCAGTGTTAACAAAGTATAAAAAGATATTAGAAAGGAGACAACTCGTATATACATTACAGATTACAAAATAAAATAGGATTAATGTTGAAAAGATAACTTACAGTTTATGTCATGGTATCATCTTGGCTGGCCTGTGGCTTAGGAGGATAAATACATCCAGATGCATGGAACAGCTTTGCCAAGCTGTTGTTAGATCGCTTCCCGGGCCAAGACTGAAGGCTGGGCTAAGAGTATAATGACTTACTTCTGAGCTTCTGACATCACTAAAGGGCTGGTTAATGGTATGCACTGATTTGATAGTTATTTACACTTTTCCAAAGTCTCAGGCAAAGGCATTTCTGAGTGAGAGGGGAGGGACCACGAGTGGCTTTACAGGAGTGGTCACCTGCAGTTTAAAGCCACACCCTGCTCACACACTATGCACAGTGCATAGTCATAGGGCTTTGTGTCTATACCAGCGAATGCAGTGGAAGCTGGAAGGGGGGATCAAATCTGCAGCGTGTGTGTGACATGGTACTTTCTAGACTAATCTCACATTATGACATTGTTACAGTATCGTGACAGCAACTGATCTGTAAGATGCAGTTACAAAACAGAAACCTTCTGATTTGCATTGGTGTCTCATGGATCCTCGTATACTTGAATGTCCAAATCTAATCTGAAAATTGGATCAGAATAGGATCAGCTTTGAGTTACACAGAGAGGTAGTGTAACAGATGTGTGAAAACGTTCATTATACTCTATGGGACCAAGTGCTGACCAAGAAAAA
Organism: Ranitomeya imitator; assembly: GCF_032444005.1. Lineage (NCBI taxonomy): Eukaryota > Metazoa > Chordata > Amphibia > Anura > Dendrobatidae > Ranitomeya > Ranitomeya imitator. Next base: position 397,669,692 of record NC_091287.1, on the reverse strand, counting down.
AAAAATTAGAACATCGCTCGGACGTGTCACATGGATGTGTGTACAGTTAGGGCCAGAAATATTTGGACAGTGACACAAGTTTTGTTATTTTAGCTGTTTACAAAAACATGTTCAGAAATAAAATTACATATGTAATATGGGCTGAAAGTGCACACTCCCAGCTGCAATATGATAGTTTCCACATCCAAATCGGAGAAAGGGTTTAGGAATCATAGCTCTGTAATGCATAGCGTCCTCTTTTTCAAGGGACCAAAAGTAATTGGGCAATGGACTCTAAGGGCTGCAATTAACTCTGAAGGCGTCTCCCTCGTTAACCTGTAATCAATGAAGTAGTTAAAAGGTCAGGGGTGGATTCCAGGTGTGTGGTTTTGCATTTGGAAGCTGTTGCTGTGAGCAGACAACATGCGGTCAAAGGAACTCTCAATTGAGGTGAAGCAGAACATCCTGAGGCTGAAAAAAAAGAAAAAATCCATCAGAGAGATAGCAGACATGCTTGGAGTAGCAAAATCAACAGTTGGGTACATTCTGAGAAAAAAGGAATTGACTGGTGAGCTTGGGAACTCAAAAAGGCCTGGGCATCCACGGATGACAACAGTGGTGGATGATCGCCGCATACTTAATTTGGTGAAGAAGAACCCGTTCACAACATCAACTGAAGTCCAGAACACTCTCAGTGAAGTAGGTGTATCTGTCTCTAAGTCAACAGTAAAGAGAAAACTCCATGACAGTAAATACAAAGGGTTCACATCTACATGCAAACCATTCATCAATAACAAAAATAGACAGGCCAGAGTTAAATTTGCAGAAAAACACCTCAAGAAGCCAGCTCAGTTCTGGAAAAGTATTCTATGGACAGATGAGACAAAGATCAACCTGTACCAGAATGATGGGAAGAAAAAAGTTTGGAGAAGAAAGGGAACGGCACATGATCCAAGGCACATCACATCCTCTGTAAAACATGGTGGAGGCAACGTGATGGCATGGGCATGCATGGCTTTCAATGGCACTGGGTCACTTGTGTTTATTGATGACATAAGAGCAGACAAGAGTAGCCGGATGAATTCTGAAGTGTACCGGGATATACTTTCAGCCCAGATTCAGCCAAATGCTGCAAAGTTGATTGGACGGCGCTTCATAGTACAGATGGACAATGACCCCAAGCATACAGCCAAAGCTACCCAGGAGTTCATGAGTGCCAAAAAGTGGAACATTCTGCAATGGCCAAGTCAATCTCCAGATCTAAACCCAATTGAGCATGCATTTCACTTGCTCAAATCCAGACTTAAGACGGAAAGACCCACAAACAAGCAAGACCTGAAGGCTGCGGCTGTAAAGGCCTGGCAAAGCATTAAGAAGGAGGAAACCCAGCGTTTGGTGATGTCCATGGGTTCCAGACTTAAGGCAGTGATTGCCTCCAAAGGATTTGCAACAAAATATTGAAAATAAAAATATTTTGTTTGGGTTATGTTTATTTGTCCAATTACTTTTGACCTCCTAAAATCTGGAGTGTTTGTAAAGAAATGTGTACAATTCCTACATTTTCTATCAGATATTTTTGTTCAACCCTTCAAATTAAACGTTACAATCTGCACTTGAATTCTGTTGTAGAGGTTTCATTTCAAATCCAATGTGGTGGCATGCAGAGCCCAACTCGCGAAAATTGTGTCACTGTCCAAATATTTCTGGCCCTAACTGTATGTAGCCTGAGGCTACAGTCCCAAGATGAGGATTTGGGGAGTTTTGATGCTGCAGATTTTATGCAACATTTCTACACCAAATACCGTATATACTCGAGTATAAGCCGACCCGAGTATAAGCCGACCCCCCTAATTTTGCCACAAAAAACTGGGAAAACTTAATGACTCGAGTATAAGCCTAGGGTGGGAAATGCAGCAGCTACCGGTAAATGTCAAAAGTAAAAATAGATACCAATAAAAGTAAAATTAATTGAGACATCAGTAGGTTAAGTGTTTTTGAATATCCATATTGGATCAGGAGCCCCATATAATACTCCATAAAGTTTATGATGGCCCCATAAGATGCTCCATATTAAAATATGCCCCATATGATCCTGCATAAAGGTTAATAATGGCCCCATAAGATGCTCCATAGACATATTTGCCCCATATAATGCTGCACAAACGTTGATTATGGCCCCATACAGACACTTGCCCCATATAGTGCTGCACAAACGTTATGGCCCCATACAGACACTTGCCCCATATAGTGCTGCACAAACGTTATGGCCCCATACAGTGCTGCACAAACGTTATGGCCCCATATAGACACTTGCCCCATACAGTACTGCACAAACGTTATGGCCCCATATAGTGCTGCACAAACGTTATGGCCCCATACAGTGCTGCACAAACGTTATGGCCCCTTATAGTGCTGCACAAACGTTATGGCCCCATATAGTGCTGCACAAATGTTATGGCCCCATATAGTGCTGCACAAACATTATTGCTCCATATAGTGCTGCACAAACGTTATGACCCCTTATAGTGGTGCACAAACGTTATGGCCCCATAGATGCTCCATACAGACACTTGTCCCATTGGCTGTGATAAAAAAAAAAAAACACATACTCACCTGTCCGACACTCAGGCCCCCGGCACTTTCAATATTCACGTGCTCCTCGTTCCGGCGCCGCTCCATCTTCAGCACTGGCGTTCAGGCTGAGGGCACGCACTGACCACGTCACCGCGCCCTCTGACCTGAACGCCACTGCTGAAGATGGAGCGGCGCCGAAACGAGGAGCAGGTGAGTATCGCGCAGCGCTCCCCCTCCCCGTTATACTTACCTGTGCAGTCCCTGCTTCCCCGCCACTGCAGCTTCTTTCTGTAGTGAGCGGTCACCGTTACCGCTCATTACAGTAATGAATATGCGGCTCCACCCCTATGGGAGGTGGAGCCGCATATTCATTACTGTAATGAGCGGTACCATGTGACCGCTCAGTACAGGAGGAAGCTGCCGGCACCAAGAAGCCAGGGACCTGCAGGGACCGCGCCAAGAGCAGGTAAGTATAATTAGACAGCCCCCGCTCCCCCTCACCTGCCGACCCTGGCTATGACTCGAGTATAAGCCGAGAGGGGGACTTTCAGCCCAAAAAATTGGGCTGAAAATCACGGCTTATACTCGAGTATATACGGTAGCTAAATTAAGTTACTTGCAGTTTTCATTGCATTATTGACTGCTTTTTTTTACATGAGCTTTTATCATGCTTTTTCAGCTGCAGTTTTGTTTATTTTTTGTATTATTTTTCAAAAAAACTTTTGTTTTGGAAACTTTCTGTTGCTGAACTTTGGCAAAACTTCACTTATACAGTCATGTGTGTTTATGTACGGATATTCTTCACATCAGTCAATGGGAAAATCTGCAAATAAAATATAAAATACATATTGACCACAAGAGAAATCATCATGTTGATGATCTCTAAGTTACACCACAGGTCAGTTTACACAGTGTAAAAAGAAATCACAGTGGGCATGAAATTTCTATAAATCCCATACAAACTACTGGAATTACCAACAAAGACCAAAACAAAAGGCTTCCTGGCCGAAACGCTAGTCAGGGAGGAGGTACTGCCAACTCATCCCAGGCCACTTTTATGCACCAGGTAACTGAATGAACATTAACTATATAATGTCTAACTGGACTGATACAGTATGTGCAATGTCTGTCATTGACTCTGTTAGGCCATATGGGATAGTGCATATTATATTTTGATATACCGTATATATGAATTATTGTGTCAAGTGCGCCCTATCTTTCGTATGTGCATGTTTTATCCTTCCCCCATGTCCTTATACCCTGATTATGTCTAACAATAAAAAATATTTTTTGTATTTTGATTACTGTATATGGAATGATTGATCGTTTTTGTTTTGGTCATTGTTGGTGGTATAGGTAATAGCGATTTATCCGTATTTTTTCAATAGTCCTAAGATATGCTCTATATAAATATATATTAGTACCTAGATTAGTTGATGTATAGGTGAGCATTATTGTGGTTCCCAAGAGTCTTTCATGACACTACTGGAATTGTAAGATGGTGACAGTTTTTATGAACGAAAATAAAAAGTGGAAAGAATGCACCAAATGCTCGTCACAGGAACGTAGTCTAATGTGTATGGGTCCCTGACGATGATTGTCATTGGGACATAAGGATCTGGCATGTCATATTCTGACTGCAGATGCATTTGTTCTCTAAAGGGATATTTACACAGCACGATAATTATGAGTGAGTGTTGTTGAAAACTCTTGTTTCATGATTATCTTGCTGTGAAAACCACCTGCTGATCACATAGTAACATAGTTTTTAAGGTTGAAGGAAGACTTTAAGTTCATCTAGTTAAACTCATATCCTAACCTACTGTAACATGCCCTAACATGTTGATCCAGAGGAAGGCAAAAATAAAACATGTGGCAAACAGTGAGCTCCACATCGGGGGGGGAAATCCTTCACGACTCCACATACGGCAATCAGACTAGTTCCCTGGATCAACGCCCATGGAATCTAGTATATATACCCTGTAACATTATACTTTTCAACAAAGGCATCCAGTCCCCTCTTAAATTTTAGCAATGAATGACTAATTACAACATCACACCGCAGAGAGTTCCATAGTCTCACTGCTCTTACAGTAAAGAATCTGCATCTGTGATTATGATTAAATCTTCTTTCCTCCAAACGTAGAGGATGTCCCCTTGTCTCCGTCTCAGGTCTACGAGTTAAAAGATCATTAGGTCTTTGTACTGTCCCCTCATGTATTTATACATTGTAATAAGATCACCCCTTAGTCTTCGTTTTTCCAAACTGAATAACCTCAAGCATAATAACCTGTCTTGGTATTGCAGACCCCCCAGTCCTCTAATAACCTTGGTCGCTCTTCTCTGCACCCGCTCCAGTTCAGCTATGTCTTTCTTATACACCGGAGACCAGAACTGTGCACAGTATTCTAAGTGCGGTCGCATTAGTGACTTGTATAGAGGTAAAATTATGTTCTCCTCATGAGCATCTATGCCTCTTTTAATTCATCCCATTATTTTATTTGCCTTTGTAGCAGCTGCCTGACACTGACCACTAAATGTGAGTTTGTCATCCACCCATACACCCAGGTCTTTTTCAGTGACGGTTTTGCCCAGTGTTTTACAATTAAGCACATAATTATACATCTTATTTCTTCTGGCCAAGTGCATGACCTTACATTTATCCCCATTAAAGCTCATTTGCCATTTATCAGCCCAAGCTTCTAGTTTACATAATTCCTCCTGTAATATTAAATTGTCCTCCTCTGTATTGATTACCCTGCAGAGTTTAGTATCTAATACTGACCCATCTTGTACCCCACTGTTAACTGTGACCCAGTCCGAGTGTGCTCCATTAATAACCACCCTTTGTTTCCTATCCCTGAGCCAGCTCTTAACCCACTTACACATATTTTTCCCTATCCCCTTTGTTCTCATTTTATGTATCAACCTTTTGTGTGGCACCGTTTCAAAAGCTTTTTATAAGTCCATATCCGGAACTTACCTCTTCATAGAAGCTGATCAGATTAGTCTGACAGAAACGTTTCCTAGAAAGTCCATGCTGATATTGGGTCATGAGGTTATTCCTCTTCAGATACTCCAGTATAACAGCTCTTAGAATGCCCTCCAGGATTTTACCCACGGCAAAACGCTTGTTCATCAGGTGCAATGATCTTCTGGGCAGCAAAAAGGATCATCGTTGTTGGCAGAGCATCATCCTGTGTAAAGACGACTTGCAGACCTGCAGTAGCCAAAGTCCACTGAGCAGCTGAGTATAGATCGCTCAGTGCGCATTGTTTGCTTTGGTTTGCTCTATAAAGAGGCATCCTAACCTCTGCCTATCGGCAATAGCATTGTACCATCGGTCGATTGCAAATGGACCGTAACCGCTTCATGACATGTCAATTTTCTTTTCTCCCCTTCTTCCAAGAGCGACAACTTTTTTTTTCTGTCCTCAAAACAGTATGGGTCTTGTTTTTTGCGGGACGAGTTGTACTTTTGAATGACATTATTCATTTTACCATATAATCTACAGGAAAATGTAAACAAAATCCATATGCATTGAAATTGCAAAAAAAAAGGTGTTATTTCATAATTTTTTTTTGGATTTCTATTGGGGGCAGCACGGTGGTGCAGTGGTTAGCACTGCAGCCTTGCAGCGCTGGAGTCATGGGTTCTAATCCCACCCAGGACAACATCTGCAAAGAGTTTGTATGTTCTCTCCGTGTCTGCGTGGGTTTCCTCCGGGTACTCCGGTTTCCTCCCACATTCCAAAGACATACTGATAGGGAATTTAGATTGTGAGCCCCATTGGGGACAGTGATGATAATGTGTGCAAACTGTAAAGCGCTGCGGAATATGTTAACGCTATATAAAAATAAAGATTTATTTATTTATTTATTTACCATGTTCACTATATGGTAAGAATGACCAGGTAATATGATTGTTCAGGTCAGTACAAGTACACAGATACCAACATGTATAGTTTTTTTTCAGTTAACCCCTTAACCCCCAAGGGTGGTTTGCACGTTAATGACCGGGCCAAATTTTACAATTCTGACCACTGTTCCTTTATGATGTAATAACTCTGGAACGCTTCAACGGATCTTGGCAATTCTGAGAATCTTTTCTTGTGACATATTGTACTTCATGATAGTGGTAAAATTTCTTCGATATACAGTAACTTGGGTTTATTTGTGTAAAAATGGAAATTTGGCGAAAATTTGGAAAATTTTGCAATTTTCAAACTTTGAGTTTTTATGCCCTTAAAACAAAGAAATATGTCACACAATATAGTTAATAAATAACATTTCCCACAAGTCTACTTTACATCAGAACAATTTTGGAAACAAAATTTTATTTTGTTAGGAAGTTATAAGGGTTAAATTTTTTTAGGGACCACCTCACATTTGAAGTCACATTTAGAAGTCTATATGGCAGAAAATTCCCAAAAGTGACACCATTCTAAAAACTGCACCCCTCAAGCTGATCAAAACCACATTCAAGAAGTTTATTAACCCTTCAGGTGTTTCACAGGAGCAGAAGAAACGTGGAAGGAAAAAATGAACATTTAACTTTTTTGTCACAAAAATGATTTTAGCAACAATTTTTTTATTTTCCCAAGGGTAACAGGAGAAATTGGACCCTAAAAGTTGTTGTCCAATTTGTTCTGAGTATGCGCATACCAAGTACATGGGGGGAACCACTCTTTATGCGCACAGCAGGGCTCGGAAGGGAAGGAGCGCCGTTGGATTTTTTCAACCTAAAATTGGCTGGAATTGAGATCGAATGCCATGTCGCATTTGACGAGCCCCTGATGTGCCTAAACAGTGGAAACCCCCCACAAGTGACCCCATTTTCAAAAATAGACCCCCTAAGGAACTTATCTAGATGAGTGATGAGCACTTTGAACTCCCAAGGGCTTCACAGAAGTTTATAATGCCCGGGCGTGAAAATAAAAAAATCATATTTTTTCCACAAACATGATTGTTTAGTCCCCAATTTTTTATTTTCCCAAAGATAAAAGGAGAAATTGGACCACGAAAGTTGTTGTCCAATTTGTCCTGAGTATGCTGATACCCGATATGTGGGGGGGAACCACTGTTTGGGCACACGGCAGGGCTCGGAAAGGAAGGAGCGCCGTTTGATTTTTTTCAACCTAAAATTGGCTGGAATTGAGATCGAATGCCATTTTGCGTTTGATGAGCCCTTAATGTGCCTAACAGTGTAAACCCCCCACAAGTGGCCCCATTTTAGAAACTAGACCCACTAAGGAACTTGTCTAGATGTGTGATGAGCACTTTGAACCCCCAAGAGCTTCACAGAAGTTTATAACGCCCGGGCATGAAAATAAGTAAACATATTTTTTCCACAAACATGATCGTTTAGTCCGCAATTTTTTACTTTGCCAAAGGTAGCAGGAGAAATTGGACCCTGCAAGTTGTTGTCCAATTTGTCCTGAGTACGCTGATACCCCATACAGTACAGACCAAAAGTTTGGACACACCTTCTCATTTAAAGACTTTTCTGTATTTTCATGACTATGAAAATTGTACATTCACACTGAAGGCATCAAAACTATGAATTAACAGACGTGGAATTATATACCTAAAAAAAAGTGGGAAACAACAGAAATTATGTATTATATTCTTAAGTAGCCACCTTTTGCTTTGATGACTGCCTTGCACACTCTTGGCATTCTCTTGATTAGCTTAAAGAAGTAGTCACCGGGAATGGTCTTCCAACAATCTTGAAGACGTTCCCACAGATGCCTAGCATTTGTTGGCCCTTTTGCCTTCTCTGCGGTCCAACTCACCCCAAACCATCAGGTCTGGTGACTGTGGAGGCTAGGTCATCTGGCATAGCACCCCATCACTCGCCTTCATGGTCAAATAGCCCTTACACAGCCTGGAGGTGTGTTTGGGGTCATTGTCCTGTTGAAAAATAAATGATGGTCCAACTAACTGCAAACCGGATGGTATAGCATGCCGCTGTAAGATGCTGTGGTAGCCATGCTGGTTCAGTATGCCTTCAATTTTGAATAAATCCCCAACAGTATCACCAGCAAAGCACCCCCACACCATCACACCTCCTCCTCCATGCTTCACGGTGGGAACCAGGCATGTAGAGTCCATCTGCTCACCTTTTCTGCGTCGCACAAAGACACGGTGGTTGGAACCAAAGATCTCAAATTTGGACTCAACAGACCAAAGCACAGATTTCCACTTGTCTAATGTCCATTCCTTGTGTTCTTTAGCCAAAACAAGTCTCTTCTGCTTGTTGCCTGTCCTTAGCAGTGGTTTCCTAGCAGCTATTTTACCATGAAGGCCTGCTGCACAAAGTCATTTGTTGTAGAGATGTGTCTGCTGCTACAACTCTGTGTGGCATTGACCTGGTCTCTAATCTGAGCTGCTGTTAACCTGTGATTTCTGAGGCTGGTGACTCGGATAAACTTATCCTCAGAAGCAGAGGTGACTCTTGGTCTTCCTTTTCTGGTGCTGTCCTCATGTGAGCCAGTTTCTTTGTAGCGCTTGATTTTTTTAGCGCTTGAATTTTTCCCACTGCACTTGGGGACACTTTCAAAGTTTTCCCAATTTTTCTTAAAGTAATGATGGCCACTTGTTTTTCATTATTTAGCTGCTTTTTTCTTGCCATAATACAAATTCTAACAGTCTATTCAGTAGGACTATCAGCTGTATATCCACCAGACTTGCGCACAACACAACTGATGGTCCCAACCCCATTTATAAGGCAAGAAATCCCACTTAGTAAACCTGACAGGGCACACCTGTGAATTGAAAACCATTCCCGGTGACTTCCTCTTGAAGCTCATCAAGAAAATGCCAAGAGTGTGCAAAGCAGTCATCAAAGCAAAAGGTGACTACTTTGAAGAACCTAGAATATAAGACATATTTTCAGTTGTTTCACACCTTTTTGTTAAGTATATAATTCCACTAATTCATAGTTTTGATGCCTTCAGTGTGAATGTACAATTTTCATAGTCATGAAAATACAGAAAAATCTTTAAATGATAAGATGTGTCCAAACTTTTGGTCTGTACTGTATGTGGTGGGAAACCACTGTTTGGGCGCATGGCAGGGCTCAGAAGGGAAGGAGTGCCATTTTACTTTTTCAACCTAAAATTGGCTGGAATTGAGATCCGACGCCATGTCGCGTTTGGTGAGCCCCTGATGTGCCTAAACAGTCGAAACTCCCCAAAAGTAACCCCATTTTGGAAACTAGGCCCCTTATCGAACTTATCTAGTTGTGTGGTCAGCACTGTGAACCCCCAAGTGATTCACTAAAATTTATAATGCCCGGGCGTTAAAAAAATATATTTTTTTTTCCCCACAAAAATTATTTTCTAGTCCTCAATTTTTTATTTTCCCAAGGGTAACAGGAGAAATTGGACCCCAAACATTATTCTCCAATTTTTCCTGAGTATGCTGGTACCCCATATGTGGGAAAAAAACTACTTTTTGGGCACACGTCAGGGCTCGGATTGGAAAAAGGAATGTTCTGCGGCTGTCATGTTCCATTTGCAGAGCCCCTGATGTGCCTAAACAGTAGAACCCCCCACAAGTGACCCCATTTTGGAAACTAGACCCCCTAAGGAAACTATCTAGATTTGTTGTGGGAACTTTTAACCCCCAAGTGTTTCACTAAAGTTTATAATGCCCGGGCGTGAAAATAAAAAATCCTATTTTTTGCCCACAAAAATGTTCTTTGAGTGCCTAATTTTTTATTTTCCCAAGTGTAACAGGAGAAATTGAACCTCAAATATTGTTGTCCAATTTGTCCTGAGTATGCTGGTACCCCATATGTGGAAAAAAACTGTTTGGGCACACGCCGGGGCTCGAAAGGGAAGTAGTGACGTTTTGTAATGCAGATATTGGTAGAATGGCCTGCGAGAGTCATGCTTCGTTTGCAGAGCCCCTGATGTGCCTAAACAGGAAAAAAAACAAAAGTGACATAATTTTGGAAACTAGACCCCCAAGGAACTTATCTAGATGTGCCCCCTTTGGAACTAATCTGTTTCCTGTAAAGTAAATTAGTAGAGCATGGAGGTGTGGTACAATTTGAAGCAATCCTTCATACACAGGCCAGGTTTTTCGGGGCAGGTGTCGCATTGATAAGTGGTGTCCTTGCGTATTCCCCTTTTGTAACACACTCGGCACTTTTTTGCGGCTTACATTTTCTTCCAGTTGGCGGGACCACCCCGGAAAATGCTGATCTGGTACGATACGAGCCACCTTCAGTTCCGGAAGTACTGGGGTCCGCTCCTTCCGGAGTGCCAAATATCAGGGCCTTAACCACTACCTCCTGGAAATGAAGGTACGACGTATCGGTGTGGCGTGCACATTGTGACAGCAGGAAAGCGTTGAGCATTGCCATTTGTATGTGCACGGCCAGCTTTTTGTACCACACCCTGGCCTTTCTCAAAGCATTGTACAGTTGGAAGAGTTGATCGGAGAGATCAACCCCCACCATGTTTTTGTTGTACTCCAGTACACAGGTCGGTTTGCTGACCTCTGTAGAGTTACCCCATACAGTGCTGAGGGCACTGCCATCACCGTGTATGGTGGTCAAGAGAAGGACATCCCTCTTGTCCTTGTACTTGACCACCAGCAGGTGGTCGCTGCATTGGGCTTTGCTCTCACCTTTTCTGAGCATCTAATAATAATAATAATAATAATTTTTATTTATATAGCGCCAACATATTCCGCAGCGCTTTACAAATTATAGTAGCGTCTTCGGGAGGCCTCTCTGATTTTTGCGGATAGTACCATAGACTGCGGTACCTCGCGCAGAGAGGCATTTGTAGAGTGGGGTGCTGGTGTAAAAGTTATCAGTGTAGAGGTGATAACCTTAATCCAGCAGTGGGTGCACCAAATCCCACACAATTTTCCCACTCACTCCCAGGACAGGAGGACACTCAGGGGGTTCTATCTGGGTGTCCTTCCCTTCGTACTCTAAAGCTGTAAGTGTACCCTGAGGTACTCTGACACAGCTTATGGAGTTTGATTCTGTACCTGGCCTTCTTGCTGGGCAGGTACTGATGGAATCCGAGCCGTCCCTTAAAATGAATTAAGGACTCATCCACGCAGATGTCCCTTTGAGGCACGTACACTTCAGCAAACTTTTTGTTGATGTGTTCGATGAGCGGCCGAACTTTGAACATACGGTCAAAGTTAGGGTCATCTCATGGGGGACACTGCATTATTGTTATAATGCAGGAATTTATGGATATCCTCAAAACGCGTCCAGGCCATGACCATTTGGAACACTGGAGTGTTATATAAAATATCAACACTCTAATATTGCCGAAGTTCTGGCTTCTTCAGGATCCTCATGTGGAGGACCAGGCCCCAAAACTGCATCAATTCATCTGCGTCTACAGACCAGGTAGAATATGATGAACCTGGGTTTTTGCACCATGAGGTTAATAACATCCTCAGAGAAAAAGACTTTGAAAAAGTCTAGTTCTGTGAGGCCGGTGGTGTCAAACTTGATTCCTGATTCTGCCACAAAACCAGGAATCAGTGGCTCGTAATTTTGGGGCGGTGAGGTCCATATGGGGTCATCAGTGGGGCACGCTAGTTCATCATCGGGAATGGTGGGCGCTGCTTTATCTTCATCTTTTGGAATGGTGGACGCTGCCTCATCTTCTGTCCTGGGGCATCTGCATGGCGGTTCCGCAGGACCCGAGGAGGAAGATGAGGAGGGGAAAGAGGAAGAGGATGAAGCATCAGAAAAGTAAAGAAAAGTGGGATCCTTACCTTTGCTATCAGTGTCGGAGGCAAGGAAAGAATATGCGTCCTCCAATGAATAGCGCTGTTGGGACGAGCAGGACATTTTCTGTGCATATGGTGCTTGGGTGTACTTTATTGATAACTAAGTGTACGTGTGGGGGGGATAGTGATTGGTGAAAACTATTCTGAAAAGATAAAGCTAAAGTTAAAAAAGCAAATATGGAGAGAAAAATACCTTTGAAAAGAAAAGTCTAAAACAGCAGGCCCTAGCTCTGATAAGTGAACTGCGGCACTTATCAAAATTTGGTGGCTGCTGGATGTGTGCAGGGAGATGGAGAAAATAAAAGTGTCTAAAACAGCAAGCCCTAGCTCTGATAAGTGAACTGTTTCACTTATCAAAGTTCGGAGGCTGCTGGATGTGCGCACAGGTGTGGTGCAAGGGAGGGGTGAAAAAAAAGGAAAACGGCAGGCACAAGCTCTGATAAGTGAACTGCATCACTTATCAAAGTTTGGCAGCTGTAGGATGTGTGTACGGAGTTGGCGCAAAGGGGGCTGAGGAAAAAAAAGCGAGCACGAGTGTTGATCGGTGAACTGCGTCACCAATCAACGCTTGGTGGCTGCTAAACGTGCGCACGGAGGCGGCACAAAGAGGGGTGGAAGGGGTTAAAAAGAGGGGGAAGGGTAATGGGAGATTTAGGGGTGGATGAAAAGAGAGATCAGGCAGGGATCAACACTTACACTTGTAGTCAGGTGGCACAAAGGGGAGTGAAAAAAAAGGAAAATGGCAGGCACAAGCTCTGATAAGTGAACTGCGCCACTTATCAAAGTTTGGCGGCTGAGGGATGTGTGTACGGAGTTAGTGCAAAGGGGGCTGAGGAAAAAAAAGCGAGCACGAGTGTTGATGGGTGAACTGCGTCACCAATCAACGCTCAGCGGCTGCTAAGAAGGGGATGGGGGATTGGGGTGGATAAAGAGAGATCGGGCAGGGATCAGGGATAACACTTACGGTTGTGGTCTTTCTTCTGTCTTCTTTCTTCTGTCTTCTTTCTTCAGCAGGGATTGTGGTGTTACAGGCTGCTGTGGCACCACAATACCCAGCACAGGAGGAGATCTGGCTGTGTGACCTCAGCTAGAGTGAGGACCCCTGCAGAGCAGTCAGACAGGTCACAGGCAGATGACAGACAGGTCACAGAGCGGTAACACCACTGCTGTGACCTGTCATTGGTGGAATCGAATGATCACATCGATCCCACCAATCACTGCTGGCCCTGGTGACCATGGCAACTGCCTAGGATCACTCCGATCCTAGGCAGGTCACAACCAGATTACCAGCAGGGCACACAACCATCACAATGTGACCGCCGTTGTGCCCTGTGATTGGCACGATCGTCGATGACATAGATTGCGCCAATCAGCTTCTGCAAGCCCTGCTGGGACTGTCCTAGGCTCTGGCCTAGGATTGGTGCTAATACAGCACCGATCCAGGCCGGTACAGGCAGGGCACAGCGCGGTAATCTGGGGCAATTGCGCCAATCCGGGGTTTTTTGCCGGCGCCGGTGAAACAGCGAGAAAGGCTGTGATTGGCTGTCCAGTATTGAACAGCCAATCCCAGCGAATGGGAGGGCTGGGGGGGCGGCGACAGACCCCAGGATGCAGAGGCCATTGTTGTGAATTCTGTGGCTGAATTCACTCCTGTGGTCACAAGTGGTACTGCAGCTTCTGAGCTTCCTCCCTCAGGTGTTCTGGTGAGCTCGTTGGCTGCTTTGTTATTTAACTCCACCTGATTCTGTCTTCCTTGCTCCTTGTCAATGTTCCAGTGTTAGATCTGAGCTTCTGGATCTTTCCTGTGGCCTGCTGCTCTGCTTAGATAAGTGCTTCTTTGCTTTTGTTGCTACTTTTTCTGTCCAGCTTGTCAATTCGTTTTGCTGGAAGCTCTGAGACGCAAAGGGTGTACCGCCGTGCCGTTAGTTCGGCACGGTGGGTCTTTTTGCCCCCTTTGCGTGGTTTTTTGCTTTAGGGTTTTTTGTAGACTGCAAAGTTCTCTTTGCTATCCTCGCTCTATCTAGAATATCGGGCCTCACTTTGCTGAATCTATTTCATCCCTACGTTTGTCTTTTCATCTTGCTAACAGTCATTATATGTGGGGGGCTGCCTTTTCCTTTGGGGTATTTCTCTGAGGCAAGTCAGGCTTGTATTTCTATCTTCAGGCTAGTCAGCTCCTCAGGCTGTGCCGAGTTGCATAGGTAGTGTCAGGCGCAATCCACAGCTGCCTTTAGTTGTGTTTAGGATAGGTTCAGGTTTTGCGGTCTACAGAGATTCCACGTCTCAGAGCTCGTTCTATTGTTTTTGGGTTATTGTCAGATCACTGTATGTGCTCTGATTGCTGGCACACTGTGTCACTGGATTGCCGATATACCAGTACAAGGAGCCCACCTAATGATTCTCAATAGAGGGAAAAAAGAAGTTCTGACATCATTTTTTTTTCTCAGCTCTGTGTTCAGTCCTTTTTTTCCCCTAGACATTTGGGTGTTTCAGGACAGAGGTGTGGACATGGATATTCAGGGTCTGTGCTCTTCAATGGATAATCTCGTTACAAATGTACAAAGGATTCAAGATACTATTGATCAGAAATCTATGTTAGAACCAAGAATTCCTATTCCTGATTTGTTTTTTTGGTGATAGAACTAAGTTTCTTAATTTCAAAAATAATTGTAAGCTATTTCTGGCCTTGAAACCTCATTCTTCTGGTAATCCTATTCAACAGGTTTTGATTATTATTTCTTTTTTGCGCGGCGACCCTCAGGACTGGGCATTTTCTCTTGCGCCAGGAGACCCTGCATTGAGTAATGTCAATGCGTTTTTCCTGGCGCTCGGATTGCTTTACGATGAGCCTAATTCAGTGGATCAGGCTGAGAAAAATTTGCTGGCTTTGTGCCAGGGTCAGGATGATATAGAAGTATATTGTCAGAAATTTAGGAAGTGGTCAGTACTCACTCTGTGGAATGAATCTGCGCTGGCAGCTTTGTTCAGAAAGGGTCTCTCTGAGGCTCTTAAGGATGTCATGGTGGGTTTTCCTATGCCTGCTGGTTTGAATGAGTCTATGTCTTTGGCCATTCAGATCGGTCGACGCTTGCGCGAGCGTAAATCTGTGCACCATTTGGCGGTATTGTCTAAGATTAAACCTGAGCCTATGCAGTGTGATAGGACTATGACCAGAGTTGAACGGCAAGAACACAGACGTCTGAATGGTCTGTGTTTCTACTGTGGTGATTCCACTCATGCTATTTCTGATTGTCCTAAGCGCACTAAGCGGTTCGATAGGTCTGCCGTCATTGGTACTGTACAATCCAAATTCCTTCTGTCCATTACCTTGATATGCTCTTTGTCATCGTATTCTGTCATGGCGTTTGTGGATTCAGGCGCTGCCCTGAATCTGATGGATTTGGATTATGCTAAACGTTGTGGGTTTTTCTTGGAGCCTTTGCGGTGTCCTATTCCGTTGAGAGGAATTGATGCTACACCTTTGGCCAAGAATAAACCTCAGTACTGGACCCAGCTGACCATGTGCATGGCTCCTGCACATCAGGAAGTTATTCGCTTTCTGGTGCTACATAATCTGCATGATGTGGTCGTGTTGGGGTTGCCATGGCTGCAAACCCATAATCCAGTATTGGATTGGAACTCTATGTCGGTATCCAGCTGGGGTTGTCAGGGGGTACATGGTGATGTTCCATTTTTGTCTATTTCGTCATCCACTCCTTCTGAGGTCCCAGAGTTCTTGTCTGATTATCAGGATGTATTTGAAGAGCCCAAGTCCGATGCCCTACCTCCGCATTGGGATTGTGATTGTGCTATCAATTTGATTCCTGGTAGTAAATTCCCTAAAGGTCGATTATTTAATTTATCCGTGCCTGAACACGCCGCTATGCGCAGTTATGTGAAGGAATCCCTGGAGAAGGGACATATTCGCCCATCGTCATCACCACTGGGAGCAGGGTTCTTTTTTGTAGCCAAGAAGGATGGTTCGCTGAGACCGTGTATTGATTACCGCCTTCTTAATAAGATCACTGTTAAATTTCAGTATCCCTTGCCATTGTTATCTGACTTGTTTGCTCGGATTAAGGGGGCTAGGTGGTTCACTAAGATAGATCTTCGTGGTGCGTATAATCTGGTGAGAATCAGGCAAGGAGATGAATGGAAAACTGCATTTAATACGCCCGAGGGTCATTTTGAGTATCTAGTGATGCCGTTCGGACTTGCCAATGCTCCATCTGTGTTTCAGTCTTTTATGCATGACATCTTCCGTGAGTATCTGGATAAATTCCTGATTGTTTACTTGGATGACATTTTGATCTTCTCGGATGATTGGGACTCTCATGTGAAGCAGGTCAGAATGGTTTTCCAGGTCCTGCATGCTAATTCTTTGTTTGTGAAGGGATCAAAGTGTCTCTTCGGTATGCAGAAAGTTTCATTTTTGGGGTTCATCTTTTCCCCTTCTACTATCGAGATGGATCCGGTTAAGGTCCAAGCCATCCAGGATTGGACTCAGCCGACATCTCTGAAAAGTCTGCAAATATTCCTGGGCTTTGCTAATTTTTATCGTCGCTTCATCTGTAATTTTTCTAGCATTGCCAAACCATTGACCGATTTGACCAAGAAGGGTGCTGATTTGGTTAATTGGTCTTCTGCTGCTGTGGAAGCTTTTCAGGAGTTGAAGCATCGTTTTTGTTCTGCCCCTGTGTTGTGTCAACCAGATGTTTCTCTTCCGTTCCAGGTCGAGGTTGATGCTTCTGAGATTGGAGCAGGGGCGGTTTTGTCACAGAGAGGTTCTGGTTGCTCAGTGTTGAAACCATGTGCTTTCTTTTCCAGGAAGTTTTCGGCTGCTGAGCGTAATTATGATGTGGGCAACCGAGAGTTGCTGGCCATGAAGTGGGCATTCGAGGAATGGCGTAATTGGCTTGAAGGAGCTAAGCATCGTGTGGTGGTATTGACTGATTATAAGAACCTTACTTATCTCGAGTCTGCCAAGCGCTTGAATCCTAGACAGGCCCGTTGGTCGTTATTTTTTGCCCGCTTCGATTTTGTGATTTCGTACCTTCCGGGCTCTAAAAATGTGAAAGCGGATGCTCTGTCTAGGAGTTTTGTGCCCGACTCTCCGGGTTCATCAGAGCCGGCGAGTATCCTCAAGGAAGGAGTCATTGTGTCTGCCATCTCCCCTGATTTGCGGCGAGTGTTGCAAAAATTTCAGGCGAATAAACCTGATCGTTGTCCGGCGGAGAAACTGTTCGTCCCTGATAGGTGGACTAGTAAAGTTATCTCTGAACTTCATTGTTCGGTGTTGGCTGGTCATCCTGGAATCTTTGGTACCAGAGAGTTAGTGGCTAGATCCTTCTGGTGGCCATCTCTGTCACGGGATGTATGTACTTTTGTGCAGTCCTGTGGGATTTGTGCTAGGGCTAAGCCCTGCTGTTCACGTGCCAGTGGGTTGCTTTTGCCCTTGCTGGTCCCAAAGAGGCCTTGGACACATATTTCGATGGATTTAATTTCTGACCTTCCCGTTTCTCAAAAGATGTCAGTCATTTGGGTGGTCTGTGATCGCTTTTCTAAAATGGTCCATCTGGTGCCCTTGGTTAAATTGCCTTCCTCCTCTGATTTGGTGCCTTTGTTCTTCCAGCATGTGGTTCGTTTGCATGGCATTCCTGAGAATATTGTTTCTGACAGAGGTTCCCAGTTTGTTTCAAGGTTTTGGCGAGCCTTTTGTGGTAGGATGGGCATTGACCTATCTTTTTCCTCGGCTTTCCATCCTCAGACTAATGGCCAGACCGAACGAACCAATCAGACCTTGGAAACATATCTGAGATGTTTTGTTTCTGCAGACCAGGATGATTGGGTGTCCTTTTTGCCGTTGGCTGAGTTCGCCCTTAATAATCGGGCCAGCTCGGCTACCTTGGTCTCTCCATTTTTCTGCAATTCTGGGTTCCATCCTCGTTTCTCTTCAGGACAGGTTGAGTCTTCGGACTGTCCTGGTGTGGATTCTGTGGTGGACAGGTTGCAGCAGATCTGGACTCAGGTAGTGGACAATTTGACCTTGTCCCAGGAGAAGGCTCAACTTTTCGCTAATCGCAGACGCCGTGTGGGTCCCCGACTTCGTGTTGGGGATCTGGTTTGGTTATCTTCTCGTCATATTCCTATGAAGGTTTCCTCTCCTAAATTTAAACCTCGTTTTATTGGTCCGTATAGGATTTCTGAGATTCTCAATCCTGTGTCTTTTCGTCTGACCCTCCCAGACTCCTTTTCCATACATAATGTATTCCATAGGTCGTTGTTGCGGAGATACGTGGCACCTATGGTTCCATCTGTTGAGCCTCCTGCCCCGGTTTTGGTGGTGGGGGAATTGGAGTATATTGTAGAGAAAATTTTGGATTCTCGTGTTTCTAGACGGAAACTCCAGTATCTGGTTAAATGGAAGGGTTATGCTCAGGAAGATAATTCCTGGGTTTTTGCCTCTGATGTCCATGCTCCAGATCTTGTTCGTGCCTTTCATGTGGCTCATCCTGGTCGGCCTGGGGGCTCTGGTGAGGGTTCGGTGACCCCTCCTCAAGGGGGGGGGTACTGTTGTGAATTCTGTGGCTGAATTCACTCCTGTGGTCACAAGTGGTACTGCAGCTTCTGAGCTTCCTCCCTCAGGTGTTCTGGTGAGCTCGTTGGCTGCTTTGTTATTTAACTCCACCTGATTCTGTCTTCCTTGCTCCTTGTCAATGTTCCAGTGTTGGATCTGAGCTTCTGGATCTTTCCTGTGGCCTGCTGCTCTGCTTAGATAAGTGCTTCTTTGCTTTTGTTGCTACTTTTTCTGTTCAGCTTGTCAATTCGTTTTGCTGGAAGCTCTGAGACACAAAGGGTGTACCGCCGTGCCGTTAGTTCGGCACGGTGGGTCTTTTTGCCCCCTTTGCGTGGTTTTTTGCTTTAGGGTTTTTTGTAGACTGCAAAGTTCTCTTTGCTATCCTCGCTCTATCTAGAATATCGGGCCTCACTTTGCTGAATCTATTTCATCCCTACGTTTGTCTTTTCATCTTGCTAACAGTCATTATATGTGGGGGGCTGCCTTTTCCTTTGGGGTATTTCTCTGAGGCAAGTCAGGCTTGTATTTCTATCTTCAGGCTAGTCAGCTCCTCAGGCTGTGCCGAGTTGCATAGGTAGTGTCAGGCGCAATCCACAGCTGCCTTTAGTTGTGTTTAGGATAGGTTCAGGTTTTGCGGTCTACAGAGATTCCACGTCTCAGAGCTCGTTCTATTGTTTTTGGGTTATTGTCAGATCACTGTATGTGCTCTGATTGCTGGCACACTGTGTCACTGGATTGCCTACATAACAGGCCATATTCCCTGATTTAAGATGGTGTCGGAATTTTAATGCGATCACCGCGATGTCGCATTAAATGCCATGACGTACTATCCCGTCCATGGGAATTAAGTCCCAGGTCACATGGACAGGATAGTACTTCCGATGGCAGAAAGGGGTTAAAAGGTGAAAAAATAGAATATTTGTTAAAAAAAATAAAAACCTTTGCTTTGGTCGCCATTTCCCGAGACCAGTAATGTTTTCATTTTTCGGGATCTGGGTAACGGCTCATTTTTTGTGCTCCGAGCTAACATTTTTATTGATCCCATTTTGAGGGCGATACAATGTTTTAGTTGCCTCTTATTTCATTTTATTACAATACTGCAGCGGCCAAAAAAGCTTGATTCTGGTGTTTCGATTTTTTTTTTGTTTCGCCTTCCACCATTTGGATTAAATTATTTTAGATTTTGATAAGGAGGACATTTCTGAACACAGCAATATCAAATATGTGTATCTTTTTTTAAACTGTTTTAATTTCAGTAGGGCAAAGGGAGGTGATTTGAACTTGTGTTTTTTTAATTTTGTTCATATTTTTAAAAACTTTTTTTTACTTTTTACTGTATTTCAGTCTTTTTAGGAGATTTGAAGCCACTGGAGCGCCCGCTAGGGCTGTGGGATACACTTAAAGGGGATTAAGTGTAGTGGCAAATAAA
The DNA here is from genome assembly GCF_032444005.1 of Ranitomeya imitator. Lineage (NCBI taxonomy): Eukaryota > Metazoa > Chordata > Amphibia > Anura > Dendrobatidae > Ranitomeya > Ranitomeya imitator. The sequence continues at coordinate 397,649,360 of NC_091287.1, read as the reverse complement.
GTCTATGAAGAAATGTTCGTGACGCCACCTGTGGTACTCGGCCAGGGATGGCTGACGCTGCTTAAAGGGGTCCACTGGGGCTGATGGTGTTGCAGCAGAGTTGGTATAGCTCACCACAGGTAGAGCCTAGTCCCCAGGACTTCCGGGTGCAGCTGGTAAGGGATGATAGAAGGTGGGATGCAGGATTGGAGGACACAGGATTTGCAGTCTCTTTACCTTTTAATTGGCAGTGCAGTCCCAGTTTCTCTCCCACTTGCTCCTTCTCCCTTCACTGTCTCACACAGACTGACCTCTAACTCCTCCTCCAGACCAGTACTTATAGAGAAGCTACCCTGAAATCGGGTTTAGAGCTCCCCTTCTGGCCTGGAGTCAGGAAACTGTTGCATGCTAGTGTTACCTGCTAAGGGGATTCCTTCTCGCTTCCAGGCATGGCATCACCCTCCCCGGGAGGCAGGCAATACCACTGTGGTAACCGGATTCCTGGGGTGCCACACTACCATCATCTAATCGCCTGTGCTATATATAGTAAGGCTTCAGCACTGCTTTGTACATAGTTGAAATCATGATCACAGTCTGCACTCCTCTATCCCACACAGCCTGTACCCCCACATACCCTTCTGTCAGTCTGAACCCCTCTATCCCATACAGCCTGTATCCTAACATCTCTGTCAGTCTACATCCCTCTATCCCACACAGCTTGTACCTCCACACCCATCAGTCTGCATCCCTTTAACCCACACAGCCTGTATCCGCACAGATCCTCCCTCCATTAAGCTGCACCCCTCTATCTCACATAGCATGTATCCCCACATCCGTCTGCATCCCTCTATCCCACACAGCCTGTTCCTCCTCACCCGCCAGTCTGCATCCCTCTGTCCCACACAGCCTTTACCGATACACCCCTGTCACATTCTGTATCGCTTTATCCCTCTCAGCCTGTACCACCACACACCCCTCTGTCATAGTCTACAATCCTCTATCCCATAGTCTGTACCCCCCAACATCCCTCTGTCACAGTTTGCATCCCTTTATCCCACACAGCCTGCACCCTCACACACCCCTCAGCCTGCACCTCTCTATCCCACAGCCTGTAACCCCATACACCCTTCCGTTAGTCTGCACCCCTCTATCCTAAAGCCTGTACCCCCACACACCCTTCTGTCAGTCTACACCTATCTATCCTACAGCCTGTACATCCACACACTCCTCTGTCAGTCTGCACCCTTCTATTCCATACAGTCTGTACCCCCATACACCCCTGTCACAGTATACACCCCGATATCCCACACAGCCTGTATCCCCACACGTTTCTGTCAGTGTGCACCTATCCCACGCCTGTACACCCATATACCCTTCTGTCAGTTTTCACCCATCTATCCCAAAGTCTATACACCAATACACCCTGTCACAGTCTGCGCCACTCTATGCCGCACAGCCTGTACCCCCATACACCCCTGTCACAGACTACACCCCTCTACTCCACAGTTGGTACCCTCATACACACTGTCAGGCTACACTCCACTATGCCACAGCCTGCACCCTCACACACCCTTCTGTCAGTCTTGTTGGCATATGCAACAGATTGGGACTTATTATAAGTGAAAGGAGGACTTTATACTAACCAGACAGCAGATGGCGATAGTGTGTAAAGTTATATACTTGCTGTAATGTGGGGAGGGAAGCTCTCGGTGGTTGGTTGTTTTCTTACTTTCGGTTTTGCTTTTCTTCATGAATGTGTTGTCTTCAGTGCACGGACTGTGTGACACTGAATTGTATCTCATGTTTATCCAGTATGAAGTAAATACTGTTTACTCAAGATATCTTGCTGATTGAAGCTTTCCTAAGTACAGCGGTGACTGCAAGAAGACGCACTCTGCAACAGGTTATGGGCCCAGGCACCCCAGATAACCCCAGATAACCCCAGGCACCCAGACACTACAGGTCTGCACTACAAGCTCAGGCAGAAGGATCCTGGTTTATAGCCCAGATAACGGAGCACACAGATAAGCTCTGTAAACAGAAGGAACTAAATCCAGATACAGAGTGACAGAGGAATTCAGCATCCCAGGAGCTGGATATAATTGCAGAGAATTCACAGGACATACAGGAGAATATCTTCAGTACAACTCTCTAAACAAGTAAGACTATATAAAGATGATGAGTAACACAGAACTGAAATTTACAGTAGCTAAACTGAATAGTGAAAATTATCAGTTATGGAAATTCAAAGTAGAGATGTTGTTATCTAAGGATGATCTATGGGAAGTAATTGTTACAGCAAGACCAGATCAAGATAATCAGACATGGGATAAGAAGGATATAAAAGCTAGAGCCACCATTAGCTTATTAGTGGATGATGCTCAATTAATACATATAAGAAATGAAGAAACAGCTAAGGGAATGTGGGAAGCATTAAGAAAACTGTATGAAAGACCTAGCTTGAATCACAAGTTATTTTTATTAAGAAAGCTGTACAGTATGAGATTGAGTGCAAATGACGATATGCAGAAGCACATATTCTCAATGATAGAAGTGATATCACAGCTAAGATCTATTGGTGAAGATATTAAAGAAAGTCATGTAGCAGCTATATTGTTGTGCAGTTTACCAGATTCATATACAGCCTTGATAAATGCCCTTGAGACGAGACCAGAAACTGACATTACATTAGATTTTGTGAAAACAAGACTAATAGATGAATATCAGAGAAGAAAAGAACAAAGAAATGATTCTTCTACTGAAAAGGACAGTGAAAACGCTCTTAAAGCTACAGAATTCCAAAAACCCTATAATAAAGAGACAAGAGAATGCTTCAGATGTAAGAAAAAAGGTCATTTAAAGAAAGACTGTACCATATGGAAAGCAGAACAACAAAAATTACAACATAAAAAGCATACAGAGAAAGTAAAAAACACAATTTCCGATTCATGTGAGAATAATTGGAATGGCACATTTAAAGTAACAGACTGTTAGGAGTCGAGTTTCCTCTGCTGCACAGAGGGAATCTCGATCCGTCTCCGCTGCGGTCTCCCATTCTCCTCCAGCCGCAGTGGAGTCTGCTCAGCAGGGACGTCGCTCCCAGTGTCTTGCTCGCTCTCACTCTGTAGAGAGTTACTGCTGCTTCTTCAGCTCCTGCCATTAAAGTCAGTGCTGGTCAGCGGTGAGCGGACTTCCCTGGGACTAAGTCCTTGTTTGCGCACACTGAGCATGCCCAGAGCAAGATCTCCCATTGGAGATCGAGGGTCATGTGCTCTGGCTCTGCAGCGCATTCCATTGGTCCTCTTGGCAGGTCTTGGAAGGGCAAAGTTTCTGTGGCCACTTCCTGTCCTGCAATTATATAAACTGCGCATGACCGCACGGCCATGCGCTAGTGTACAATTGAATACGTGTGTTTGTTGTGAGTGCAAGTCGTTCATTAAATACCCCTACCCTATTGTATGACTGTTCGCGTATGGTGTATGGCTGCTATCTAGCGCCCGACAAATCACTCAACGTGTCACACACGTATCAGCGTCTATTGCTGTGACCGCCAGTGCGGCGCCACGCGCCAGTAGTGCGCTTCCTGACCCACGTCTGGGTGCTTAGTGGTGCCTGCCAGCACGGCACAGTTCGGTGCTCTAATTATAAGAGTTGCCTAACACACCCTGTTGCGGTGTTGTGCCAGCAAGGGTCTAATCGGACTTCAATCCTAGTTGGGGTTAAGTTCGCTGACTGCTTGCTCGCCTTCTATGTGCGGTACCGCGACCCTGTGACTCAACAGGATCGCTTCCTTCACGTTGGGTGAAGTTTAACCCACGCGAGTATACTTATGAGTACCGCCATATAGTCCGTCATTACTCAGCAGCAGGTTCCATCTCTGCACGGTGGACCCCGGGCTACGAACGCACCGTACACTATTAGTCTTATTATTTGGTGCGTTCCGCTAGCCCTAACATTACACTAGCGCCAGGGTCTGGCTAGTGATGACGGACAAACAGCAATCCCTGCGGTATATACAGCAGCTGGAGGGTAGGTTGGCGGCTCTCGAGAGCGCAACCTCAGCTGTGGATGTTACCACAGTTGCTGTACAGGCTGCCAGCGTGGCTGCAGCAACTTTGTCCATTGCCACCCCTGTTCCGACATTTTCTCGCCTCCCGCTGCCAGAAAAATTTTCTGGTAATAGCAAATTTTGTAGGGGATTCGTGAGTCAGTGCTCTATTCATCTTGAGCTTCTGGCTGCACGTTTCCCCACAGAACGGGCTAAGGTGGGATTTATTGTGTCTCTATTGTCGGACAGGGCGTTGGAATGGGCTACGCCGCTGTGGGAGTGTGGCGATCATGTGGTGCAGAGTGCTCCTCTGTTTTTGAGCACTTTAAAACAGGTCTTTTTAGGACCTCAAGTAACCCATGACACTGCGCTCCAACTGCTGGCATTAACTCAGTGTGAGTCCTTGGTCAGTCATTTTGCCGTCCAATTCCGCACTTTAGCATCTGAGCTGGAATGGTCGGATAAAGCTCTTATCCCCATATTTTGGAGGGGCTTGGCTGACCATGTAAAGGACGCTCTGGCCACTAGGGAGATTCCTGCCACACTGGAGGAGTTAATAACAGTCTCCACTCAAATTGACCTCCGTTTTAACGAGCGGAGGTTAGAGCGAGCCCAGTGTAGGCAGAGGTTTCGGCTGGCTCCTACTTTCGCCAAACCTCTGGAATCTCCGGTCCTGGTTCCTGAGTCACATGAGGCCAGGGAAGTGTCACAAGCGGGACCTAAGTCCCGGACCGCTTGTGCACTCAGGGTCTGTCATGTTTGCCAGCAGTCTGGACATTTAGCCACCAGATGTCCTCAGCGGTCGAGGAAACGTCAGCGTCTAGTGGTCGTAGGTGGAGGTACACTAGACACGGCGACGTTTGCCTCTAAATTGTCCTTTAAGGGGACAATTACTATAGGCTCATTCTCCCACTCGGTAGAGCTCTGCGTGGATTCTGGGGCGGAGGGCAATTTTATGTCTTCTGCCTTCGCACAACGCCACGCAATACCTCTGGTTATGCTAGCTCAACCTGTAACGGTACGAGTGGTGAATGGGTCGACTCTGCCCTCACAGATAACTCACCAGACCATCCCTTTTACTCTGTCCATGTCGCCATCTCATCAGGAGATTATTTCCCTGCTCATCATTCCAGAGGGAATTGATGAAGTCCTGTTGGGAATACCTTGGCTACGGTACCACTCTCCTCATATCGAGTGGTCCTCAGGCAGAATTCTGGGATGGGGTGAATCTTGTGGGGGTAGGTGTCAGAGGGAGTGCGTTCAGGTAGCTACAACTGAGGTACCCGCAGATCTTTCCTCTCTCCCCAAGCAGTATTGGTCGTATGCAGACGTATTCTCCAAAAAGGCGGCGGAGACCCTTCTGCCCCATCGCCCCTATGACTGTCCTATTGACCTCTTGCCTGGTGCTGAGCCTCCCCGGGGTCGAGTCTATCTGCTATCTCTCCCGGAGACGGAGGCAATGTCACAGTACATCCAGGAAAATCTGGCAAGAGGGTTCATCAGGAAGTCAGTGTCACCTGCTGGGGCAGGGTTCTTCTTCGTGCAGAAGAAGAGTGGGGAATTGCGTCCATGCATAGACTACAGGGGTCTTAACGCCATCACCGTTAAGAATAAATACCCTTTGCCTTTGATATCTGAACTGTTCAATAGGCTTCGGGGAGCAAGGGTATTTACTAAATTAGATCTGCGGGGTGCTTACAACCTGATTCGCATCCGTGAGGGGGACGAATGGAAGACGGCTTTTAACACCAGGGATGGGCACTATGAATATCTGGTGATGCCCTTTGGGCTCTGTAATGCCCCAGCCATTTTCCAAGACTTTGTGAACAATATCTTCCGGGATATGCTTTCCACCTCGGTCGTAGTCTATCTGGATGATATTCTCATCTACTCTCCAGATATTGACTCCCACCGGAGAGATGTTTGCAAAGTCTTCGACCTCCTACGGGCAAACTCCCTCTATGCCAAGTTGGAGAAGTGTATGTTTGAGCAGGAGTCCTTACCTTTCCTAGGCTACATCATCTCAGCCCAGGGATTGGCTATGGATCCTGCCAAACTACAGGCTGTGATGGACTGGCAGGAACCCCATTCTCTTAAAGCGGTGCAACGCTTTATGGGGTTCATCAATTATTATCGCCAGTTCATCCCGCATTTCTCAACTTTGGTAGCTCCCTTGGTTGCCCTCACCAAGAAGGGGGCGAATCCCAAATTGTGGTCTGAAGAGGTCTCCAAGGCTTTTATCTCTATAAAGTCACACTTCGCTAGCGCTCCCATTCTTCATCGCCCCGATGTTGATAAGCCATTTATCATGGAGGTGGATGCGTCTTCTGTTGGTGCTGGAGCAGTCCTCTTCCAAAAGGATGCTCAAGGTCGGAAGCATCCTTGCTTCTTTTTCTCCAAGACCTTCGCACCAGCAGAGAGGAATTATTCCATCGGGGACAGGGAGTTGCTAGCCATGAAGTTGGCTTTCTCGGAGTGGAGACATCTCTTGGAGGGAGCACGTTTTCCCTTCCAAGTCTTCACAGATCACAAAAATTTGGTGTATCTGCAGACAGCTCAGCGGTTGAATTCTCGCCAGGCCAGATGGTCCTTGTTCTTCTCCCGGTTTCATTTCACCCTCCATTTCCTTTCTGGGGAGAAGAACATTCGGGCTGACGCTCTCTCTCGCTCCGTTGTGTCATCTGCGGAGGAGGAGGAGGAGCCTCGGCTTATTGTCCCCACCGAGAGTTTGAGAACCATGGCCCCGGTTTCGCTGGAGTCTGTGCCCCCGGGCAAGACTTTTGTTCCATCTAGTTTGCGACCGGAGGTTCTCTCTTGGGCGCACTCGTCCAGGGTGGGTGGACATTTTGGTACTAAAAGGACATCAGAGTTACTGGCGAGGACATACTGGTGGCCGCATATGGCTCGTGATGTCGCGGAGTACGTTCGGGCGTGTGTCTCTTGCGCCAGGAACAAGACTCCTCGGCAACGGCCAGCTGGGTTGCTCTATCCTCTGCCCGTGGCTGACAGGCCCTGGGAGATGGTCGGGATGGACTTTGTGGTTGGCTTACCCAAGTCTCGTAATTGCACCATTATCTGGGTGATCACCGATCATTTTTCCAAAATGGTGCATTTGGTGCCTCTTCCACGGCTACCATCTGCACGGGCGTTGGCTGTCTTGTTTATCAAGCATATCTTTCGCTTACACGGTATGCCAGACAAAATTGTTAGTGACCGGGGTCCCCAGTTTGCGTCTCGATTCTGGAGGGAGCTATGTCGTCTACTCAGTATTGAGTTAAATCTCTCTTCGGCATATCATCCCGAGACGAATGGGTTGGTAGAAAGGGCCAACCAGACCTTGGTCACATATCTGCGACATTTTGTTTCTGCCAGACAGGATGACTGGGCATCCTTGCTACCGTGGGCAGAGTTTGCACTTAACAATGCCGTAGCTGACTCTACCGGTCAGACTCCATTCCTCTTAAATTACGGCCAGCATCCACGTGTTCCTGTGCCCATGCCTGTGTCTTCCGCTGATCCAAGGGTGGCAGACTGGGCTGTGGAGGCACGGGACATTTGGGATCGCACGCAGGATGCCATTCGGGCCTCCAAGGAGAGAATGAGGTCCTCCGCCGATGTTCATCGGCGCCCCGCTCCGACTTTTGCCCCTGGCGACTTGGTGTGGCTCTCCGCCCGTAACATCAGGCTGCGAGTTGAGTCCACTAAGTTTGCTCCTCACTACTTGGGTCCCTTCAAGGTTCTCGAACAGGTTAATCCTGTGGTCTACCGCCTGGCTCTTTCTCCACGCTTGGGTATCACCGACACCTTTCATGTGTCCCTCTTGAAACCCGTATACATGTCCCGGTTTTCCGAGTCATCTGCCGGGACATCGGGTTCGTCTACGGACGATTACGAGGTGAACGCTATTTTGGGGTGCAAGGTGGTACGCGGCAAAAAGTTTTATTTGGTGGATTGGAAGGGTTATGGTCCAGAGGACAGGTCTTGGGAGCCTGCTGAAAACATTCGGGCCCCACAGCTCATTGCTGCCTTCGAGCGTAGCGAGGCCCAAGGAGGGGGGGGCATGTTAGGAGTCGAGTTTCCTCTGCTACACAGGGGGAATCTCGATCCGTCTCCGCTGCGGTCTCCCATTCTCCTCCAGCCGCAGTGGAGTCTGCTCAGCAGGGACGTCGCTCCCAGTGTCTTGCTCGCTCTCACTCTGTACAGAGAGTTACTGCTGCTTCTTCAGCTCCTGCCATTAAAGTCAGTGCTGGTCAGCGGCGAGCGGACTTCCCTGGGACTAAGTCCTTGTTTGCGCACACTGAGCATGCCCAGAGCAAGATCTCCCGTTGGAGATCGAGGGTCATGTGCTCTGGCTCTGCAGCGCATTCCATTGGTCCTCTTGGCAGGTCTTGGAAGGGCAAAGTTTCTGTGGCCACTTCCTGTCCTGCAATTATATAAACTGCGCATGACCGCACGGCCATGCGCTAGTGTACAATTGAATACGTGTGTTTGTTGTGAGTGCAATACAGTACATATAAGAAATGAAGAAACAGCTAAGGGAATGTGGGAAGCATTAAGAAAACTGTATGAAAGACCTAGCTTGAATCACAAGTTATTTTTATTAAGAAAGCTGTACAGTATGAGATTGAGTGCAAATGACGATATGCAGAAGCACATATTCTCAATGATAGAAGTGATATCACAGCTAAGATCTATTGGTGAAGATATTAAAGAAAGTCATGTAGCAGCTATATTGTTGTGCAGTTTACCAGATTCATATACAGCCTTGATAAATGCCCTTGAGACGAGACCAGAAACTGACATTACATTAGATTTTGTGAAAACAAGACTAATAGATGAATATCAGAGAAGAAAAGAACAAAGAAATGATTCTTCTACTGAAAAGGACAGTGAAAACGCTCTTAAAGCTACAGAATTCCAAAAACCCTATAATAAAGAGACAAGAGAATGCTTCAGATGTAAGAAAAAAGGTCATTTAAAGAAAGACTGTACCATATGGAAAGCAGAACAACAAAAATTACAACATAAAAAGCATACAGAGAAAGTAAAAAACACAATTTCCGATTCATGTGAGAATAATTGGAATGGCACATTTAAAGTAACAGACTGTTAGGAGTCGAGTTTCCTCTGCTGCACAGGGAGAATCACGATCCGTCTCCGCTGCGGTCTCCCATTCTCCTCCAGCCGCAGTGGAGTCTGCTCAGCAGGGACATCGCTCCCAGTGTCTTGCTCGCTCTCACTCTGTACAGAGAGTTACTGCTGCTTCTTCAGCTCCTGCCATTAAAGTCAGTGCTGGTCAGCGGTGAGCGGACTTCCCTGGGACTAAGTCCTTGTTTGCGCACACTGAGCATGCCCAGAGCAAGATCTCCCGTTGGAGATCGAGGGTCATGTGCTCTGGCTCTGCAGCGCATTCCATTGGTCCTCTTGGCAGGTCTTGGAAGGGCAAAGTTTCTGTGGCCACTTCCTGTCCTGCAATTATATAAACTGCGCATGACCGCACGGCCATGCGCTAGTGTACAATTGAATACGTGTGTTTGTTGTGAGTGCAAGTCGTTCATTAAATACCCCTACCCTATTGTATGACTGTTCGCGTATGGTGTATGGCTGCTATCTAGCGCCCGACAAATCACTCAACGTGTCACACACGTATCGGCGTCTATTGCTGTGACCGCCAGTGCGGCGCCACGCGCCAGTAGTGCGCTTCCTGACCCACGTCTGGGTGCTTAGTGGTGCCTGCCAGCACGGCACAGTTCGCACTTTGGTGCTCTAATTATAAGAGTTGCCTAACACACCCTGTTGCGGTGTTGTGCCAGCAAGGGTCTAATCGGACTTCAATCCTAGTTGGGGTTAAGTTCGCTGACTGCTTGCTCGCCTTCTATGTGCGGTACCGCGACCCTGTGACTCAACAGGATCGCTTCCTTCACGTTGGGTGAAGTTTAACCCACACGAGTATACTTATGAGTACCGCCATATAGTCCGTCATTACTCAGCAGCAGGTTCCATCTCTGCACGGTGGACCCCGGGCTACGAACGCACCGTACACTATCAGTCTTATTATTTGGTGCGTTCCGCTAGCCCTAACATTGACAAGAAATCATCAGTTGGTTGGTTTATTGATTCAGGAGCAACGAGTCATATGACAAGTGACAAGAATTTCTTTACTGATCTTGATTTAGATAAGAAAGAAGCCATTTATCTCGCAGATGGAAGCAAAATAACCGCAGAAGGTATCGGACAAGGTATGCTAAATTGTTCAAACAAGTTCGGACAAGATTCAAAGATACTTGTACAAGATGTGTTGTATGTTCCAAAATTGGAAGGCGGATTATTATCTGTGAAACGTTTAACAGCAAAAGGACTTACAGTGAAATTCAAAGACAATGAGTGTGCAATTATTGCAGGAAACAAGGTGATAACCAAAGTCAAGGCAGATGAACAATTATATCATTTTGACACACCAAAGGAATAGATGAAGGTATGTACACATGATCACAAAAACTGTATTCACATGTGGCATAGACGTCTAGGACATAGACACCCTGACAGTATAAGGGAACTACAGAGAAAAGAATTGACAAAAGATTTAAAGATATCAGATTGCTCAATTACCATAAGATGTGATTGTTGTATAAAATCCAAAGCCACAAGGATATCTATTCCAAAAGAAAGTGAGATGAAAAGCGAAAGACCACTTGATTTGGTGCATACTGACGTATGTGGACCCATGAAAGTGACTACATCAGGAGGCAATAGATACATGTTGACTTTTATAGACGATTACTCAAGATACACAGTCACATACTTAATTAAAAACAAAAGTGAAGTTTTTGATAAACTTGTAGACTATGTAACAAGATCAAGTAACAAATTTCAAAGGAAGCCAATTGTCATCAGAAGTGATAATGGAGGTGAATTTACAAGTCACAGAATAGAAGACTACTTAAGACAAAATGGGATAGAACACCAGAAAACTGTTCCATACACACCTGAACAAAATGGAGTAGCAGAAAGGAAAAACAGAACTCTAACAGAGATGATAAGATGTATGCTGACGGATTCCAAACTACCAGAGAAATATTGGGGTGAGGCAGCAATGACAGCTACTTATCTACAGAACAGACTTTTTTCCAGAAAACTGACGAAAACTCCATATGAACTGTGGCAAGGTATGAAACCAAGTGTCAATCATTTAAAAGGTTTTGGATGTAAAGTTTTCATATTCATTCCAACAGAAAAACGTTCCAAACTTCAAAACAGATCCATGGAAGGAATATTTGTTGGATATAGTGAAAATTGCAAAGGATACAGAATCCTAGATCCCAAAACAGACAGAGTTACGGTGAGTAACAGTGTGACATTCATTGAAGATTTGAATGAAGATATTATGATTTCAGTTGAAACAAAAAATGAGAAAACCAATAATGACACAACTGAAGAAATATCTGATGAGAAAGAAGTAGAAATTAATGAAGAACAAAATACTGAAAGTGAAGAATCACAACTACAAACAGACACAGAACCAAGACGTTCAATGAGAGAGAACAAAGGAAAACCACCAAAACGTCTCTCATACAAGACAAGCACAAGAAAAATCTATGAGCCTACTTCTTGGGAGGAAATATCTAAACTTCCAGTGGAAGAAGCTAATAAATGGATAGAAGCAACAGAAACAGAAATTAAATCCATGCAAGATTCAAATACATGGACACTGACAGATTTACCAGAAGGAAGAAAAACCATAGGATGTAAATGGATTTTTAAAGTTAAATACCAAACAGATGGCACAGCTGAAAGATACCAAGCAAGACTCTTAGCTAAAGGGTATTCTCAAAAATATGGAAAAGACTATGATGAAACATTTGCTCCAGTTGTCAAACACACTACAATAAGAACTTTACTTACAGTTGCAGCAATGAAACAGATGCAACTGAGACATCTGGATGTAAAGACAGCTTTTCTGAATGGAGATTTAACAGAAGACATTTATATGGAGCAACCTCCAGGATTCAAAGATGAAAGAAATCCAAACAAAGTTTGTAAACTACAGAAAAGCATATATGGTTTAAAGCAAGCAGCTAAAGCGTGGAATGACAAAATCACGGAAGTACTTACAAATGAAAAATTTCAAAGAAGCAAAGCTGATCCATGCTTATACACAAAAAGGCTGATTAATAGATGGATTTACATACTCATATATGTAGACGACATTTTGATTTGTTTTGTACAAGAAAGGGATAACGAAAACATTCTAAAAATCCTGAAGCAACATTTCGAAATCAAAGACTTGGGAAATGTAAAACAATATCTAGGAATACAAGTAGAAAGAGAAGAAGATGGAAGTTTCCTACTGAATCAAAATCACACGATTCAAGACATAACAGAAAAATTTGGATTAAAAGATGCAAAAACAGTAAAGTCTCCAATGGAAACTAATTATCTCAAAGAGATGAACAGTGAACAAAATATGCTACCAAATAATGAAGAATACAGAACAGCAATAGGAAAACTACTGTATCTAGCGACCGTTACAAGACCAGACATCGCAGCAGCAGTAGGAATCCTGAGTAGAAAGGTATCAAAACCAAATAAAGCTGATTGGAATGCCGTGAAGAGAGTAATACGTTATTTGAAAGGAACTAGCAATGTTAAGCTGAAATTACCCACAAGCGATGATTGCATTTTAACAGGATATGTTGATGCAGATTGGGCTGGAGATCCAACTGACAGAAGATCTACCAGTGGACATATTCTTTTCCTCTCAGGTGGACCAATAAGTTGGACAAGTAAGAAACAGTCAATTGTGACACTATCTTCAACAGAAGCAGAATATGTTGCCGCAGCACACGCGAGTCAAGAAGTACTGTGGTCAAGACAATTGTTGACAGAATTAGGACAACCACAGTTGGCACCAACAAAACTAAAAGAGGACAATCAAGGATGTCTTGTTCTTGCTCAGATGGAAAGAGTCAATCCAAGAACCAAACATATTGATGTGAAATATCATTTCTTGAGAGATCATCAGGAACACGGAGTCTTGAAGTTAGAGTACTGTCCTACTGAAGAAATGACAGCAGACATTTTCACGAAGGCGTTGAATGCTGATAAACATCAGAGACTAATAAAAAAGTTGGGTTTGATTGAATAAGTCCTTACTGTTGAGAAAGGGTGTTGGCATATGCAACAGATTGGGACTTATTATAAGTGAAAGGAGGACTTTATACTAACCAGACAGCAGATGGCGATAGTGTGTAAAGTTATATACTTGCTGTAATGTGGGGAGGGAAGCTCTCGGTGGTTGGTTGTTTTCTTACTTTCGGTTTTGCTTTTCTTCATGAATGTGTTGTCTTCAGTGCACGGACTGTGTGACACTGAATTGTATCTCATGTTTATCCAGTATGAAGTAAATACTGTTTACTCAAGATATCTTGCTGATTGAAGCTTTCCTAAGTACAGCGGTGACTGCAAGAAGACGCACTCTGCAACAAGTCTGCAACCCTCTATCTCACAGCTTGGATCCCCACACACCCCTCTGTCACAATCTGCACCCCTCTATCTCACACAACATGTACCCCAACACCCATCTGTCACATACATCCTGCACCCACCATGTATCCCTTTCTACCTCATTATCTCTCATGAGTGCTCCCATTTCCTTCAGCTTCTCCATTAACACACTGCTGCTTCCAGCCAGCAAAACTCTTGCTCTGCCCATATGAGTCACATGTGCATGATGTCATCTCAGGTCCTGTACCGCTAGCACTTATTCTCTTCCGTTTGGGTGAGGAGTTGGTCAATGCTCCTCTGCCCCCCCCCCCCCCTGCAGTGCATTAGTATGTTCAATTCTCCTCCCCCTTAAAGAAACGCCAGTTTTGATACATGGACCAGCAAAGGGAAAGGGAGTTTATAAAATATTATTTTTTTCTTAACAATGGCGCCACCCCCTGCAACCTGCCGCCCTAGGCACCAGCCCTCCAATGCATAGTAGCTAATATGGCCCTGCATATGGAGCCACCTTATCGCATGCGATTTTTACAGGCACATTGCAATTCTGTAACATAGGAAATTGTAAATGATTAATAGCTGCTGCTGTAAAAAAAAAACCGGATTATATACAGATGACAAGTGAGAAAAAAAACTGTCCTGAGCTTTCTGGATAAAACGTTGAAAAAAATGTTTATACGCTCATGTAAGCCTATCCAAAAGGGCAGAATTCATTAAAGAACAAGTAACGAACACGGAGTACATTCAGCCGAGTAAAGTGAACACATCCTCAAATTTATAGCAATTTAAAAAAAAAAATCAGAATTGTTAAATGTTTTTTTCTCAGTATGTGAGAGATTCACTGCTGGAGGGTACGTTTTGGAATTTAACCTACAACAAGAATAAAATACATTACATAATCATTTATGGAGTAAGAATAATATTCCTGCTAGTAACATCGAAGATAAGTGCCTCAGCTTGTTTCCATAGATTATTAATCATGCTACATTCCCAATTTCCATTATGACTGCAATCTCTCCAACATAGTGGGGACTGAGAAAAATAAGTATTACTTAATCTGGAAGGCAGGGCAGGTTTTAGACAAAGTGGGGCCCTGGGCAAGAGTTTAAAAAGTGGGGCCCCAAATGCTCACATATTGCCCCATCACACAGAAACATTTCAGTTGTATTTACATGAGTTCAGGCCATTAAACGAGCGCGATCGACAGTATTGAAGTCGTTCGTCACTTGTTTCCCAGCATCTTTGCACCACATAACACAGAATGATGAGGACAGAACAATCACTAAAAGATCAACATGTACAGTATATACAGTATCATGTTTTCAACAGCTTATCTGCAGTTTTGACCGAGCGATGTGCAATGATATTTGCTCAGGCATAAACAATCGAATCAATGAGAACGCAGCATTTTGCTTGTTTAGTATAATGCACCCCATGGTCCTCAACATAATATAATGCACCCCATAGTCCACTATAATAATAATAATAATAATAATAATCTTTATTTATATAGCGCCAACATATTCCGCAGCGCTTTACAGTTTAACAGTTTCAAACACAAAAGTCATAAGTAACAACGTTAACAATACAATAATTAAAGCAAAATAAGACGACCCTGCTCGTGAGAGCTTACAATCTAGAATGAGGTGGGGGAGATGCAAAGTACAGGTGTGTATTTACAATGATGTATTTACAATCATGGTCCAGCCATCTTCAGGGGTTGGGGAATAGATGGGGATAGTGAATGGGCTACACACACACACAAACATAAAATGACTTTGATTAGTGAACGTGATAGGCCGCTCTGAACAAATGTGTTTTGAGCGAGCACCTAAAACTATGCAAATTATGGATGGTCCTAATATCTTGGGGTAGAGCATTCCAGAGGATTGGCGCAGCACGGGAGAAGTCTTGGAGCCGGGAGTGGGAGGTACGGATTAGTGCAGAGGTTAATCGAAAGTCATTTGCAGAGCGCAGTGGTCTGTTAGGCTGATAGACAGAAATGAGGGAGGAGATGTAAGGGGGTGCCGCACTGTGGAGAGCATTGTGGGTGAGAACAAGTACTTTGAATTGTATCCTGTAATGAATGGGTAGCCAGTGTAACGACTGGCGAAGAGCGGACGCGTCCGTGTAACGATTAGCCAGATGACCCTGGCTGCTGCATTAAGGATGGACTGGAGAGGGGAAAGTTGAGTGAGGGGGAGGCCAATTAATAGAGCGTTACAGTAGTCCAGGCAGGAGTGGATCAGGGCGACAGTGAGGGTTTTAGCTGTCTCCATGGTGAGAAAAGGGCGGATTCTAGAGATGTTCTTTAGGTGTAAGCGGCACGAGCGGGCAAGAGATTGTATATGGGAGGTGAAGGAGAGATCGGAGTCAAACATAACACCCAGACAGCGCGCCTGCTGCCGGGGTGTTATTATGGTGCCACCCACGGACAGGGAAATGTCAGATTTCGGGAGATTAGTAGATGGTGGGAGCAGAAGAATTTCAGTTTTGGAGAGGTTGAGTTTCAGATAGAGAGCGGACATGATGTTGGAGACTGCGGACAGACAGTCAGTGGCGTTCTGTAGTACAGTGGGGGTAAGGTCAGTATATTGTATAATTCACACCCCTTAGTCCTACATATAGTATAATGCGCCCCATAGTCCTCCATATAGTATAATGCACCCCCATAGTCCTCCATATATTACAATCCAATCCCCATGGTCCTTTATATAGTATTATTTCCCATGGTCCTCCATACAGTATAATAAATCCCATAGTTCTCATAGTATAATGTACACTCCATAATCCTCAATAGAGTATAATACTGCCCCCATATAGTACATATAATATAATGCACTCACCATAATCCTTGCTATAGTATAATACAGCCACCATATGGTATAATGCATATACAGCTCTGGCAAAAATGAAGAGACCACCACATCAAAACCCTGTCATGGGCAGCCCAATCTCCAGACCTGAACCCCATTGAAAACCTCTGCAATGTAATCAAGAGGATGATGGATAGTCACAAGCCATCAAACAAAGAAGAACTGCGCTAGGAGCAGTTTGAAAGACTGGTGGAAAGAATGCCAAGACGCATGAAAGCTGTGATTAAAAATCATGGTTATTTCACAAAATATTGATTTCTGAACTCTTCCTGAGTTAAAACATTAGTATTGTTGTTTCTGGTTAAGAACTTATTTTCTTTGCATTATTTGAGGTCTGAAAGCACTGGGTTTTTTTTTCCATTTCTCCTTTTCAGAAAAAATTACAAACTGTATTACTTGGAAATTCGGAGACATGTTGTCAGTAGTTTATAGAATAAAAGAAAACTTTACATTTTACTCAAAAATATATCTATAGAGAGAAAAATCAGACAAACTGAACATTTTGCAGTGGTTTCTTAATTTTTGCCAGAGCTGTATAATCACTATGCCCAACACACATCGTAGTTAATTTATGAACTACCGTAGTTTATTTCGGTGCTGGTCCATCCCCGGCACCCTTTTCTTGCTACCAGGGCCCCCCTGCTTCTGCACTATGACTATAGAACTTTTTTTCCAACTGCATAATAATTTGGAACATGGTGTATTTTGTTTGCCAGCATTTATTTTATGAATAACCACATTATTTTGCTTTGTAGATAAGGGCATGTGTAATTGTATTTCTATATATTTTATGTATTTTGTATAATAACCCTCGGTTCATATCTTTATTTAGCTTTTAGCAATGTTTGAAAAAGACCCGTACGGGGTTGAAACGTCACTCGCTACTTAACTTTTTTGTCGATCACAAAAAAACCTTTTCTTTATTGTGGTGTAATTTTCACATGAATTAAATATTCACCTTGCATATGACTGCAAGTGCGGCTGATTCATCTTGACTGTGTTGAATTTTGGATATTTCCAGTTCAGCTAGCACCTCCTATTCTCTACAAGCTGTGTGCGCCGCCCTATAATCTTTTAGTAACTGCATCCCAGATATACTGAGGGGTGTATCCGTGACAGTACCCCCTAGGGGGGCCACTGGACACTCAGGCTTCCCAGGAAATTTTAGATGGAAGGCTCTGACTAACCGATCAGCCTTTACGTCTCGAGAAGGGACCTAGGATCTCTCCTCTGATCCGTATCCCCTCCAGAGGATGAGGTAGTGGAGGAAACTACGGACCCTCCGAGAATCCAGAACCCTCTGAACCTCATACTCCAGGCCACCTTCTACTGAAAGGGGAGGAGGCGAGTATGAGGGAGACAATGCAGAATGGACGTAATCCTTTAATAGGGATTTATGGAATACATTAGGGATGCAAAGGGATGAAGCTTTAATCTAAATGCCACAGGATTGACCACCTCTAAGATCTCATATGGACCAATAAACTTTGGATCCAACTTCGCCAAAGGCACTTTAGGTTTAATGTTCCTTGAAGACAACCAAACCTTATCCCCAATCTTAATAACAGGACCAACCAAACATTTTCTATCGGCCTTTTGTTTTTGGCGAATCTGGGCAGTCCCAATATTCTTTTGAACCTCCTTCCAGACTTCCCCAGGTCTCTGCACGGCGACCTCCACCCAAGGGCATTCAAAACTAATCCTAGAAAATTCACCAAAATGGTGATAAAAAGCATAATTACAGAAGAATGGTGAGGTTCTGGTAGATTGATTTACTCAACTGTTAAAAGCTAACTCAGTGAGAGGTAAAAACGAAGACCAGTCCTCCTGTCGCGCTTAAAATTTGTTTCAAAGATTGATTTGTCGTCTGAGTCTGACCTTTGGTTTCAGAGTGATAAGCAGATGAAAATGACAAGTCAATCCCTAGATTATTGCAAAAAGCTCTCCAAAATTTAGAGACAAATTGTACTCCCCGATCAGACACAATGCTCAGAAAGATCCCATGTAACCTTACAATATGACAGATAAACAACCTGGAGAGGGTCTCTGCATTAGGTAATCCTGACAAAGGAACAAAATGAGCTTGTTTGCTGAATCGATCAACTACCACCCAGATAGCTGTCTTCCCATCAGAGGCAAATCTGAGATGAAATCCATGGACAAATGAGTCCATGGTCTTTCTGGAATTGGCGATGGAGCCAATTCCCCAGCCGGCTGGCTATGACTAACTTTGGTGCATGCCAGACTTCATAAACAGATACAAAATCTTTAATGTCATTATGCATGGATGGGCACAAAAAAGGCTAGCAACGACTTTCCTTGTGGCAGTAACCACAGGAGGGCCACATAAAACGGAATAATTAAATTCTTGTAACACCGGCAATTTTAGGTACACAGGCACAAATTATTTGGACCTTGAGGAAAAGGAAGGAGCCAACGACTGGACTTCACGAATCTCCTCTTCCAATTCTGAGGCAACCATAGACACCATAATACCCCAAGGAATAATGGAGGATGGAGGTTCTAGAGGAGAAATGGAATCTAGACTATGAGATAAAGCATCAGCTTTCACATTCTTATACCCTGGCCTGAATGTAATATGAAAATTAAACCAAGAGAACAACAAGGATCATCTGGCCTGTCTAGGAGTTAACCTTTTAGCCGATTCAATGTAAACTAAATTCTTGTGATCTGTGATCACCGTAACTGGATGAACCGCCCCTTCCAAAAATTGCCTCCATTCCTCAAAGGCCAATTTGACAGCAAGTAACTCCCGATTCCGAACATCATAATTTCTCTCTACCGGTGAAAATTTTTTAGAAAGAAAAGCACATGGATGCAGGTTAGTCAGAGTTTTGGGCCCTTGTGATAAGCCCCCACTCCGATCTCCGAAGCATCCACCTTCACAACGAATGGTTCTTGGAGATCAGGTTGGATCAGAATGGGTGTGGACATAAAACACTCTTTTAATCTTCCAAAAGCCCCGATAGCACCCGCGACCAAACCTTTAGATTTGCCCCCTTATGTGTAAGGTCAGTAAGTGGTTTAGCAATCTGTGAAAACCCATTGATAAATTTTCTATAATAGTTGGTGAATCCCAGAAAACGCTGCAAAACCTTAAGATCAGAAGGTTAAACCCAATCAATTATGGCCTGCACCTTCCCAGGGTCAATCTTAAACCTTTCTGCTGACAAGATAAACCCCAAGAAAGAACTTTTCTGAACAGAAAAAAACACATTTCTCTAATTTAGCAAACAGAGAGTTCTCTCTCAGTCTCTGTAACACAATACGGACATGTTCCTGGTGAGTTTCCAAGTCTGGTGAGAAAATTAGAATGTCATCGAGGTAAATCACAACAAATCTTCCAATGCAATCAGAGAAAATATCATTCATAAAATTTTGAAAAACAGCAGGTGCATTAGATAATCCAAAAGGCATGACAAGGTTTTTAAAAAGACCCTCAAATGTTAAAAACACAGTTTTTCACTCATCTCCCTTCCAGATGCATATCAAATTATAAGCCCTTCTAAGATTAAGTTTAGCAAAAACTCTGGCCCCCAGAAGCTGATTATGTAGGTCGGGGATGAGTGGAAGTGGGTAAGTATTTTTAATCATGATCTTGTTTAGTTCTCGGAAATCAAGGCAAGGACGGAGAGCCCCATCTTTTTTTTAACAAAGAAAAATCCAGCAGCTATTGGGGAGGAGGAAGAATGGATATGACACTTCCATAAGCTTTCGTTAACCTATGATTTCATGGAGGTCCGTTCAGACCCCGACAAATTGCAAAGGCGAGCTTTTGGCAACTTGGCGCTAGGAATAAGATCAATAGTAAAAACATAGGGACGATGGGGAGGTAGTATCTCTGCCTCTTTTTTCCGGGAACATGTCTCTGAAGTTCTTCTGGGAACATGTCTCTGAACTTCTTCAGGTAACCTGGAAGACCCTCCACATTAGCGGAGCATATTTGTAATTTTTTTTAGACATTTCTTGTAACAATTGGGGCTCCATTTCACAATCTCCTTCTGGCACCAATCATTAACTGGATTGTGAATCTGCAACCATGGTAACCCCAGTACCAATCCAGCAGGTAAATTATCCAACACAATTTAGGAGATGGATTCAGAGTGGAGTGCTCCCACTTGGAGAGTGAAATCCACCATTGCTCTCTTGACCAAATTGTGAGTTAACCCCTTCCCGACCTTTGACGCCACGTAGGCGTCATGAAAGTCGGTGCCAATCCGACCCATGACGCCTATGTGGCGTCATGGAAAGATCGCGTCCCTGCAGATCGGGTGAAAGGGTTAACTCCCATTTCACCCGATCTGCAGGGACAGGGGGAGTGGTAGTTTAGCCCAGGGGGGTGGCTTCACCCCCCCGTGGCTACGATCGCTCTGATTGGCTGTTGAAAGTGAAACTGCCAATCAGAGCGATTTGTAATATTTCACCTATTAAAACTGGTGAAATATTACAATCCAGCCATGGCCGATGCTGCAATATCATCGGCCATGGCTGGAAACACTAATGTGCCCCCACCCCACCCCACCGATCGCCCCCCAAGCCCTCCGATCTGTCCGGTACACTGCTCCGGCTCCCCTCCGTCCTGTGCTCTGCTCCCCCCGTGGTCTTGTCCGCTCCCCCGTGCTCCAATCACCCCCCGTGCTCCGATCCAACCCCCCTGCACTCCGATCCACCCCCCGTGCATCATCCACCCCCCCGTGCTCCGATCCACCCCCCGTGCTCCGTTACACCCCCGTGCTCCGTTCCACCCCCCGCGCTCCGATCCCTCCCACCCATGCTCCGATCCCCCCCCATGCTCCCCCCCACCCCATCATACTTACCGATCCTGCCGGGGTCCGTCCGTCTTCTCCCTGGGCGCCGCCATCTTCCAAAATGGCGGGCGCATGCGCAGTGCGCCCGCCGAATCTGCCGGCCGGCAGATTCGCTCCAAAGTGCATTTTGATCACTGAGATATAATCTATCACAGTGATCAAAATAAAATAAATAATAAATGACCCTTTGTCACCCCCATAGGTAGGGACAATAAAAAAATAAAGTGTTTTTTTTTTTTTTTTTTCACTAAGGTTAGAATAGGGTTAGGGTTAGGGTTAGGGCTAGGGTTAGGGCTAGGGGTAGGGTTAGGGGTAGGGTTAGGGTTAGGGGTAGGGTTAGGGCTAGGGTTAGGGTTTCGGTATGTGCACACGTATTCTGTTCCTCTGCAGATTTTTCCGCTGCGGATTTGATAAATCCGCAGTGCTAAACCGCTGCGGATTTATGGCGGATTTACCGCGGTTTTTCTGCGCATTTCACTGCGGTTTTACAACTGCGATTTTCTATTGGAGCAGTTGTAAAACCGCCGCGGAATCCACAGAAAGAAGTGACATGCTGCGGAATGTAAACCGCTGCGTTTCGTGCAGTTTTTCTGCAGCATGTGTACAGCGATTTTTGTTTCCCATAGCTTTACATTGAACTGTAAACTCATGGGAAACTGCTGCGTTTTCCGCGGAGTGTGCACTGTTGTGGATTCTGTTTTTGGGCTCCCTCTGGTGGTTACAGATGGTACTGGGTGACTTGTGTTCTCTGTGGTCTCTGGTGTCCACCTGTTCTATCAGGATATGGGAGTTTCCTATTTAACCTGGCTTTCTTGTCATTTCCTCGCCGGCTATCAATGTAATAAGTGTGTCTTGTTACCTCTGCTTCCCGCTTCTGTATTCTTCAGGACAAGCTAAGTTTTTGATTTTCCTGTTCCACGTTTTGCTTAATTTTTGTCTTAGTCCAGCTTGCAGATATGTGATTCCTTTTTGCTGGTTGCTCTAGTGGGCTGATATTACTCCTCATGTTCCATGAGTTGG
This sequence comes from Ranitomeya imitator, assembly GCF_032444005.1. NCBI lineage: Eukaryota > Metazoa > Chordata > Amphibia > Anura > Dendrobatidae > Ranitomeya > Ranitomeya imitator. The sequence goes on along the minus strand of NC_091287.1, from coordinate 397,627,107 downwards.
CACATGAGTTCAAGTAATTTCAGGATGGTTTTTTGTAGGGTTTTTCGCTGACCGCGCAGTTCACTTTTGTATCCTCTGCTATCTAGCTTTAGCGGGCCTCATTTTGCTGAATCTGTTTTCATAACTACGTATGTGCTTTCCTCTCATTTCACCGTCATTACATGTGGGGGGCTGCTATTTCTGTGGGGTGTTTCTCTGGAGGCAAGAGAGGTCTGTGTTTCTTCTAATAGGGAAAGTTAGTCCTTCGGCTGGCGCGAGACGTCTAGGAATCATCGTAGGCACGTTCCCCGGCTACAGCTAGTTGTGTGTTTAGGTTCAGGATCGCGGTCAGCTCAGTTTCCATCACCCTAGAGCTTGTTTTGTTTTTTCGTGCTTGTCCTGTTGTGATCCCCTGCCATTGGGATCATGACAGTATAGCCGGCCAAAAAGGGGTAATCGTATTGGCTGAAGTAGGAGGAAAAGTAGTCTGAGGAAGTTTTTTTTTTTTCCCCTCAGAGTTTGCTGCCTAGCCTTAATTGCAGCCTGGCTGCGTCTTACCTCCTCTTAATCCTTGAATGGCTCTGACCTCAGCTGTTTATCATGGACGTCCAGAGTTTGGCTTCCAGCCTGAATAATCTTGCTGCTAAGGTTCAAAATATACAAGATTTTGTTGTACATGCTCCTATGTCTGAACCTAGAATTCCTATCCCAGAGTTTTTTTCTGGAGATAGATCTAGTTTTCTGAATTTTAGGAACAATTGCAAGTTGTTTCTTTCTTTGAAATCTCGCTCTTCTGGAGACCCTGCTCAGCAAGTCAAGATTGTTATATCTTTCCTGCGGGGTGACCCTCAGAATTGGGCATTTGCATTGGCACCAGGGGATCCTGCGTTGCTCTATGTGGATGCGTTTTTTCTGGCCTTGGGTTTGCTCTATGAGGAACCTAACCTAGAGATTCAGGCTGAAAAAGCTTTATTGGCTCTCTCTCAGGGGCAAGATGAAGCAGAAATATATTGTCAGAAATTTCGGAAATGGTCGGTGCTTACTCAGTGGAATGAGTGCGCCCTGGCTGCAAGATTCAGAGATGGCCTTTCTGAGGCCATTAAAGATGTCATGGTGAGGTTCCCTGCGCCTACAGGTCTGAATGAGTCTATGACTATGGCTATTCAGATTGATCGGCGTTTACGGGAGCGCAAACCTGTGCACCATTTGGCGGTGTCTTCTGAACAGGCACCTGAGACAATGCAATGTGATAGAATTCAGTCCAGAAGTGAACGGCAAAACTATAGGCGGAAAAATGGGTTGTGTTTTTATTGTGGTGATTCAGCTCATGTTATATCAGCATGCTCTAAACGCACAAAAAAGGTTGATAAGTCTGTTGCCATTAGTACTTTACAGTCTAAGTTCATTCTGTCTGTGACTCTGATTTGTTCATTATCAGCCATTTCCGTCGATGCCTATGTGGATTCAGGCGCTGCCCTGAGTCTTATGGATTGGTCATTTGCCAACCGCTGTGGGTTTAGTCTGGAGCCTCTGGAAGTCCCTATTCCTTTGAAAGCAATTGACTCTACACCTTTGGCTATGAATAAACCTCTGTACTGGACACACGTGACCATGCGTATGACTCCCGTTCATCAGGAGGTGATTCGCTTCCTGGTACTGTATAATTTACATGATGTCTTAGTGCTTGGTCTGCCATGGTTACAAACTCATAACCCAGTCTTGGACTGGAAAACGATGTCTGTGTTAAGCTGGGGATGTCAGGGGGTTCATGATGATGCACCTCCGATTTCTATCGCTTCATCTACTCCTTCTGAGGTTCCTGTATTTTTGTCTGATTATCGGGATGTTTTTGAGGAGCCTAAGCTCAATTCGCTTCCTCCTCACAGGGATTGCGATTGTGCTATAGATTTGATTCCTGGCAGTAAATTTCCTAAAGGTCGTTTGTTCAATCTGTCAGTGCCAGAGCATACTGCTATGCGGAATTATGTTAAGGAGTCCTTGGAAAAGGGACATATCCGTCCGTCTTCGTCCCCTTTGGGAGCAGGTTTTTTTTTCGTGGCCAAAAAAGATGGTTCCTTGAGGCCTTGTATAGATTACCGTCTTTTGAATAAGATTACAGTTAAATATCAGTATCCTTTGCCATTGTTGACTGATTTGTTCGCTTGCATTAAGGGGGCTAAACGGTTCACTAAGATTGATCTTCGGGGTGCGTATAATCTTGTGCGGATAAAGCAGGGTGATGAGTGGAAAACCGCATTTAATACGCCTGAGGGCCATTTTGAGTATTTGGTGATGCCTTTTGGACTTTCTAATGCTCCTTCTGTCTTCCAGTCCTTTATGCACGATATTTTCCGTGAATATCTGGATAAATTTATGATTGTGTATTTGGATGATGTTTTGGTTTTTTCGGATGACTGGGAGTCCCATGTTCAGCAGGTCAGGAAGGTGTTTCAGGTCCTGCGGGCCAATTCTTTGTTTGTAAAAGGTTCAAAGTGTCTCTTTGGAGTCCAGAAGATTTCTTTTTTGGGGTATATTTTTTCCCCTTCTACTATTGAGATGGATCCCGTCAAGGTTCAGGCTATTTGTGACTGGACGCAGCCTACATCTCTTAAGAGTCTACAGAAGTTCTTGGGTTTTGCTAATTTTTATCGTCGTTTCATAACTAATTTTTCTAGTGTTGTTAAGCCTTTGACGGATTTGACTAAGAAGGGTGCTGATGTTGCTGATTGGTCTCCTGCGGCTGTGGAGGCCTTTCAGGAACTTAAGCGCCGGTTTTCTTCTGCTCCTGTGTTGCGTCAGCCAGATGTTTCGCTTCCTTTTCAGGTTGAGGTTGATGCTTCCGAGATTGGAGCGGGGGCGGTTTTGTCACAGAGAAGCTCCGATTGCTCAGTGATGAAGCCATGTGCTTTCTTTTCTAGAAAGTTTTCGCCCACTGAGCGGAATTATGATGTTGGTAATCGGGAGCTTTTGGCCATGAAGTGGGCATTTGAGGAGTGGCGTCATTGGCTTGAGGGTGCTAGACATCGTGTGGTGGTCTTGACTGATCACAAAAATCTGATTTACCTTGAGTCTGCCAAGCGTCTGAATCCTAGACAGGCTCGTTGGTCACTGTTTTTCTCCCGTTTCAATTTTGTGGTTTCATACCTGCCAGGTTCAAAGAATGTGAAGGCGGATGCTCTTTCTAGGAGTTTTGTGCCTGACTCCCCTGGAAATTCTGAGCCCACTGGTATCCTTAGGGATGGGGTGATTTTGTCGGCTGTCTCCCCAGACTTGCGACGTGCTTTGCAGGAGTTTCAGGCGGATAAACCTGATCGTTGTCCGCCTGAAAGACTGTTTGTTCCGGATAATTGGACCAGTAGAGTCATCTCCGAGGTCCATTCTTCTGCGTTGGCAGGTCATCCTGGAATATTTGGTACTAGAGACTTGGTGGCCAGGTCTTTTTGGTGGCCTTCCTTGTCGAGGGATGTGCGTTCTTTTGTGCAGTCTTGTGAAGTTTGCGCTCGGGCTAAGCCTTGCTGTTCTCGGGCCAGTGGATTGTTGTCACCTTTGCCTATCCCGAAGAGGCCTTGGACGCACATTTCCATGGACTTTATTTCGGATCTCCCTGTCTCTCAAAAAATGTCCGTCATCTGGGTTGTGTGTGACCGCTTTTCTAAGATGGTTCATCTGGTACCCTTGCCTAAGTTACCTTCCTCCTCTGAGTTGGTCCCTCTGTTTTTTCAGAACGTGGTTCGTTTGCATGGGATTCCGGAGAACATCGTTTCTGACAGGGGATCCCAGTTTGTGTCTAGATTTTGGCGGACGTTCTGTGCTAAGATGGGCATTGATTTGTCCTTTTCATCTGCATTCCATCCTCAGACGAATGGCCAGACGGAACGAACTAATCAGACCTTGGAAACTTATTTAAGGTGTTTTGTTTCTGCTGATCAAGATGACTGGGTTACCTTTTTGCCGCTTGCCGAATTTGCCCTTAATAATCGGGCTAGTTCTGCTACCTTGGTTTCTCCTTTCTTTTGTAATTCGGGGTTTCATCCTCGTTTTTCCTCTGGTCAGGTGGAGCCTTCTGATTGTCCTGGAGTGGACATGGTGGTGGATAGGTTGCATCAGATTTGGAGTCATGTGGTGGACAATTTGAAGTTGTCCCAGGAGAGGGCTCAGCAGTTTGCTAATCGCCGTCGCCGCGTGGGTCCTCGACTTCGTGTTGGGGACTTGGTGTGGTTGTCTTCTCGTTTTGTTCCTATGAAGGTCTCTTCTCCTAAATTCAAGCCTCGGTTCATCGGTCCCTATAGGATCTTGGAAATTCTTAACCCTGTGTCGTTTCGTTTGGATCTCCCGGCATCGTTTGCTATTCATAATGTGTTCCATCGGTCGTTGTTGCGGAAGTATGAGGTACCTGTTGTTCCTTCGCTTGAGCCTCCTGCTCCGGTGCTGGTGGAGGGAGAATTGGAGTATGTTGTGGAGAAGATCTTGGATTCTCGTGTTTCCAGACGGAAACTCCAATATTTGGTCAAGTGGAAGGGTTATGGTCAGGAGGATAATTCTTGGGTGGTTGCCTCTGATGTTCATGCTGCTAATTTGGTCCGTGCATTTCATAGGGCTCATCCTGGTCGCCCTGGTGGTTCTCGTGAGGGTTCGGTGACCCCTCCTCAAGGGGGGAGTACTGTTGTGGATTCTGTTTTTGGGCTCCCTCTGGTGGTTACAGATGGTACTGGGTGACTTGTGTTCTCTGTGGTCTCTGGTGTCCACCTGTTCTATCAGGATATGGGAGTTTCCTATTTAACCTGGCTTACTTGTCATTTTCTCGCCGGCTATCAATGTAATCAGTGTGTCTTGTTACCTCTGCTTCCCGCTTCTGTATTCTTCAGGACAAGCTAAGTTTTTGATTTTCCTGTTCCACGTTTTGCTTAATTTTTGTCTTAGTCCAGCTTGCAGATATGTGATTCCTTTTTGCTGGTTGCTCTAGTGGGCTGATATTACTCCTCATGTTCCATGAGTTGGCACATGAGTTCAAGTAATTTCAGGATGGTTTTTTGTAGGGTTTTTCGCTGACCGCGCAGTTCACTTTTGTATCCTCTGCTATCTAGCTTTAGCGGGCCTCATTTTGCTGAATCTGTTTTCATAACTACGTATGTGCTTTCCTCTCATTTCACCGTCATTACATGTGGGGGGCTGCTATTTCTGTGGGGTGTTTCTCTGGAGGCAAGAGAGGTCTGTGTTTCTTCTAATAGGGAAAGTTAGTCCTTCGGCTGGCGCGAGACGTCTAGGAATCATCGTAGGCACGTTCCCCGGCTACAGCTAGTTGTGTGTTTAGGTTCAGGATCGCGGTCAGCTCAGTTTCCATCACCCTAGAGCTTGTTTTGTTTTTTGGTGCTTGTCCTTTTGTGATCCCCTGCCATTGGGATCATGACAGTGCACATACCTTTAGAATTAGGCTATGTGCACACGGTGCGGATTTGGCTGCGGATCCGCAGTGGATTGGCCGCTGCGGAATCGCAGCAGTGTTCCATCAGGTTTACAGTACCGTGTAAACCTATGGAAAACTAAATCCGCTGTGCCCATGGTGCGGAAAATACCGCGCAGAAACGCTGCGTTGTATTTTCCGCAGCATGTGAATTCTTTGTGCGGATTCCGCAGCGTTTTACACCTGTTCTTCAATAGGAATCCACAGGTGAAATCCGCACAAAAAACACTGGAAATCCGTGGTTAATCCGCAGGTAAAACGCAGTGCCTTTTACCCGCGGATTTTTCAAAAATGATGCTGTAAAATCTCACACAAATCCGCAACGTGGGCACATAGCCTTAGGGTTAGGGTTGGAATTAGGGTTGTGATAAGGGTTATGGCTACAGTTGGGATTAGGGTTAGGGGTGTGGGGGGGTTAGGGTTGGAGGTAGAATTGAGGGGTTTCCACTGTTTAGACACATCAGGGGTCTCCAAACACAACATGGCGCCACCATTGATTCCAGCCAATCTTGTATTCAAAAAGTCAAATGGTGCTCCCTCACTTCCGAGCCCCGACGTGTGCCCAAACAGTGGTTTACCCCACATATGGGGTATCACTGTACTCAGGACAAACTGCGCAACAATTACTGGGGTCCAATTTCTCCTGTTACCCTTGTGAAAATAAAAAAATGCTTGCTAAAACATCATTTTTGAGGAAAGAAAAATGATTTTTTATTTTCACGGCTCTGCGTTGTAAACGTCTGTGAAACACTTGGGGGTTCAAAGTGCTCACCACATATCTAGATAAGTTCCTTGGGGGGTCTAGTTTCTAAAATGGGGTCACTTGTGGGGGGTTTCTACTGTTTAGGCACACCAGGGGCTCTGCAAACGCAACGTGACGCCCGCAGACCATTCCATCAAAGTCTGCATTTCAAAAGTCACTACTTCCCTTCTGAGCCCCGACGTGTGCCCAAACAGTGGTTTACCCCCACACATGGGGTATCAGCGTACTCAGGAGAAACTGGACAACAAGTTTTGGGGTCCAATTTCTCCTGTAACCCTTGGGAAAATAAAAAATTCTGGGCTAAATAATTATTTTTGAGGAAAGAAAACGTATTTATTATTTTCACGGCTCTGCGTTATAAACTTCTGTGAAGCACTTGGGGGTTCAAAGTGCTCACCACACATCTAGATAAGTTCCTTTCGGGGTCTAGTTTCCAAAATGGGGTCACTTGTGGGGGGTTTCTACTGTTTAGCCACATCAGGGGCTCTGCAAACGCAACGTAACGCCCGCAGAGCATTCCATCAAAGTCTGCATTTCAAAACGTCACTACTTCACTTCCGAGCCCCGGCATGTGCCCAAACAGTGGTTTACCCCCACATATGGGGTATCAGCGTACTCAGGAGAAACTGGACAACAACTTTTGGGGTCAAATTTCTCCTGTTACCCTTGGGAAAATAAAAAATTGCAGGCTAAAAGATCATTTTTGAGAAAATAATTTTTTTATTTTATTTTCATGGCTCTGCGTTATAAACTTCTGTGAAGCACTTGGGGGTTCAAAGTCCTCACCACACATCTAGATTAGTTCCTTTGGGGGTCTAGTTTCCAAAATCGGGTCATTTGTGGGGGATCTCCAATGTTTAGGCACACAGGGGCTCTCCAAACGTGACATGGTGTCTGCTAATGATTGGAGCTAATTTTCCATTTAAAAAGCCAAATGGCGTGCCTTCCCTTCCGAGCCCTGCCGTGCGCCCAAACAGTGGTTTACCCCCACATATGGGGTATCAGCATACTCAGGACAAACTGGACAACAACATTTGTGGTCCAATTTCTCCTATTACCCTAGGCAAAATAGGAAATTCCAGGCTAAAAAATCATTTTTGAGGAAAGAAAAATTATTTTTTATTTTCATGGCTCTGCGTTATAAACTTCTGTGAAGCACCTGGGGGTTTAAAGTGCTCAATATGCATCTAGATAAGTTCCTTGGAGGGTCTAGTTTCCAAAATGGGGTCACATGTGGGGGAGCTCCAATGTTTAGGCACACAGGGGCTCTCCAAACGCGACATGGTGTCCGCTAACAATTGGAGCAAATTTTCCATTCAAAAAGTCAAATGGCGCGCCTTCCTTTCCGAGCCCTGTCGTGTGCCCAGACAGTGGTTTACCCCCACATATGAGGTATCGGCGTACTCGGGAGAAATTGCCCAACAAATTTTAGGATCCATTTTATCCTATTGCCCATGTGAAAATGAAAAAATTGAGGCGAAAAGAATTTTTCTGTGAAAAAAAAGTACTTTTTCATTTTTACAGATCAATTTGTGAAGCACCTGAGGGTTTAAAGTGCTCACTAGGCATCTAGATAAGTTCCTTGGGGGGTCTAGTTTCCAAAATGGGGTCACTTGTGGGGGAGCTCCAATGTTTAGGCACACAGGGGCTCTCCAAACGCGACATGGTGTCCGCTAACGATGGAGATAATTTTTCATTCAAAAAGTCAAATGGCGCTCCTTCCCTTCCGAGCCTTACCATGTGCCCAAACAGTGGTTTACCCCCACATTTGAGGTATCGGTGTACTCAGGAGAAATTGCCCAACAAATTTTAGGATCCATTTTATCCTGTTGCCCATGTGAAAATGAAAAAATTGAGGCTAAAATAATTTTTTGGTGAAAAAAAAGTACTTTTTCATTTTTACGGATCAATTTGTGAAGCACCTGGGAGTTCAAAGTGCTCACTATGCATCTAGATAAGTTCCTTGGGGCGTCTAGTTTGCAAAATGGGGTCACTTATGGGGGAGCTCCAATTTTTAGGCACACGGGGGCTCTCCAAACGTGACATGGTGTCCGCTAAAGAGTGGAGCCAATTTTTCATTCAAAAAGTCAAATGGCGCTCCTTCCCTTCCAAGCCCTGCCGTGCGCCCAAACAGTGGTTTACCCCCACATATGAGGTATCAGCGTACTCAGGACAAATTGGACAACAGCTTACGTGGTTCAATTTCTCCTTTTACCATTGGGAAAATGAAAAAATTGTTGCTAAAAGATAATTTTTGTGACTAAAAAGTTAAATGTTCATTTTTTCCTTCCATGTTGCTTCTGCTGCTGTGAAGTACCTGAAGGGTTAATACACTTCTTGAATGTGGTTTTGAGTACCTTGAGGGGTGCATTTTTTAGAATGGTGTCACTTTTGGGTATTGTCAGCCATATAGACCCCTCAAACTGACTTCAAATGTGAGGTGGTCCGTAAAAAAAATGGTTTTGTAAATTTCGTTGTAAAAATGAGAAATCGCTGGTCAAATTTTAACCCGAAGAGCATAACCCAATAATATAAAACGTAACTTTTACTGATGATATTAAAAAGTGGACAAAACAATACAACATATAAACAAAGTGCTCACGCCGAAAACTGTGCTCAATTAAAAAACTGGTATGGTCTCACCAATTATGGACGAAGGGTACCCAAATCGATGCAAAAGGGTCCCAGGGAGGGTCCAGTAGTTGTGGGATAAGAATGTAGGCACGGGGGACCTCTGCCCTATATCCCCTGTCGTGCCACAGCAATGACTCCTGTCCTCACAAAGACAGGCCCAAATCAGCCCCACTACGGACACCCCTCCACAATGTAAGATGTAATATAACGCCTCCCTACGCGTTTCCTCTCCAATCCCGGAGATTCATCAGGGGAGTTTCAGTGGCCAACAGGCCAAAACGTAGCTCAAAAGTCCATAAGCGAAGTTAGCAGTCCATAGACTGGAGCTATATGCAGTGGCTATATAGCTTCCAGGTACCGGCAGTCCTGTGTGGTGTCTGCCACAAGAAGTGAGTCAGCTCCAAGTGACGCCCGCTCCCCCCTAATAAACCGGTGGGAGGCCCCTCCCCCAGGCAGATGACATAATGACATAATGAATATCCACCCCTACCAACCTCTAATATCGCCATGAGTACGGTAGAATCCATGCTGCGTTCCACTCTTGGAACGCACGCCGGAGTCCCCCCATGCCGCCGGGCTCCCGTCCGCTGAGATCCGCGAAACCGGAAGTGGAGGGGGCCAGAGCAGATAACCTCATCAGCCAAGAAGAATTTCTCTTCCTCCTCCCTCAGCACCCGGTCATGGCTACCTTCTACGCCCTACCGAAGGTACATAAAGGTATTCAACCTTTGAAAGGGAGACCCATAGTCTCGGGGTTAGGGAGTATTTGCCAGAATGTAGGGATCTACATTGACCAGATATTGCGACCATTTGTAACTTCGCTTCCCTCGTACATCAGGGACACTATGGACCTTTTGCGCAGACTGGAAGGAATTTCCCTGGAATCAGGGTCATTCCTTGTTAGTATTGACGTGGAGTCATTGTACTCCTCAATTCCACACGTGTATGGTATGCAGGGAGTGCGGCATTTTCTGGGGACGAGGGGCCAACAACATGCCCCCCATAATGAGTTTGTGTTGAGCCTCATAGACTTCGTCCTTAACAACAATTATTTCTGCTTTGATGGGCGGATCCTCCACCAGCTCAGGGGCACGGCAATGGGCAGCCCGTGTGCGCCCAGTTATGCCAACCTGTTCCTGGGCTGGTGGGAGGATAGCATTGTCTTCTCCGATGCCAATGAAGAGTTTACCGCCTATGTCGATCTATGGGTTCGTTACATAGACGATGTTTTTATCTTATGGAGAGGTACCAGAGAAACTTTTCAGAGATTCATGCTTTCACTCAATCATAACCATATAGGTTTGAGGTTTACTTTTGAAATGGAGGAGAACAATTTACCTTTTCTGGATATCTTGATTTCTAAAACTTGTGGGGGTGATGGTCTTGAGACCACCATCTTTAGAAAACCCACCTCGACTAATTCTGTATTGAGGTGGGATAGCCATCACCCATACTCCCTTAAAAAAGGTATCCCCAAGGGCCAGTATCTCCGCCTTAGGAGAAATTGCTCTGATGATGCAGATTTTAAGATACAGGCAAGAGACCTAAGATCTAGGTTTCTCAATAGAGGTTACCCGGACCGGGTGTTGAGGGAGGCATATCATCATGCTAGAGGACAGGCTAGAAGCAGTCTGCTCACACCACGGGAAAGGGGGAGAGAGGACCTTAAGACCATCAGAATGATTTGTGCCTTTGACAATGGGGCTCCATCGGTCAGGGCCATTCTTAGGAAGCATTGGGGCATACTCATGATGGATGATGATTTAAGGGATGCCGTGGGCACACAGCCACAAATCACATACAGAAAATGTAGGACGTTAGGGGACCGGCTGGTACATAGTTATCTAACTACACCCAACAAGATGACCTGGCTACCAAATAGACCAAGTGGTTGTTATAGATGTGGCACATGTATAGCGTGCGCGTCTATACAGACTGGCAAGGAGTTCCATAATACTCACACGCAAAAGACATATACCATAAAGGATTTTATTAATTGTAAATCTAAAGGAGTCATATACAGAGCTGTCTGCACATGTGGGCTCATGTATATTGGTAAAACCACTAGGGAACTCCGAAGAAGAGTGGGCGAACATTTGGGGGATATCCGAAATCAAAGGGACACCCCCATTGCCAGACATGTTAACATCTGTCATGATGGCGATACTAAGGTCATGAGCTTCATGGGGATTGATAAAGTTACCCCACCGGTGAGGGGTGGCGACTTTGATAAGATCCTGCTGCAGAAGGAAACAAGGTGGATCTTTTTGTTGGATACTTGCCACCCTCATGGACTCAATGACCAGCTCAACTTCGGTTGTTTTCTCTAGATATACTTTAGTATTCTATGTCTACCTCCGTATGGATATTTTCTATAATTCTGCCCTGTTTTGTCTCTCTCATTATTACCTTGATATTGGTTTGCCATTTTGTGTCTGGTGCTTTTTGTCTCTAGACCAGCTATGATAAACAAAACAATTGCCATATTTTGGCACGGGGTTATTACTCTGTACCTTTTCCCCTCTGGCCATTTTTCCTGGCATCAGATTGCTTTACGGATGGAACTTCCAGGAATGAGGGGGCTGTATGTTCTTAGTGGATACATTTTACAGTCTTTTATGATGGTGGCGTTCCTGTGTTATCAATAAACTAATGATGGCACTCTCCGCTTTTGGTATACTAGCACTTTCTGCTTTTGGTATATCAGAATATATATATATTCCTCTCCCTCTAGGCTGCTTCTGTCCCTCCTACTAGGCCTTCCCCCTTTCCCACCGCTGGCACTACTATAATATGCCCTGTCTGGACACTTCTAGCGTTTATCTGCATCTGTGGGCAATATAGTATGTGAGTGGACACTTCCAACCACATACATTTAGGTATATCATGTGGTAGTTTTGGTATAATATTGGTATAGATGTATGGCATTTGAATACATTAGCCCTTTATGTATACCATATGATATAATCTTTCTGGTGGTATACATATATTTACTAATATTAGCCTCGGATGCATTTTTTGTATCTGTATTACTACTTGAGTATGCATATATGGGTATAGATATTTATCATGGGGTACCTTGCTATGGGTCGCTTTTTGTTGTATGTGAGGCACTATATATAGCATGCGGTAGTGCGGTGGCAGCGCACCGCTGATTAGCGGTACTTTTTTGTACATCTTTGTCATCTATTTGTGCCGCGGTGGTGCGTTCAATGATTTGGAGCGCACCACACTATCGACACACCGGAGGTGGCATCAATCTATGCCCTGGTGATGCGTTCCACATTTGGAGCGCATCACATTATTAGCGCAGTGTTGTTAGCGCATCTGATAGGGCGCCGATACCTCCGGCTATTCAGCCCCTTGTCACTACTAGGCGCCTTATGGATGCGTTCCAGTTTTGGAGCGCATCGTATTATCGGCGCACCGGAAGTGGCGTTTCCAATATGGCGCCGGCATTTCCGGTTTCGCGGATCTCAGCGGACGGGAGCCCGGCGGCATGGGGGGACTCCGGCGTGCGTTCCAAGAGTGGAACGCAGCATGGATTCTACCGTACTCATGGCGATATTAGAGGTTGGTAGGGGTGGATATTCATTATGTCATTATGTCATCTGCCTGGGGGAGGGGCCTCCCACCGGTTTATTAGGGGGGAGCGGGCGTCACTTGGAGCTGACTCACTTCTTGTGGCAGACACCACACAGGACTGCCGGTACCTGGAAGCTATATAGCCACTGCATATAGCTCCAGTCTATGGACTGCTAACTTCGCTTATGGACTTTTGAGCTACGTTTTGGCCTGTTGGCCACTGAAACTCCCCTGATGAATCTCCGGGATTGGAGAGGAAACGCGTAGGGAGGCATTATATTACATCTTTCATTGTGGAGGGGTGTCCGTAGTGGGGCTGATTTGGGCCTGTCCTTGTGAGGACAGGAGTCATTGCTGGGGCACGACAGGGGATATAGGGCAGAGGTCCCCCGTGCCTACATTCTTATCCCACAACTACTGGACCCTCCCTGGGACCCTTTTGCATCGATTTGGGTACCCTTCGTCCATAATTGGTGAGACCATACCAGTTTTTTAATTGAGCACGGTTTTCGGTGTGAGCACTTTGTTTATATGTTGTATTGTTTTGTCCACTTTTTAATATCATCAGTAAAAGTTACGTTTTATATTATTGGGTTATGCTCTTCTGGCTGTTTCCCTATTATCTACCCAAAGAGTTGTGCAACAGCTTGGTATTTCTAGCTGCAGCTGTTTCATCAAATTTTAACCCTTATAACTTCCTAGCAAAAAAAAATGTTGTTTCCAAAATTGTGCTGATGTAAAGTATACATGTGGGAAATGTTATTTATTAACTAATTTGTGTCACATAACTCTCTGGTTTAACAGAATAAAAATTCAAAATGTGAAAATTGCGAAATTTTCGCCAAATTTCCGTTTTTATCACAAATAAACGCAGAATTTATTGACCTAAATTTACCACTAACATGAAGCCCAATATGTCACGAAAAAACATTCTCAGAACCGCTAGGATCCGTTGAAGCGTTCCTGAGTTATTACCTCATAAAGGGACACTGGTCAGAATTGCAAAAAATGGCAAGGTCTTTAAGGTCAAAATAGGCTGGGTCATGAAGGGGTTAATTGTGTCTTGTCAAGGGCAATGACTTGAATGGGTCTTCCAAAACTAACTGTCCCTAACCCTAACTTCAGAACCAATCCCAAATCAATAAAGTTAGCAGCAGGCCCACAGTCAATGAACGCCAATGTTGATAACACCTGGTTCTCGAAGGAAATCATCGTATTTATAAGTACTTTATCAGAGGAAGAAACAGGTACCTGGGAGTCTGGGTGACATCCTCGGCCATCACCCAGACTCAGGCGTTCTTCCGATAGTTTGATAGCTTGAGGACGAGTTGGGCAATTCTTAAGAAAATGTCCTGAGAGACCACAGTATGACAGAGTCCGAGATCTAGTCTCCTTCTCTCTGCAACACGAAGTCTGGCAACTCTAACCTCGGATAAATGGACCTTCTCTGGGGAAGTATAACATGCGGTGTGCTGTTCACCATGTCTCTCACGAATTCTTTGGTCCATTCGTTTGGCATGAGTCATGGCCTCCATCAGAGAACCACGGGCATCCTTGAGTGTCTTGAGTGTCTCTTTCAAACTGGCACCTGAGAGCAGCATCATTGCATAAAACTTCGGTGGACCACTGCCGGAACTCAGTACAGTAGTCCTCAGCTGTGCGACCCCTCTGTTCCAGGTTCATGATTTTAGCCTCACGACCTGGATTCTGTTGGGTTCGTCATATATCAGACCTAAACTGTCAAAAAAGGCATGAACAGAAAACCATTCTGGGGCTTGTGGGGACAATGAAAATGCCCAGGTCTGAGGACCCCCTCACAGTAGGGACATGATTATTACCACCTGCTGGAACTCCTCCCCTGGCGACTGGGGGCGCAGGGTAAAAAATAACTTACAGCTCTCCCTGAATACCCGAAACTGGTCTTTCTCACTCGAAAATTTATCAGGGAGGGATATCACAGTTTCAGGAGAGACCAACTGTACATCAGAGGGTACTGACGTAACAGCCACTGCCGGCAGTGGTGGTCTATAGGCTATGGGCGCTCTTCATCAAGTTATTTTTCTGACCCTGCAACTGATATTGCAATGACTCCAGACTCTGGCAATCCTTCCCCAGATCCTGAGCCATGTGCCTCAAATTCGCCACCTGGTCACAAAGCATGTAAACAGGATCCATACTGGTGAAAAAGAAAAACGTATTGGCCAGACGTTATGTGACACTAGTCACTTCTCACGGCCAAGCCGTGAGTCAGGGTGATCAAGGAGTCCAAGGTCAGAAGCCAGGAGGGTAAGGGTACCGTCACACAGTGGCATTTTGATCGCTACGACTGCACGATCCGTGACGCTCCAGCATTGTAACAATATCGCTCCAGCGTCGTAAACTGCTGTCACATTTTGCAATGTACGACGCTGGAGCGATAATTTCATGACGTATGTGCGATGTTGAAGCCGTTGGTTACTATGCGCACATCGTATACAATATCGTGCACACCTTTGTTACACCATGCGATCATGCCGCCACAGCGGGACACTAGACGACGAAAGAAAGTTTCAAACGATCTGCTACGACGTACGATTCTCAGCAGGGTCCCTGATCGCAGGAGCGTGTCAGACACAGCGAGATCGCTGGAACGTCATGGATATATCGCTGGAACGTCACGGATCGTGCCGTCGTAGCGATCAAAATGCCACTGTGTGACGGTACCCTAAGTCATAAACAGAATAAAGAGACAAAAGAACAGTCAGGCATTGTTACGAGGTCAGAGTACCAGGTAGATAATGGATCAGAGCTGAAGGGGTTAGACAGGCGGATGGTCAGAACGAAGTCCAAGGTTTAGGCAACAGATCAAGCATACAGAACTCAAGGAACAGGAAAGCACAAACCTCACAACAAGCTGAATGTACATCTGGCAGAGTTTTGGGAGACACAGCTCAGATAAGAAGCATGGCAATTACCTGGAATAGTGAACTCCTCGAGACAGCCGACGCCTCACAATCTCTCAGACTGGATAGTCGAGCCTTCAATCAACACACTGATAGCTCAGCATGCCCCTGTACCAGATTGGATGGCCAAGCTGTCAATCAAAGTACTGACAGCTTCAGCATACCCCTATACCAGATTGGATGACCAAGCTGGTCAGTAACTGCATCCCAGACATACTGAGGGGTGGAACAGTGACACCTTACACTTCCCTTACCATTTGATTTGACTAAAATTATTTGGATACTTTGCTATAACTGTGTATTATTATGGAAAACCTATTAAAAACGCCTTGACTAAGCGCACCAAAGGGACACAAGTTCTGACACTTTCATTGTCTTTACTGAACAGATGTACCTTGAATCTCACTGAAGCCCCAGAAATGTATTCTTTCACTTTTATCACGCAGCACAATTCTCTGAACCGATACAGCTAATGATTCCTGGCTATATCACTCATGGCAAGAGCTAATATTGGGCACAAACTAATAATACGTCAGCAGTATTTATTCTATCTGACTAGAATATCATTTACCATTTTTCTTCTATTTTACATTTTTATATAGGATGACAAATCTTATGAATTACCCTCTAAGGGCTTGTTCACATGTTCATATATTGTCATGCGTTTTCAGAGGGAGCTTTTTTGTGTAAAACACAGCATTTTACAGTAACAGCAAAATTAATGAGATTTCTAAACTTTCATTCAAATGGTGCATGCTTTTTCTTGTATATTTTGACCTGTGGTGCATTGAAAAAAAGCAGCAACTGAATTCTTTCAGCATTTTTACGGCAGTTTTTTCCCATCGAGATCAAATTGTGTAAGCACCAAAAACGTAAAAAAAATTTCTATTGCTGTATTTTACCCATAAAAAAATGCATCAAAGAATATACATATGAACAAACCCTAACATGCCTGTTAAAAACAGAGATAACCCTACTTTCATGTGATCGTAAATGCAAAGGATTGATGACAAGGAGAGACAACATTAATTCTTGCGAGTTTCACATTAGCATTTTTAAGCCAAAACAAGGAGTGCGATTCATCCAGAGTTCACCGCGGGTCAGGCTGTGAGGCAGCGCAGCATCAGTGATGGCACCGCTAGTCACTGATGCTGCGCCAGCAGCTTCTCATTCATTCACCAGTGGTTTACAGCCAGGACGGTCGCATTAGCTCCGCTCCCGCTTGTAAACTGTATATCCCCTAGATATGGATTATGGCGTGGGACCGAACGCCGGACAGGTATGGTATATTGTTGGTTTATTATTTTTTCTTTATTGCCGGAGATCGAGGATGTCACATGGATTAGCAGTAGCAATAAAATGGTCAAACTGTGTTTAGTGTTTTATTTCATTAAAAGACTTTTTTTCTGGCTTTCTTTTTTTAACCCATTAACAACTATAAGATTAGTAATGGATAGGTGTCTTATTGACTCCTCTCCATTACTAAGCTGGCTTTATGTCACCCTGCAATACAAAGGTGACATTAACCCCCTATTACCCTATATGCTGCCGCTACAGGGCAGTGGGAAGAGAGAGGCTAAGTGCCGGAATTGGGGGATCTTACAGATGCACCATTTGTGGGGCGGCTGTGAGCTGGTGTTTGTAGGCGGGGGGTGTAATAACCATGGTCTCTTCCTAGGCTATGAATATCAACCCGCAGCTGTCTGCATAGCCTTTTCTGGCTAATAATTATAGGGGGACCCCAAGTCATTTTTTGAGGGGGTCCCTCAATTTTAATAGCCAGTAAAGGCTAAATATACAGCTGTGGGCTGAGATTCATAGCCTGGGAAAATCCATGGGTATTAACTCCTTCCTAAGGTATAAACATTGGCCCCCGGTCGCTGGCTTTCCCTCTCTGGTGCAGAAAATTGCGCGGGAGCCCACGCCATTTTTTCCTCCGAAAAGATTCTTTTATTAAATACATACAAGCCCCATAATTTGCACACACACTATACTAATTGTATTGGTCACACACATCTATATATCAAACTATTCTGCATGGATTTACTGTATGTAAGCCATGTCTCCTATCCTGTCGGCTCCTGCATTGATTTTACAGAAGCCAACAAATAAATTACCGGCTAATCTTCTATCTATATCTCTATGCAATATAAATTTATATGTGTGTGTGTGTCACTGACATATATATATATATATATACAGTACATATATACCTATTCTATGTGTATATATGTATTCTATCTATTCTATTCTAACCTGTCAGTGTGATTTTACTGTAGCCGCATATGAATTGCCGACTTTTCAAAGGACTGCGGTGTGTAAAATTCAGACAGCACTCGCATGGTGCGAGTGCTGTGTGGTTTTTTTCTCGCACCCATTGACTTGCATTGGAGTCTCTACTCGTTACGAATACCCGAGTATTAGGACCTACTCGTTACGAGTATAGCGAGTCCAAATATTTCACTACTCGCTCATCCCTAACTTTTTCCCATTTATTTTTTTATGATCACAAAAAATTACTAAATACATTTAAAAAATGTTAGCCTTTTTGTAACAAATAATTTTATAGGTTGGACACTTTTTTCTTTTTATGGCGGCCGGGCTAGAAACAGCAATTTGGATTGACAGTGACTTTTTTATTTTATTATTTCTTACCTATTAGTTTGTACTTATAAAACACCTTTGGGGGCATTTATATTGAAATATTTTTAATTTCACTTTATTTCCCTTGTAACTGGGCTGATATATTAGCACAATTTACAAGGGAAATGCAGCCCGCTGGCTCTCCTATAACCTAGCAGTTCCTGTTCCAGCAATGACATGATCTTTGCCACATGACAAATGTGCCGTCAGTGCTTCTTATTACTTCATACGCAGTGCCTCTTTAGCACTGTGTTTACTGCAATCGAGAGGGCACAGGCGGTAATAAACTGCCTCTGCCTTCTCCATGGGGGACCCTAGGTGCATGTGTATCTGATCTCCTATGTAGTGACCTTTCAAGATGTCATTGCAGAGTAGACATTAAAAGTCAATAGGGGGAGGGGGGGTCCTCAAGCTGTTAAACAATGGGTCCTTGTCTGATGATAGCCTTCTTATAAGTGGGACACGGTTAGGTTTATAACATTTCCTTCAACATACCAATTTTTTAAAATGTTTTCTTTCCATCAAAAGTGCTGGTTCATTTTCTAAATTGTTCTGTCAGCAGCTGACATTTAGTTGTTACGGACAACATTGTGACAACAATGTATTTTTCCTAATCTTAATAAATAATCTGTAAAGTGCTTGCTTTCACTTTCTCCTATGAAATCCTGTAAAAACAGATATCTACTATATAAAGCTGAATGTGTGTATGTGTGTGTGTGTGTATGTGTGTGTGTGTGTGTATGTCCGGGATTGGCATCTGCACCGTCGCAGCTACAGCCACAAAATTTTGCATAGTCACACGTCTGGACCCCGAGAGCGTCATAGGCTATGTTGTGAGGCGAAATTTTAACCCCGCGCGTTCCAATTCACCAAACAATTTTGCCCCTATCTACATAATGGGGAAAAAAGTGAAAGGAAAAGTGTTGGAAGCGTCGCAGCTACAGCAACAAAATTTTGCACAGTCACACGACTGGACCCTGAGAGCGTCATAGGCTACGTTGTGAGGTGAAATTTTAACCCCGCGCTTTCCAATTCACCAAACAATTTTGCCCCTATCTACATAATGGGGAAAAAAGTGAAAGGAAAAGTGTTGGAGGCGTCGCAGCTACAGAAACAAAATTTTGCACAGTCACACGTCTGGACCCTGAGAGCGTCATAGGCTACGTTGTGAGGTGAAATTTTAACCCCGCGCTTTCCAATTCACCAAACAATTTTGCCCCTATCTACATAATGGGGAAAAAGTGAAATGAAAAGTGTTGGAGGCGTCGCAGCTACAGCCACAAAATTTTGCACAGTCACACATCTGGACCCTGAGAGCGTCATAGGCTATGTTGTGAGGTGAAATTTTAACTCCGCGCTTTCCAATTCACCAAACTATTTTTCCCCTATCTACATAATGGGGAAAAGTGAAAGGAAAAGTGTTGGAGGCAAATTGACAGCTGCCAGATGTGAACAAGGGGGACTTAAAGAGTGAGAGCGATGGCGCCAAAGAGTATATACCGTACAGTTGCTAAGGTGGGACCCCGACATGGGATACTCACCACACACGGGGATATGAACACACACACAAAATGCGCCACACACTACCACGTGCTTGAACACATATACCACCCTCAGCACACATTTCACCACACATACACCAACCTCGCCACATAAAAGTCGAAACACAAAAGTCGCCGCTCAAAACTCACCACGCGCAAAACTCGCCACATGCAAAAAATAGGCTCACGCAAAACTCGCCACAAGTGCAAAACTCACGTCATGGAAAACTCGCCACACGCAAAACTTGCACATGCGGAAAAATTGCCACATGCACAAAATTTGCAACACATGCAAAAGTTGCCTCACACAAAACTTGCACATACTCAAAAGGCACCAGACATAAAACTCACCACGCGCAAAACTCGCCATGCGCAAAACTTGCTGCACACAACTTGCTACACTAACCTGTCACATGCAACTCGACACACAAAAAGTTGCTACACGCATGTTGCCACACAAAACTCATCTCACAAAAGTCTCTACATGCATGTCGCCACACACAACTCAACATACACAACTTGACAAACGAAACTCGCCCTAAAACACACACAAGTCTGGTATTAGCCTTCAAAAATAAAAATCTGATTAATAAGCAGACAAACTACAAGAGCAACAAATGTACCATATAGGAAATACGGCAGCTGTCAGTCACATGACCTGTCTATTATGTGTATGTGTGAGCTAATATATACTGCCAGGGGGAGGGCTTCCTGTTGGCTGGGGATTTATCAGGCTGCCAATTTATCTTACAAATACTGAGGTAAAAATACTGAGCAAATAACGTGTTAACGAGGTCTAATACAGGAGATCACACAGGTATATACTATATACAGGGGAGATGACACCCAGATATATACTATATACAGGAGAGATGACACACAGGTATATACTATATAGAGGAGGAGATGACATATAGGTACATACTATATACAGGAGGAGATGACATACAGGTATATACTATATACAGGAGGAGATGACACACAGGTATATACTATATACAGGAGCAGATTACCTACAGGTATATACTATATACAGGAGGAGATGACATACAGGTATATGCTATATATAGAAGATGACATACAGGTATATACTATATACAGGAGGAGATGACACACAGATATATACTATATACAGGGGAGATGACACACAGGTATATACTATATACAGGAGGAGATGACATACAGGTATATACTATATATAGGAGGAGATGACATACAGGTATATACTATATATAGGAGGAGATGACATACAGGTATATACTATATACAGGGGAGATGACACACAGCAGGTATATACTATATACAGGGGAGATGACAAACATGTATATACTGAGGTGAAAATGAGAGGTGTGAGGTGAAAATGAAAAGGTGTGAGTGCAAAATGAGAGGAGTGAGGGAAAATAGTGTAGTGATCGGAAAATGACAGATGTGAGGTCGAACTGACAAGTGTTAGGCGGGAATGAGAGGAGTGAGGGAGAAAATGAGAGGTGTGAGGGAGAAAATGAGAGATGTGAGGGGGAAAATTAAAGATGTGATTGGGAAAATGAGAGGCGTGATGGGAAAATAAGAGAAGTGACGTGCTATAACTAACCACAGATATTTACTATGCCCAGGCAACGCCGGGCTCTTCAACTAGTTAGTAATATTTTCCTTATCTGGTGTCCACACTAAATTGCCTAGAACCGTCTTCTTGTCGTGGTGCACTTAAATACAGTGTGGAAATATTAGATGCAACGGAGGCACACCATAATATTTTACATCCTGTGCAGTTTCCTGTGGTGGCAAAAATAGGAACTACTGCATGAAATTAACAATGGCAGTGTTTTACAGTATCAAAAAGAAACGAGTTCTGCATATTAATGAATGTGCTACATATTCTTGCTGTGCGTTAAAATGCATACTATTAGACCCTATAATATATTATAATCAAGGTATAGTAGGACTGTCCTAGGTGCTGACTACTTTGATGTGTTAACAAAGGATGTTTTGGTGCACACTTGGCGTGGTCAGGAGATGCTGATTGAACTGGGTGGTATTCCAAGTAATAATATGACAACTGAAAACAATCTCACTCTGAAAGGTTTCAGGATTTTTCAAAACTTGACGTTCATTTGTCCAGGAAAATAAAGTTGTTTCAGGTATTGAGACATATGCAACAGGTTTTGGATCTTATCTTTATGATAAAGACCCGGGACGGTCAAAACATCAGCAACGCAACTTTATGAAAAAGACCCAAAATGAGTCAAAACATCTCCTAAACCTGTAGCATGGGCCCCCATACCTGACATAACGTTATTTTCCTTCACAAATAAATGTCAAGTTTTGAAAAATTCTTAAACCGTTGAGAGTGGTTGTTTTCTACTTTGCTGTGTTGACTTGTAAGTGAATGTAAAAGTTTGGGCACCTCTGGTCAAAATTACTGTTCTTGTGAACAGTTAAGCAAGTTGAAGGTGAAATGATCTCTAAAAGTCCTAAAGTTAAAGATGACACATTTCTTATGCATTTTGTGCAAAAAAATATATACCGTATTTTCTTTAATTTTTAAAATTTTAAAAATTACAAAAAAGAAAAATGGTGGATGCAAAAAGTTTTGACACCATGCATTGTTAGTAACTAGTAGCACCCCCTTTTGAAAGTATCACAACTTGTAAGCACTGGTCACTACTGAGCATGTGCATAAAGTGCAGCACAGATTCATCTCAACTAAAAGCCGAGATCCTTAGATCGGGAACAGAACAGACATTTACAAGACATTTCATAACTTTTACAGATTATTATGAAAACATTTACAGCAGATCCTACATTGTACTGCTTTACTCAATTTACTATACATTTAAGGAGTCTGAGTTGGTCCATTTTATACCGACTCCACAAGAATGGACACCGACTCCATGACTCTGACTCCACAGCCCTGGTAAAGACCATTTTGAGATCTAGTGCCCAAATGTTAAATCCAAAAAGCTTCACATTTAAGAAGAATCAGCGTCCAGTTACCACCTCGCCTAGTTCTGTTAACACTCTCTATGTCTGTGATCAGCAAAGAAGAGCAATCAGCTTGGTGTATGTCATGAAAATGCCTGGATAAACCAGACTGAAACGTTTGATTTTCAAGGGGTCAGGAACCATATTGTCACAATGTGACTGACCCGGTATGAAACGACCCAACCATAGGGCGGTCACAAACAACACAACAAACAGGGGAACACCGGGGACACAATTACAACAGTGGGCCCTGTCGGTAGGGAACAGGGGACTGGACACCTCCTGCACTGTGCTGAGGATGTGCCCTGATCTTACTATCGTCCCTATATGGGTTCTTTCACCCCGTCGCCGACCAGGATACCTTGTCCCTCACTTGCCCTGCTCTTATCCCTAAGTAGGGAACTGGCAGGTGAGAGCACTGGTCCCACCGCTGCACTAATACAACAAGAGGTAAGGAAAGACAGACACCAAAAGGGACTGGGTAATAAGATCACCACACTTAGCTTTCTGCTGTAAAGCACCGCACAGCAAGAAAACGACACCAGGAAACCCAAACTCAGCTTTAGAACTCTGCTCCCAGAAAGCTCCTTCTCCCTGCTAGGTTGCTGCAGAATGAACTAACACCAACAGTCAGCTGATGCACCAAGTGATGTCTTAAAGGATGGTGGGAGTGGTCACCACCAACATCAGCTGACCTAGCAGCAAAGCAATGTAATACACCAGAAGCCACTGGGGAAACTGCATTAACCCCTGATAACCTGAAAGGAAAGAGGTTTTAAACTGAGGGAAACCAGATCTGCCACAAATCCAAAAGTGGATCGTGACACATATTGTATGTTCTGCTATCCTGATTTTTAATTTTCATGTAGTACACCCGATGTATTGCAGGCAACACACACAGCACTCTACTGAGTACACCACATTGTGTGGTATTGCAATTAATAAATGTTTTCATATCGTATGTGTGTTTGGAATCTGATGACGAAAAAACAAAAATTTTTTTCATTTCTTTATATAAACTACACCTTGGAAGCCCACAGCAAAAATTGCTTTTACATGATAGGCCTGGATGTCTTCCTGGAGCGTAACAATATTGTATCTTACAGTTATTAGGTTGTTTAGAAGGATGTAGATCTGGGGATTTATTCTGACGGAATATAGGCTGAACTGGATGGACAAATGTCTTTTTCGGCCTTGCTAACTGTTACTATGTTATTATTTTTTCTGTTACCATACAAAAGACATTATCTTGTTTTGGATTTTGCAATAGTTTGTGCTCTAGTTAGTAAAGGTTTCACACAGCCTCGAGAAGTCTTTTGTAGATCATGTCACAATCTATGTCAAAACTTGTGTCATCAGAACAAGTACTACAAGTTCTGACAAATTCACCAACTGGAAGATTTTTTTATAATGTGGAATGGATGTCAACTAGTTATATGCAGAATGGAATTCCCACTAATCGATTTTCTATAGATGCCAGCATCAATTACTTTCTTAATAGAGTCCCCTTTTAACAGAACATCCAAAAGGGTGTAATGTGAGTATGGCATTCAACCGTAAATCTCAGGTTAATATCATTGTCATTGAGAAAGCTGGAAAAGGCAGACTATTGACAAGAACTATAGCTGGTGGAGAATATAAACGAGTCGTCGATATATCTACCGTACCAGACAATATGTTTAAGAAGGAATTAGATAATGAATACAAAGCTGTCTTTTCCCACAATGCCATATATATAGTGGCATGAAAAAGTTTGGGCATTCTGGTAAAAATTACTGTTATTGTGAAAACTTCAGCAAATTGAAGATGAAATGATCTCTAAAAGGCCTAAAGTTAGATACGACACATTTCCTTTGTATTTTAGGCAAAAATATACACAAATATATGTTTATCCTTTACTTTTTAAAAATTACAAAAAGTCAAAATTTAGCGCCCATATGGCAACCTTGGACCTGCAAATAATATTCATTATCAAAGGAAAAAAGTTTTTAAAAGTTACTATAAATGAAGTATCTGATAAAATATAGGCAAGTAATCTCTCAGAAAATTGGCTATATTTAAGCAAATGAAATGGCAAGGATCTGAGCGCTATGTCATGAGGAATATAGTGAAGTGACATCACGGCTAACCCAATGGTAGTGATCAAGCCACGTTATTTTGTTCATAATTTGTAGTAGCTGTTTGATGTCCTTGACATGACTACCAGTCTGTAACAAAAAAAGGTTGCAACAAATTGTCCAGCCATGATGATATATTCTCAATGAATTAATGTACGCCACAACGGAACAAAGTGGTGGAGGAAAAAGACCCTTGTGCACTTTGGGAAGAGCATGGAAAATGGGACACGTTGGGGTATCGTTCAAAAAATATTCTTGTTCTTTCTTGGCGATATATCCTTTTATGACCCCTTCCTCAAGTAACTTGGACATGCTGGTAGCAATACGATTGGTGGTATCATAGGTTAACTTGCATTATGTGGATGAGTCTGTTAAAAGACCAAGTTTGTGGTATAACAAATTACCCAGAATAAAAACTGAGCCTCCTTTGTCTGCAGGTTGCAGTACTATATTACAGTTATCTCGCAATTGTTTAATGGTCACTTTCTGTTTCTAGCTAATATTAAAGTTCATCTCCCATTGTGTGGCAAAATATTCCTTAAGTTCTCTTTCTATGATGTGTTGAAAATTGTCCATTGCAGGTACCCTAGTGTGAATCGGGTAAAAGCTAGGATTAGGGATATTAAAGACTGGTAACATCATCATTCTGATCACTCAAATCAGTTAAAATACTGAGGGAACTAAAATTCCTAGTAGATCAAATGATTGGCAAAAGAATTTGTTTGGATCCAGCTGTTTTCCTACTGGGGGCAAGACACCCCTTACTCCTTAAGGGTATGCACAAATTAGTAAACTTTCTCTTTATGGCTACCAAAATTCATATAGCTGCAAAATGGAAATCACCTTTGCTATCCATGTCAGTTGTTAAGGAAAGAATGAATAATATTATGCTATTTTAACGTATTGAAGCAAGGTGATACTTGGGATCTCTTTTTCAAACTTTGGAGTCCTTGCAAGGATCTGGAGCCAAATGTCCAATTGGATCGGGTATACTCCTCTCTCCACAATTCTTCCTATAGTATGGTACATTTAGATTGATATACTCTTCAAGGATAAGTTAATGCTACTTTATATGCTGTGGAATTTTCATTTGTCTATTTCCCATTGTTGTATCCTTTCCCTGTCTTTGTCTGGTTCCCCCTTATGTTAATTGCATTATTACTATTGTTACAACTCATTGAAGTTCCCCTGTAAGGGAATAATATAACTTTCTTTTCTTTTTATGAAAACAATGTAAAGTTTAAACTGGTTAAATAAAACTTTATTGAAATTAAAATACTGAGGGAACACTGATCTTGAAAGTAGGATCTAAAATGTTTTTTTTTTCCATGAGATGATCAGAAATAGGATTGTCATTTGTCACCCATTGCATGGTCATTTAAAAAAACGTCGCTTGACCGTCAGACGTCTAATAAACTTGTTTAAATCCATTAAGGTGTTGAACAAGTTGACATTAGTAGAAGGGACAAAATTGAGACTCTTAGAAAGGACATCTATTTGATCTAGTGATATAATATTAATTGACAGGTTCATAACAGTAAATATATCAGACAATTCTTGTGTAGAAAGAAAAGGTGGTGGTTACTTCTTTCTGCGAATAGGATAGGGATTGTTTCTTGTGAAGTTTTTAACCTGCTCTGTGTCCAAGTCGTTTTTTGATGAGTGGGAAGATTGTCCATTATTGTCTGAGAAATTATCAGGAAAAACGGCGATTCTTGCTGTAGACCACCTGATCTGTCTCTGAACAGCTTGTGTCAGTGTAATCAAGAGGACCTTCATTAGAATCTTGCTCAGATGAACTGAAGCTGACACGTGCTGCAGATTTAAATGCATTTTGTTGTTAAAGGATGGCGTTTTCAAGATAGATATAGGTGAAAATTTGTTTTTGTTTTTTTTCCACGTATTTACAGAATTTCCTTTGTGGTCCTTTAAACCTCTGTTAAATGTCTTACATTTGACTAACATGGTGGAATCCTCATTATCATGTGGTTTGAAACTCTTTCAAAGAATAATATTCTGGACTAGCGGAAAAAGCATTGAGAGAATCTTGCAATTTTTTAAATAGAGATTCCAAATTCCTGAAGTTTAGATTGTTTGTATTTAATGATTAATGAAATTAATTTAAATGAACAGTTACTCAGAATATTGTTCCACTCACTGTTGAAGTCGTCACTAATTGGTACAGTATATGTTTCCTTGATCCTGTGAACTCTGGGAATCATCTTTTATTCACATACTTTTGGAGTGTGGTTGAATCCCACCATATGCGTAATCTCTGCATGATGACTTTCTCCAAGTTCCAAAAAATGCACTTCAAAGTGAATCTGTCGCCCCCTGGATGATTTTGATCTATTACTATGGGCATACAGGTAATAGAATGTCTTAAACCAGTCTTACCTATATACCTCATCGCTGCGGTGTAGATATGGAAGAAATCACTGCCTCATGAATTCATTATAATGGTAGCCCCCTCCCATCAGTGAGTTTATCTGTACCACAGGACTGGCGTATAGCAAATGTGGTGCCAATATTAAAAAAGGGACAAAAACTGAACTCGGAAATTATAAGCCAGTAAGCTTAACCTCTACTGTGGGTAAAATCCTGGAGGGCATTCTAAGAGATGCAATACTGGAGTATCTGAAGAGGAATAACATCATGACCCAATATCAGCATGTGTTTTCTAGGGACCGTTCCTGTCAGACTTATCTGATCAATTTCTATGAAGAGGTAAGTTCCGAACTGGACCAAGGGAACACAGTGGACGTAGTGTATATGGACTTTTCAAAAGCTTTTGATACGGTGCCACACAAAAGGTTGATACATAAAATGAGAATAATGGGGATAAGGGAAAATATGTGTAAGTGGGTTAAGAGCTGGCTCAGGGATAGGAAACAAAGGGTGGTTATTAATGGAACACACTCGGACTGGGTCACGGTTAGCAGTGGGGTACCACAGGGGTCAGTATTGGGCCCTCTTCTTTTTAACATATTTATTAAAGACCTTGTAGGGGGCATACAGAGCAGAATTTCAATATTTCCAGATGACACTAAACTCTGCAGGGTAATCAATACAGAGGAGGACAATTTTATATTACAGGATGATTTATGTAAACTAGAAGCTTGGGCTGATAAATGGCAAATGAGCTTTAATAGGGATAAATGTAAGGTCATGAACTTGGATAGAAGTAATAAGATGTATAACTATGTGCTGAATTGTAAAACACTGGGCAAAACCGTCAAAGAAAAAGACCGGGGTGTATAGGTGGATGACAAACTCACATTTAGTGGCCAGTGTCAGGCATCTGCAACAAAGGCAAATAAAATAATGGGATGCATTAAAAGAGGCATAGATGCTCATGAGGAGAAGATAATTTTACCTCTATACAAGTCACTAGTTCGACCACACTTAGAATACTGTGCACAGTTCTGGTCTCCGGTGTATAAGAAAGACATAGTTGAACTAGAGCGGGTGCAGAGAAGAGCGACCAAGGTTATTAGAGGACTAGGGGGTCTGCAATACCAAGATAGGTTATTACACTTGGGGTTATTTAGTTTGGAAAAACGAAAGCTAAGGGGTGATCTTATTTTAATGTAAATATATGAGGGGACAGTACAGAGACCTTTCTGATGATCTTTTTGATCATAGACCTGAGACAGGGACAAGGGGGCATCCTCTACGTCTGGAAGAAAGAAGGTTTAATCATAATCCCAGACACGGATTCTTTACTGTCAGAGCTGCGAGACCATGGAACTCTCTGCCGTATGATGTTGTAATGAGTGATTCATTACTAAAATTTAAGAGGGGACCGGATACCTTTCTTGAAAAGTATAATGTTACAGGTTATATATACTAGATTCCTTGATAGGGTGTAGATCCAGGGAACTAGTCTGATTGCCGTATGTGGAGTCGGGAGGGAATTTTTTTCCCCAATGTGGAGCTTACTCTTTGCCACATGTTTTTTTTTTTTTTGCCTTCCTCTGGATCAACATGTTAGGGCATGTTAGGTTAGGCTATGGGTTGAACTAGATGGACTTAAAGTCTTCCTTCAACCCTAATAACTATGTTACTATGTAACATATCTGTATACAATTTTGTCTTCAGCGAGACACATAGGGTTAATAATTAAGGACAATCATGGTGCTTTTCCACATGCCCCTTTTTGGAGCATCTTCTATGTAACCTTTACCCTTCTTACAAAGGTAAGGACTAAGAGCTTGTACAGCTCAAAAAGTGCAGACATAGCCTTGATATGTCATATTAACCCCGTAACCCCTGGGCCATTTTCCATTTTTAATTGTCACGTTTTGCTCCCCTTCTTCCCAGAGCCATAACTTTTTTATTTTTTGGTCAATATAGCCATGTGAGGGCTTTTTTTTTTGCGGGACAAGTAGTACGTTTGAATGGCACTATTGGATTTAACATATCGTGTTCTGAAAAACGGAAAAAAAATGATGATTCTGCAGTTGTTTTTTTAACCATATTCACTAAATGCAAAAACTGACCTGTAATTATGATTCTCCAGGTCATTACGAATTCACAGACACCAAACATGTATAGGTTCCTTTTTATTTTGATAAAAAATGGAGCTATATTCCGAGACCTGTAGTGTCTCCATTTTTTGTGATCTGTGGCTGGTGCGTGACGAGCTGATGTTTTTATTGATACAATTTTGGAGTAGATACAATCTTTTGATCACCCGTTATTGCAATGTAGCAGCGACCAAAAAACCTAATTTTGGCGTTTTTAATTTTTTTGCTGTTACGCCGTTTTAGCGATCGGGTTAATTTTTTTTTATATTGATAGATCGGGTGATTCTGAAGGAATCAATACCTATTATGTGTATATTTTTATTATTATTTTATTTTGAATGAGGCGAAAGGGGATTGATTTGAACTTTCATATTTTTTTTATATTTTTAAAAACTTTTTTTTTACTTTTTTCATGCTTCAATAATCTCTATGGGAGACTAGAAGCTGCAGTACTTTGATCACCTCTGCTACACAAAGGCGATGATCAAAGCACCTGTGTGTAGCAGAAATGCTCACTTGCTGTGAGCGCCGACTACAAGGTGGCACTCATAGCAATCTGGCAATGACAACCATAGAAGTTTGCTGCAGACCTCTGGTTGTCATGCTGACCTATCGGTGACCCGTGATCATGTGTTGGGGTCACCGATGTGTAGAGCCAGTCACACACTTCCTGTAAGTGCAAGTTAAATTCCGCTGTCAAAGATTGTTGTTGTTGGCGGTTATTAGAGTAGGCGGTTGGTGGACTTATCTGTGACTGTTGCTAGGTTTTGAGTGTGTGATAATTCCATTTCTTCTCCTACTTTGGTTTAACCCCATCCTCCGGTGCATCCCTCTGTTATTTGTGTGTGTATATTTATATGTTTGGTGTTTTTTGTTACCTTTGTTCGTATTACCTTGTTAGTCTGGTTGGTGTATTACGGTACACTACTACTGCCCTCTTCCCTGGGTGGGGAAGGGTAAAGACTAAGGGTGGATTCAGGAGCTAAGGCAAGGTACGTAGCCCCAGCATCTTCACCATCAGAAGTAATCCGGGTAACAGGGCGACCTAACGAGCCCCCAGAGTTAGGGACAGAGCAGGAACCCCTAACCCCGGGACACCCAAAAATAGAGTCGTGACACTTCCCATAATGTCACTTCAAATTTCTCCCCCGTCTCTCCCCAATTATAATAAATCTTTGGATGAGCACACAGACATGCACAAACACACAGACACACATACGTTGACACATAGACATGCAGAAAAGCGCAGACACACCAAAAGATACACACCCAAACATACAAACACACACATAGACACGAAGGCATGCACACATACACATGAAGACACATACACTGTGTTCCAAATTATTATGCAAATTGGATTTAAGTGTCATAAAGATTTAATTGTTTTGTTTTTCAAATAAACTCGTGGATGGTATTGTGTCTCAGGGCTCAATGGATCACTGAAATCAATCTTAACCCCTTTCTGACATGGGACGTACTATCCCGTCGAGGTGGGATGGGCCACTATGACCATGGACGGGATAGTACGTCCAGCGTGATCGGCGGCGCTCATGGGGGGAGCGCCGCCGATCGCGGCCGGGTGTCAGCTGTTTATCGCAGCTGACATCCGGCACTATGTGCCAGGAGCGGTCACGGACCGCCCCCGGCACATTAACCCCCGGCACACCGCGATCAAAGATGATCGCGATGTGCCGGCCGTGCAGGGAAGCACCGCGCAGGGAGGGGGCTCCCTGCGGGCTTCCCTGAGCCCCCCGCAGCAACGCGATGTAATCGCGTTGCTGCGAGGGTCTCCTCACCTCCCTCCCTGCTCGAGCCCCGGATCCAAGATGGCCACGGATCCGGGTCCTGCAGGGAGGGAGGTGGCTTCACAGAGCCTGCTCAGAGCAGGCACTGTGAAGCAGCCTGCACTCCTATCAGATCGGTGATCTGACAGAGTGCTGTGCACACTGTCAGATCACCGATCTGTGATGTCCCCCCCGGGACAAAGTAAAAAAGTAAAAAAAAAAAATTTCAAATGTGTAAAAAAAATAAAAAAAAATATTCCAAAATAATGAAAAAAAAAAAAATATTATTCCCATAAATACATTTCTTTATTTAAATAAAAAAACACAAACAATAAAAGTACATATATTTAGTATCGCCGCGTCCGAAACGGCCCGACCTATAAAACTGGCCCACTAGTTAACCCCTTAAGTAAACACCGTAAGAAAAAAAAAAAAAACGAGGCAAAAAACAACGCTTTATTATCATACCGCCGAACAAAAAGTGGAATAACACTCGATCAAAAAGACAGATATAAATAACCATGGTACCGCTGAAAGCGTCATCTTGTCCCGCAAAAAACGAGCTGCAATACAGCATCATCAGCAAAAAAATAAAAAAGTTATAGTCCTGAGAATAAAGCGATGCAAAAATAATTATTTTTTCTATAAAATAGTTTTTATCGTATAAAAGCGCCAAATCATAAAAAAATGATATAAATGAGGTGTCGCTGTAATCATACTGACCCGAAGAATAAAACTGCTTTATCAATTTTACCAAACGCGGAACGGTATAAACGCCTCCCCCAAAAGAAATTCATGAATAGCTGGTTTTTGGTCATTCTGCCTCACAAAAATCGGAATAAAAAGCGATAAAAAAATGACACGTGCCCGAAAATGTTACCAATAAAAACGTCAACTCGTCCCACAAAAAACAAGACCTCACATGACTCTGTGGACCAAAATATGGAAAAATTATAGCTCTCAAAATGTGGTAACGCAAAAAATATTTTTTGCAATAAAAAGCATCTTTCAGTGTGTGACGGTTAGTTTTCCAGATGATTCTAATTAAAGGAAAACTATTTAAAAATGATGTTCTATATTATTAAGCAGGCCACAGGTTTCAAGCAATATGGGAAATAAAAAAGATCTCTCTGCTGCTGAAAAGCATTAAATAGTGCAATGCCTTGGACAAGGTATGAAAACATTAGATATTTCACGAAAACTTAAGAGTGATCATCATACTGTCAAGAGATTTGTGACTGAAAGCACAGACAGAGTTCATGCAGATAAAGGCATAATGGGGAAGGTTTCTGTCAGACAAATTCATCGGATTAAGAGAGCAGCTGCCAAAATACCATTACAAAGCAGCAAACAGTTATTTGAAGCTGCTGGTGCCTCTGAAGTCCCTCGAACCTCAAGGTGTAAGATCCTTCAAAGGCTTGCTGTGGTGCATAAACCTACTATTCGGCCACCCCTAATCAGTGTTCACAAGCAGAAACAGTTGCAGTGGGCCCAAACATATATGAGGACTAATTTTCAAACAGTCTTGTTTACTGGTGAGTGTCGAGTAACCCTGGATGGTCCAGATGGATGGAGTAGTGGATGGTTGGTGGATGGCCACCATGACCCAACAAGGCTGCGATGTCAGCAAGGAGGTGGAGGAGTCATGTTTTTTGCCGGAATCATGGGGAAACAGCTGGTAGGGTCGTTTAAGGTTCCTGAAGGTGTGAAAATGACCTCTGCAAAGTATATAAAGTTTCTGACTGACAACTTTCTTCCATGTTATTAAAAGCAGAAACGTGCCTTCATGAGCAAAATCATCTTCATGCGTGACCATGCACCATCTCATGCTGCAAAGAATACCTGTGAGTCATTGGCTGCTATGGGCATAAAAGGAGATAAACTCATGGTGTGGCCACCATCTTCCCCTGACCTCAACCCTAAAGAGAACCTTTGGAGTATCATCAAGGAAAAGATCTATGAGGGTGGGTGTTGTGAATTCTGCTTTTGGGTTCCCTCCAGTGGTTGTAGGTGGTAATGCAGTTGTCCCTGAGTTGCAGTCCTGGCCAGGTGTATCTGCTGATTGCAGTTCGGACTGGGGTATTTAGGTGTGCAGGATTCATTAGTCCTTGCCAGTTGTCCATGGTTCTGGGAGATTTTGGATCTTTGTCTGGTTCCTCCTGCCTTGCTGCCAATTCAGCAAAGATAAGTGTCTGGTTTTTGTTTCTGTGGCACACATGTTGTGTGCTTAATAATTCTGTGCTATTCATTTGTTTTCTCTTGTCCAGCTTAGATTGTGTCAGTGTTTTCTCAGTCTTGTTGGATTCTCTGGAGTTGCAGATATACGCTCCACATCTTTAGTTAAATGGTGGAATTTTTTGTATTTTCTGCTGTGGATATTTTTGGAAGGGTTTTAATACTGACCGCTTAGTATTCTGTCCTATCCTTTCCTATTTTAGCTAGAGTGGCCTCTTTTGCTAAATCCTGTTTCCTGCCTGCGTGTGTCTTTTCCTCTACTACTCACAGTCAATATTTGTGGGGGGCTGCCTATCCTTTGGGGTTCTGCTCTGAGGCAAGGTAGAATTCCTATTTCCATCTATAGGGGTATTTACTCCTCCGGCTGTGTCGAGGTGTCTAAGATTTGTTAGGCACACCCCACAGCTACTTCTAGTTGCGGTGTTAAGTTCAGGATTTGCAGTCAGTACAGTTTCCACCAACTCAGAGAAAGTTCCATGCGGCTCCAAGGTCACCGGATCATAACAGGTGGGAGGCAGTTCACATCAAAACAGCAGCTCTGGGAGGCAATTCTGGCTTCATGCAAAGAAATACAAGCAGCAACTCTCCAAAAACTCACAAGTTCAATGGATGCAAGAATTGTGAAGGTGATATCAAAGAAGGGTTCCTATGTAATGTAACTTGGCCTGTTAGGATGTTTTGGAGTTACATAGCTTTTTTGTTCAGTGAATGTGACTAGCACTTGCTTATTACTGTGATTTTTTTTTTACAACAGAGTATTTTTGACCTCACTGTGCTCTTTTGTGTCTTCAAGCTTCTTGGTGGCGTGAACATGTTCCTACAGACTTGTTCAATGTGCAAGTAGCACATGTGTTTCTGGTACTATATTTGAAGACATACAGTATATACAAACATACCTCTAAACAAACTTACACGTATACTCATTTATTAGGAGTGTTTTCACACACCACTCTTCCTCCGCTGGCTTGTCTCCCGATCAGCCCGCATGCTTCATTGAAGCCCCCTAAGGTATATTCGTTGGCTTGAAGCAGTTTGGATCAACCCAGAATGAGGGGCTGATTCAAACCGCTCCAAGCCAACGTATGTAACTTAGGGCATGTGCACATGACATTTTTAAGACATCGGTGGATCTGCTGATACTTTGCTACAGAAAGCTGCTTCAGGAAAAAGCCAGTGGTCCTTTTTCTGATGTGGCTTTGCTAGCAGTTTTGCTGATGGTGTCTTTAATCTATAATTTATATTACAACTATCGAGTTGCATCTTATTGAAAGCCACTCGAAGAATGAACATGTTACTTCTTATACCACTTAACAGTCTCCAAAACCTAAAGCATTAACAGTGACAAAAGACTAAATATGTACACAGCCGTGTCATTTTAAAGGGAACCTGACAGCTGATACATGCTGCCTGAGAAACAGGCACTGGCTGTATGCTCCCAGCCATATTCCCCTTTATATATCAGCTGTCAGGCTTCCTTTATATATCAGCTCTCACATCCCCCTTTATATATCAGCTGTCAGGTTCCCTTTATATATAGATCAGCTGTCAGGTTTCCTTTAAACATTAGTTGTCAGGTTCACTTCATACACCAGCTGTCATGTTCCCTTTATACATCAGCTGTTGGGTTTCCTTTATACATCAGCTGTCGGGTTCCCTTTATATATCAGCTGTCAGGATCCCTTTATACATCAGCTGTCGGGTTCCCTTTATACATCAGCTGTCAGGTTCCCTTTATACATTAGCTGTCGGGTTTCCTTTACACATCAGCTGTCAGATTCCCTTAATACATCAGCTGTCGGGTTCCCTATATATATCAGCTGTCAGATGCCCTTTATACATCAGCTGTCGGGTTCCGCTTCATACATCAGCTGTCAGGTTGACTTTATACATCAGCTGTTGGGTTCCCTTTCATACATCAGCTGTCAGGTTGACTTTATACATCAGCTGTCTGGTTCCCTTTATATATCAGCTGTCAGGTTCCCTTTAAATATCAGCTGTCAGGTTCCCTTCATTCATCAGCTGTCAGGTTCCCTTCATACATCAGCTGTCAGGTTCCCCTTTATACATCAGTTGTCAGGTTCCCCTTTATACATCAGCTGTCGGGTTCTCTTTATTCAGCAGCTGTCAGGATCCCCTTTATACATCATCTGTCGGGTCCACGTTATACATCAGCTGTAGGGTTCCCCTTTATATAGCAGCTGTCGGGTCCCCTTTATACATCAGCTGTAGGGTTCCGCATTATATATAGCAGCTGTCGGGTCCCCTTTATACATCAGCTGTAGGGTTCCCCTTTATACAGCAGCTGTTGGGTTCCCTTTATACATCAGCTGTCAGGTTCCCCTCTATACAGCAGCTGTCAGGTTCCCCTTTATGCATCAGCTGTCGGGTTCCCTTCATACAGCGGCTGTCAGGTTCCCCTTTATACAGCAGCTATCGGGTATCAAACGGTACTCCCACGATTGGAAAGAATCAATAAGTAGTGATTATATCATAACGTGACCTCCAAACCAATCTTACGTATGCCCTCGTTCTACGCAAACATAGACAAAATCATATAGAGACTGAAGCGTATTACGAACCACGTATAACAATCTTTATTAGAATAAAAACAGACATATATATAAAAAGTATTACCCACAGGTGAAATGAGCCAAACAAAAATCTTAATGGCACCACTACTGAGCAACAGGCAAAGCCCAATGGATTATAATAGGATATAATGTAGCCATACGGGACGGGGTTCCAGCTGGAGTAAACACTACACCTCACAGGATGTCTTTAAGCCACAGTGGCGTATCAGAGTTTATCATTAACCAGATCTAATCATCCGCAGGAAAAAACACACGTCAATCTTTAGGCATGGTATCAACAGGTAACGAGGACTTACCGAAGCTCAGGAGATGGTGCCACTGCCCCTACGCGCGTTTCGGCGCTGTGCCTTCGTCAGGGGGACTGACATCATACTCCAAACAAGCTCCTTTTAAACTGTGATCCACCAATGGAGACCTCCCCTTGCCAGGTGGACAGGAAATGCGCTCACCAACAGATGTATGCCGGTATGTGTAGTCCCGACATATAGCACACACTGGCCGGGGTCCTATCAGGTGGAAGGTGCGCCCGCACATCACCAAGGATGGGCGGCGCGCAAGGCACAGGTCGCCAACCGTGCGGCCGCACACGGAAGGAGACCCGGCCAAGCAGCCCGCCCACCCAATGACGCGCAGCGACAAACCACGCCTCCCGATACTTCAGAGCGGATGCGCACCGGCAAAGAGAGGAGGGAGAGGGACGGCACAGTTCCGGAAACTCAGCTGTGAGTATACCAAGAAGCGCACAGCATAATGCATAATCAATATAAATAATAAAGGCAATCTTTAAAAGAATGTATGGAAGCGCTAGAGGGAAGTATTATTAATAGTGCATAGCATAAATTGCAAAAAAGTGCATTAAATGTGCAGAGATAAAACTGCAATACATGTGATACATAGTCAAAAATAAAGACTAATAAGTGGTTTCCACGAGTGGTCAGAACATCGATCGAGGGAACATAAATCCCAACGTGACTCAAAAAGTTATGTGTTCCATATTACATATACGGGCAATGCACAAGCCCAAAACCCAAAGAGGGAATAGACATTGAGCAAAGCACTGATATATACCCAATAGCAACATGTCTATTGAGTTTGTACTACGCAAAAAACTACTTAGCTTTTTTACAATGACCATAACCAATGGCATATACAAAACAAGAAAAATAAAAATCAAGAAAAATAAAAAAATAAAAAAATAAAAATGCAATAATAACAATAAAAATAAATAAGTGTAATAAACTTCCCTCGTTGAGTCTCCATACATACCTCACAATGGAAAACACATGATAAAAAATGAACAGCATTGTATAACCAGTGCAAGGGATGATTTAATAAATCTTCCCTAATGTATCTCCATATAAAACCAACAAATGGAGAGCACATAATTAATGCATGGACATGAGTATGCAAACAGTGGGTATAATTATAACCCCATCAGTGGAGTCCATAGTCTTAGTCCTTTTAAAATCATTTGATATACACAGGAAATATTTTTCCATATTTCAGATGTCCTTAATTCTTCATGCTGTGGCACTCAAGTCGACCAGGATGGACGAACCCAGATCAAGCCGCCAGATATAGACCAGATGTACCTTTGGCTCTCCATTGATAACCATTGATAACTAAAGAGCATGAAAGGGTAACAGATGTTAGTATCAAAAATTTAAAAACAACCATAAAAACATGTGCATACCATATGTACTGATACCACAAAGATAAAACAAAACGTTGCACGGAGTGGGAGTTTAAATAAAGGGAGCAAAACTTAAGGTTTCGTTCAGACCATCTGGCTGTACCGTTTTCAGAGTCCAAATCCACTTGGCCTCTTTTTGGGCCAAGCTACGGCCCAAATTGTCACCTCTAAAGTTGGTCCTAATATGATCAATCCCCCTTACTTTTAACCCTGACGGATCGCAGGAGTGATATTCTTTAAAGTGCCTTGGGATCGTTTTCAACTGCTCCAAGTCCCTTTCATTGGCAGCCGCCATGATCCCACGAACATGTTCTCTCACTCTTACTTTTAGGGCCCGTGTTGTAAGTCCCACGTACACCAGTGAGCAAGGGCACTTTGCATAATATATAACTGTCTGAGTAGAACAGTTGATAGCGTGAATGATGGTAAATTTCTTACCGTCAGATGAAAAAAATTCCTTCGCCTCCTCTATGTTTGGGCACGCAATACACTTCCCACATGGCTTGCACCCCCAAGTTTTAATTACTTTTTTACCTTTAAAAATCTGTGGTTGATTGGTGGGCATGTAAAAACTTCTCACCAGATGGTCTCACAGATTGTCACATTGTCTTGCTGTAACGGCGGGTGCGGGGGGTATGTATTGCCTCAAGGTCTTGTCTGCCATTAGGATCGGCCAGTGTTTTTTCATGACTTCATACATTTTTGGCCACTGCGAATGGTACTGAGTTATCATCCTTGTGGAATCCATTTTTGGTTTATCCGTTTTAGAATACAGTAAGTCGTGGCGGTTTGAATTTCTAGCTCTATTGTATGCATGTTTTATGGAGCGTTTACTATATCCTCGCTCGTAAAATCATTTTTTCATTTCGATTGATTGCTTTTCGAAGTCACCGTCTGTAGAGCAGATTCGTCGAATCCTTAAAAATTGGCTGACATGAATTGATCTCACTACGTGTGTCGGATGAGAGGAGGTGGCGTGGAGGATAGCATTTACGGCTGTATCCTTACGGAAAATGTCCGTCTGCAAAAAACCAAAATTATCCTTCTTGATCATCACATCAAGGAACTCGATCTGACTAGTATGGTACTTGTATGTCAGTCTTATGTTCTGATCATTCTTATTAAGATCCTGGAAAAAATTTTCCAATGTGTCTGGTGTTCCCCGCCAGATCAGGAAAACGTCGTCGATGTACCGGGTACAAAGAATGACCCGGTCCATCGACGAACACTGATCTGTGGAGAATAGGTCCCTCTCCCACAGCCCCTGGAACAGATTTGCATACGATGGTGCACAAGCCGCTCCCATCGCTGTTCCCTGGAGCTGCAGGAAGAGGGACCCGTTAAAAGTAAAAAAATTGTGGGTTAGAAGAAATTCTAACAGCTGTAACAAAAATTTAATTTCATCTGATGTAAATGTAGTCATAGAAAGATAATGTCTCATGGCCTGAAGTCCATCACAATGTCGGATACTCGTGTAGAGGGACTCCACATCACATGTGACAAGCAACATGTCCTCGTCAATGTGTATGGAGTCCACCCTACACAAGAAAACCGAAGTGTCCTTTAAAAATGAAGGAATTGTCTCCACTAGCGGTTTCAAAAATGAATCAATGTATTTACCTATTTTCTCCGTCAGGCCTCCAATCCCAGAGATGATCGGCCTTCCTGGTGGATTTTTAGTGTCTTTGTGCAGTTTTGGTAATATATACATTGTAGGGATTACTGGATCTTTTGTCCATAAGATATCACGTATCTCTTGAGTGATGATCTCCATATCTAGTGCACTCTGTAGAATCTTTCCCAGGCTATCCCTGTAAGACGACATAGGATTGAAGGTAAGTTTTTGATAACATCCTGGTACCCTAAGTAAACGATAAACTTCAGCCTCATACATCTTGTTTGGCCACACTACAATATTGCCCCCTTTATCGGCGGGTTTAAATGTTACGTTGTCCAGTTTTTTGAGACGTTTAAGACCCATCCGTTCAATTTTTGTCATGTTGTCCCTAGATATTCTCCCAGATATTTCTTCGAAATCTTTGGCTACAAGTTGCACAAAGATTTCAACATTGGGGCATAGAGACAACGGGGGAAATTTTTTGGATTTTTGCTTAATGGTTAGTGGTACGATACCTAGAGTTGGTGTGTTGTGTTCTCTACTTAATTCCTCAAGGACTTGCAGTGCTTCTTGTTCTTCTGGCATGGGAAAGATCCGTCTCATCTCCTCATTGTGGAACCATTTCTTAAAAACCAGAGACCATGCAAAAACATGGAGGTCCTTGACAGCCGTAAATACATCAAACCTATTGCTGGGAGAAAAAGTTAGGCCTTTAGATAGCAGATCAAGTTTAACATCAGAAAAAGCATGTTCGGAAAGGTTAATCACCTTCGGTGTATTCCTAGAGGGTTCATGTACTCCTCTTTTCGTATTGGGAAGTGTATGGTTGCCCTTCCGTTTGTTGCTACCAAAGCGAGTTTTCATTGGTCTATAAGAGTATTGTGAATTGTCCGAAGACTCACCAACGGAGGACACTGATGATATGGAAGTAGATCTATATTGACGTGTCTTTGCACCTTGTCTCCGCCATCTATATACTTGATTTTGTTGAAAGTCCATAGTATCTCTGGTCAACTTTTTCCCCTGTGCAAGTTTTATTTGCTCCTCCGATTTTTTCGTCATAGTCACATTAAATGCAGTCATAGTCTCTGGAGTGCCATCTCTCTTCAATATGGTATATAACTCATCTATCAATTTTTCAATTGTGATTAAAGAATTTTTATTGAGTTCAATTAATAATTCCATATATTGGTATGATCCCTTACTGCATATATCCTCCCATCTAGTGATAAAGTTCTCATCTTCAACTGGAAAAGAAGGAAAGAATAAACTTCTTTTTAATATAATTTTCAAGGAACGCTCTGTTCCACCAGATTTTGGTCCTTTTATGCATAAGTCGCTGGATCTGCAATTGTAATGTGCTTAAATCATTATTTTCTCCCGACCCCGTGCAATTTGACTCACCAAACACCTGGGCTACTTGTGCCAGCCAGACGCTATCCCTGGCTTTAAAATCCATGGGTGCTAGGGATACTAAATTCTGTGAAAATACACAGCAAATAAATGAGAATCAAACGGTACTCCCACGATTGGAAAGAATCAATAAGTAGTGATTATATCATAACGTGACCTCCAAACCAATCTTACGTATGCCCCTGTTCTACGCAAACATAGACAAAATCATATAGAGACTGAAGCGTATTACGAACCACGTATAACAATCTTTATTAGAATAAAAACAGACATATATATAAAAAGTATTACCCACAGGTGAAATGAGCCAAACAAAAATCTTAATGGCACCACTACTGAGCAACAGGCAAAGCCCAATGGATCACAATAGGATATAATGTAGCCATACGGGACGGGGTTCCAGCTGGAGTAAACACTACACCTCACAGGATGTCTTTAAGCCACAGTGGCGTATCAGAGTTTATCATTAACCAGATCTAATCATCCGCAGGAAAAAACACACGTCAATCTTTAGGCATGGTATCAACAGGTAACAAGGACTTACCGAAGCTCAGGAGATGGTGCCACTGCCCCTACGCGCGTTTCGGCGCTGTGCCTTCGTCAGGGAGAGTGGCATCATACTCCAAACAAGCTCCTTTTAAACTGTGATCCATCAATGGAGACCTCCCCTTGCCAGGTGGACAGGAAATGCGCTCACCAACAGATGTATGCCGGTATGTGTAGTCCCAACATATAGCACACACTGGCCGGGGTCCTATCAGGTGGAAGGTGCGCCCGCACGTCACCAAGGAGCAGCTATCGGGTACCCGTTTATACATCAGCTGTCAGGTTCCCTTTATACATCAGCTGTCGGGTTCCCTTTATACATCAGCTGTCGGGTTCCCTTTATACATGAGCTGTCGGGTTCCCTTTACACATCAGCTGTCAGGTTCT
Organism: Ranitomeya imitator; assembly: GCF_032444005.1. Taxonomy (NCBI): domain Eukaryota; kingdom Metazoa; phylum Chordata; class Amphibia; order Anura; family Dendrobatidae; genus Ranitomeya; species Ranitomeya imitator. Next base: position 397,585,661 of record NC_091287.1, on the reverse strand, counting down.
CTTTATACATTAGCTGTCGGGTTCTCTTTATACATCAGCTGTCAGGTTCCCCTTTATTCATCAGCTGTCAGGTTCTCTTTATACATCAGCTGTCGGGTTCTCTTTATACATCAGCTGGCAGGTTCCCCTTTATACATCAGCTGTCAGGTTCCCCTTTACACATCAGCTGTCGGGTTCTCCTTTATATATCAGCTGTCCAGTTCCCTTTATACGTCAGCTGTTGGGTTCCCTTTATACATCAGCTGTCGGGTTCCCTTTATATATCAGCTGTCAAGTTCCCTTTATACATTAGTTGTCAGGTTCCCTTTATATATATATCAGCTGTCAGGTTTCCTTTAAACATTAGTTGTCAGGTTCCCTTTATACATTAGTTGTCAGGTTCACTTCATACACCAGCTGTCAGGTTCCCTTTATACATCAGCTGTCAGATGCCCTTTATACATCTCAGCTGTCGGGTTCACTTTATACAGCAGCTGTCATGTTCCCTTTATACATCAGCTGTCGGGTTCCCTTTATATATCAGCTGTCAGGATCCCTTTATACATCAGCTGTCGGGTTCCCTTTATACATCAGCTGTCAGGTTTCCTTTATACATTAGCTGTCGGGTTTCCTTTACACATCAGCTGTCAGATTCCCTTTATACATCAGCTGTCAGGTTCCTTATATATATCAGCTGTCAGATGCCCTTTATACATCAGCTGTCGGGTTCCCCTTCATACATCAGCTGTCAGGTTGACTTTATACATCAGCTGTCGGGTTCCCTTTCATACATCAGCTGTCAGGTTGACTTTATACATCAGCTGTCAGGTTCCCTTTATATATCAGCTGTCAGGTTCCCTTTAAATATCAGCTGTCAGGTTCCCTTCATTCATCAGCTGTCAGGTTCCCTTCATACATCAGCTGTCAGATTTCCTTCATACATCAGCTTTCAGGTTCCCCTTTATACATCAGCTGTCAGGTTCCCCTTTATACATCAGCTGTCGGGTTCTCTTTATTCAGCAGCTGTCAGGATCCCCTTTATACATCATCTGTCGGGTCCACGTTATACATCAGCTGTAGGGTTCCCCTTTATATAGCAGCTGTCGGGTCCCCTTTATACATCAGCTTTAGGGTTCCCCTTTATATAGCAGCTGTCGGGTCCCCTTTATACATCAGCTGTAGGGTTCCCCTTTATACAGCAGCTGTCGGGTTCCCTTTATACATTAGCTGTCAGGTTCCCCTCTATACAGCAGCTGTCAGGTTCCCCTTTATGCATCAGCTGTCGGGTTCCCTTCATACAGCGGCTGTCAGGTTCCCCTTTATACAGCAGCTATCGGGTACCCCTTTATACATCAGCTGTCAGGTTCCCTTTATACATCAGCTGTCGGGTTCCCTTTATACATCAGCTGTCAGGTTCCCTTTATACATGAGCTGTCGGGTTCCCTTTACACATCAGCTGTCAGGTTCTCATTATACATCAGCTGTCGGGTTCTCTTTATACATCAGCTGTCAGGTTCCCCTTTATACATCAGCTGTCAGGTTCTCTTTATACATCAGCTGTCGGGTTCCCTTTATACATCAGCTGTCAGGTTCTCTTTATACATCAGCTGTCGGGTTCCCTTTATACATCAGCTGTCGGGTTCCCTTTACACATCAGCTGTCGGGTTCTCTTTATACATCAGCTGTCGGGTTCTCTTTATACATCAGCTGTCGGGTTCCCCTTTATACATCAGCGGTCGGGTTCCCTTTATATCAGCTGTCACCTTCTTCTCCACGGTATTCACTGTGGAAAATGAAATGCTAGGTGAAATCCCAAGAAACAATGAAAACCCTATATTAAGGGTCACCAATCTAACCCAAGAAGAGGTGCGAAACCGGCTAAATAAGATTAAAATAGATAAATCTCCGGGTCCGGATGGCATACACCCACGAGTACTAAGAGAACTAAGTAATGTAATAGATAAACCATTATTTCTTATTTTTAGGGACTCTATAGCGACAGGGTCTGTTCCGCAGGACTGGCGCATAGCAAATGTGGTGCCAATATTCAAAAAGGGCTCTAAAAGTGAAACTGGAAATTATAGGCCAGTAAGTCTAACCTCTATTGTTGGTAAAATATTTGAAGGGTTTCTGAGGGATGTTATTCTGGATTATCTCAATGAGAATAACTGTTCAACTCCATATCAGCATGGGTTTATGAGAAATCGCTCCTGTCAAACCAATCTAATCAGTTTTTATGAAGAGGTAAGCTATAGGCTGGACCACGGTGAGTCATTGGACGTGGTATATCTCGATTTTTCCAAAGCGTTTGATACCGTGCCGCACAAGAGGTTGGTACACAAAATGAGAATGCTTGGTCTGGGGGAAAATGTGTGTAAATGGGTTAGTAACTGGCTTAGTGATAGAAAGCAGAGGGTGGTTATAAATGGTATAGTCTCTAACTGGGTCGCTGTGACCAGTGGGGTACCGCAGGGGTCAGTATTGGGACCTGTTCTCTTCAACATATTCATTAATGATCTGGTAGAAGGTTTACACAGTAAAATATCGATATTTTCAGATGATACAAAACTATGTAAAGCAGTTAATACAAGAGAAGATAGTATTCTGCTACAGATGGATCTGGATAAGTTGGAAACTTGGGCTGAAAGGTGGCAGATGAGGTTTAACAATGATAAATGTAAGGTTATACACATGGGAAGAAGGAATCAATATCACCATTACACACTGAATGGGAAACCACTGGGTAAATCTGACAGGGAGAAGGACTTGGGGATCCTAGTTAATGATAAACTTACCTGGAGCAGCCAGTGCCAGGCAGCAGCTGCCAAGGCAAACAGGATCATGGGGTGCATTAAAAGAGGTCTGGATACACATGATGAGAGCATTATACTGCCTCTGTACAAATCCCTAGTTAGACCGCACATGGAGTACTGTGTCCAGTTTTGGGCACCGGTGCTCAGGAAGGATATAATGGAACTAGAGAGAGTACAAAGGAGGGCAACAAAATTAATAAAGGGGATGGGAGAACTACAATACCCAGATAGATTAGCAAAATTAGGATTATTTAGTCTAGAAAAAAGACGACTGAGGGGCGATCTAATAACCATGTATAAGTATATAAGGGGACAATACAAATATCTCGCTGAGGATCTGTTTATACCAAGGAAGGTGACGGGCACAAGGGGGCATTCTTTGCGTCTGGAGGAGAGAAGGTTTTTCCACCAACATAGAAGAGGATTCTTTACTGTTAGGGCAGTGAGAATCTGGAATTGCTTGCCTGAGGAGGTGGTGATGGCGAACTCAGTCGAGGGGTTCAAGAGAGGCCTGGATGTCTTCCTGGAGCAGAACAATATTGTATCATACAATTATTAGGTTCTGTAGAAGGACGTAGATCTGGGGATTTATTATGATGGAATATAGGCTGAACTGGATGGACAAATGTCTTTTTTTCGGCCTTACTAACTATGTTACTATGTCAGGTTACCTTTATACATTAGTTGTCAGGTTCCCTTTATATATATATCAGCTGTCATGTTTCCTTTAAACATTAGTTGTCAGGTTCCCTTTATACATTAGTTGTCAGGTTCACTTCATACACCAGCTGTCAGGTTCCCTTTATACATCAGCTGTCAGATGCCCTTTATACATCTCAGCTGTCGGGTTCACTTTATACATCAGCTGTCATGTTCCCTTTATACATCAGCTGTTGGGTTCCCTTTATACATCAGCTGTCGGGTTCCTTTAAATATCAGCTGTCAGGATCCCTTTATACATCAGCTGTCGGGTTCCCTTTATACATCAGCTGTCAGGTTCCCTTTATACATTAGCTGTCGGGTTTCCTTTACATATCAGCTGTCAGATTCCCTTTATACATCAGCTGTCGGGTTCCCTATATATATCAGCTGTCAGATGCCCTTTATACATCAGCTGTCGGGTTCCCCTTCATACATCAGCTGTCAGGTTGACTTTATACATCAGCTGTTGGGTTCCCTTTCATACATCATCTGTCAGGTTGACTTTATACATCAGCTGTCGGATTCCCCTTTATACATCAGCTGTCAGGTTCCCTTCATTCATCAGCTGTCAGGTTCCCTTCATACATCAGCTGTCAGGTTCCCCTTTATACATCAGCTGTCAGGTTCCCCTTTATACATCAGCTGTCGGGTTCTCTTTATTCAGCAGCTGTCAGGATCCCCTTTATACATCATCTGTCGGGTCCACGTTATACATCAGCTGTAGGGTTCCCCTTTATACATCAGCTGTAGGGTTCCGCTTTATATATAGCAGCTGTCGGGTCCCCTTTATACATCAGCTGTCAGGTTCCCCTTTATGCATCAGCTGTCGGGTTCCCTTCATACAGCGGCTGTCAGGTTCCCCTTTATACAGCAGCTATCGGGTACCCGTTTATACATCAGCTGTCGGGTTCCCTTTATCTATCAGCTGTCGGGTTCTCTTTATACATCAGCTGTCGGGTTCTCTTTATACATCAGCTGTCAGGTTCCCTTTATCTATCAGCTGTCGGGTTCTCTTTATACATCAGCTGTCGGGTTCTCTTTATACATCAGCTGTCGGGTTCTACATAGCCCTAGATTAGACCCCTGAGGAGCCGGCATGTGACCACCCCGTACTGTACATAGGTGAAGCAAGGAACCATGGCAGAAGCTGTAAAGACGGAGGGCGCCCTGACTAGGACAGGACGCTGCCGGGTAACTGGCTGTAGGCAGAAGCGCTGCACCGGCGCACACTGTCTCAGTACTAATGGCTGAATACAGAAGAGACTGAGGTAAACGTGCTGGCAGGAGACGCTGCGTGTCACCTGGCTGCACCTGACTGGCACCCGGCCGGGCAGACACTTGTGGAAAGCTGCAGTCAGCGAGCTGTGACAGGACGAGGTGATGCTGCTGCTTTGTCCGAGGCTCCTCCGCTCCTGCCGGGTACTAATTGCCCACTCTGGGATCGGTACTCCACGCTGATTGGAGGCGGCGGGAGAGTGGGCGGAGATTCTAGGATTCGCAGCAGCTGATTGGTCGGAGGTGCAGCCTCGCTTAGTCTCCCCATCCAGTACTGCACCGGCTTGTGCTGCTCCGCGCCCGGTGTCCTTTGCATGTGGCTGAAGGGTGACAGCGGGAGGACGAGCAATGCTGGGCGCCATCAGCCTGCAGGGGCTCACCCGGGAGCTGTCACTCTACCTGGAGAGCCAGGTGCGGGTGGGTCTGGTCGGCTCCGGGGTGGGCTTGTCCTTGGTGCTGGGCTTTGGCGCAGCCTATGCCTGTTACTACCTTAGTGTCATCGCCAAGGTAAGAGAATGTCGCCCTTCTCCCCGCCATCCCGCCGCTGTGCAGCCTGTGGCCGCCGCCAGCTCGTGTCATTATCGCTCCTTGTCTGCAGAAGCCGCAGCTGGTGACCGGGGGAGAAGCCTTCTGCCGCTTCCTGAAGCAGCGCTGCCCGGCGGTGGCCGAAACCTACTACCCGACGCCGTGGTGCTGGGAGGGCAGAGCCCAGACATTGCTGCGGCCGTTCATCACTGTCAAGCCGCTAGTGCGTTACACCAAGTGAGTGGCTGCGCTGTGTGCACACTACAGTCATGGATGAGGCAAGATAGGCCATGTGTCAGGGGCCCATATAAGCCTGGGGGCCATATAAGCCTGGGGGCCCATTACCACCTGGGGGCCCATATAAGCCTGGGGGGCCCATTACTGCCTGGGGCCCATATAAGCCTGGGGGGCCCATTACCTCCTGGGGGCCCATATAAGCCTGGGGGGCCCATTACTGCCTGGGGCCCATATAAGCCTGGGGGGCCCATTACCGCCTGGGGGCCCATATAAGCCTGGGGGGCCCATTACTGCCTGGGGCCCATATAAGCCTGGGGGGCCCATTACCTCCTGGGGGCCCATATAAGCCTGGGGGGCCCATTACCGCCTGGGGGCCCATATAAGCCTGGGGCCCATATAAGCCTGGGGGCCATATAAGCCTGGGGTCCCATTACCGCCTGGGGGCCATATAAGCCTGGGGGCCCATTACCACCTGGGGGCCATATAAGCCTGGGGGCCCATTACCGCCTGGGGGCCCATATAAGCCTGGGGGCCCATTACCGCCTGGGGGCCCATATAAGCCTGGGGGCCCATTACCTCCTGGGGGCCCATATAAGCCTGGGGGGCCCATTACCTCCTGGGGGCCCATATAAGCCTGGGGGGCCCATTACCGCCTGGGGCCCATATAAGCCTGGGGGGCCCATTACCGCCTGGGGCCCATATAAGCCTGGGGGGCCCATTACCGCCTGGGGGCCCATATAAGCCTGGGGGCCCATTACTGCCTGGGGCCCATATAAGCCTGGGGGGCCCATTACCTCCTGGGGGCCCATATAAGCCTGGGGGGCCCATTACCGCCTGGGGGCCCATATAAGCCTGGGGCCCATATAAGCCTGGGGGCCATATAAGCCTGGGGTCCCATTACCGCCTGGGGGCCATATAAGCCTGGGGGCCCATTACCACCTGGGGGCCATATAAGCCTGGGGGCCCATTACCGCCTGGGGGCCCATATAAGCCTGGGGGCCCATTACCGCCTGGGGGCCCATATAAGCCTGGGGGCCCATTACCGCCTGGGGGCCCATATAAGCCTGGGGGCCCATTACCGCCTGGGGGCCCATATAAGCCTGGGGGCCCATATAAGCCTGGGGGCCATATAAGCCTGGGGTCCCATTACCGCCTGGGGGCCCATATAAGCCTGGGGGCCCATTACCGCCTGGGGGCCCATATAAGCCTGGGGGCCCATTACCGCCTGGGGGCCCATATAAGCCTGGGGGCCCATATAAGCCTGGGGGCCATATAAGCCTGGGGTCCCATTACCGCCTGGGGGCCCATTACCGCCTGGGGGCCATATAAGCCTGGGGGCCCATTACCGCCTGGGGGCCCATATAAGCCTGGGGGCCCATTACCGCCTGGGGGCCCATATAAGCCTGGGGGCCCATATAAGCCTGGGGGCCATATAAGCCTGGGGTCCCATTACCGCCTGGGGGCCCATATAAGCCTGGGGGCCCTTTACCGCCTGGGGGCCCATATAAGCCTGGGGGCCCATATAAGCCTGGGGGCCCATTACCGCCTGGGGGCCATATAAGCCTGGGGGCCCATTACCGCCTGGGGGCCCATTACTGCCTGGGGGGCCCATTACCGCCTGGGGGCCCATATAAGCCTGGGGGCCCATTACCGCCTGGGGGCCCATATAAGCCTGGGGGCCCATTACCGCCTGGGGGCCCATATAAGCCTGGGGGCCCATATAAGCCTGGGGGCCCATATAAGCCTGGGGGGCCCATTACTGCCTGGGGCCCATATAAGCCTGGGGGGCCCATTACCGCCTGGGGGCCCATATAAGCCTGGGGGCCCATATAAGCCTGGGGGCCATATAAGCCTGGGGGCCCATTACCGCCTGGGGGCCCATATAAGCCTGGGGGCCCATATAAGCCTGGGGGGCCCATTACTGCCTGGGGCCCATATAAGCCTGGGGGGCCCATTACCTCCTGGGGGCCCATATAAGCCTGGGGGGCCCATTACCGCCTGGGGGCCCATATAAGCCTGGGGCCCATATAAGCCTGGGGGCCCATATAAGCCTGGGGCACATATAAGCCTGGGGGCCCATATAAGCCTGAGGGCCCATATAAGCCTGGGGCCCATATAAGCCTGGGGGCCCATATAAGCCTGGGGGCCCATATAAGCCTGGGGGCCCATATTAGCCTGGGGCCCATATAAGCCTGGGGGCCCATATAAGCCTGGGGCACATATAAGCCTGGGGGCCCATTACCGCCTGGGGGCCCATATAAGCCTGGGGCCCATATAAGCCTGGGGGCCCATTACCACCTGGGGGCCCATATAAGCCTGGGGCCCATATAGGCCTGGGGGCCCATATAAGCCTGGGGTCCCATTACCACCTGGGGGCCCATATAAGCCTGGGGGCCCATATAAGCCTGGGGTCCCATTACCACCTGGGGGCCCATATAAGCCTGGGGGCCCATATAAGCCTGGGGCCCATATAAGCCTGGGGGCCCATTACCACCTGGGGGCCCATATAAGCCTGGGGCCCATATAGGCCTGGGGGCCCATATAAGCCTGGGGCCATATAAGCCTGGGGGCCCATTACCGCCTGGGGGCCCATATAAGCCTGGGGGCCCATTACCACCTGGGGGCCCATATAAGCCTGGGGGCCCATATAAGCCTGGGGGGCCCATTACTGCCTGGGGCCCATATAAGCCTGGGGGGCCCATTACCGCCTGGGGGCCCATATAAGCCTGGGGGGCCCATTACCGCCTGGGGGCCCATATAAGCCTGGGGCCCATATAAGCCTGGGGGCCCATATAAGCCTGGGGGCCCATATTAGCCTGGGGCCCATATAAGCCTGGGGCCCATATAAGCCTGGGGGCCCATATAAGCCTGGGGCACATATAAGCCTGGGGGCCCATTACCGCCTGGGGGCCCATATAAGCCTGGGGCCCATATAAGCCTGGGGGCCCATATAAGCCTGGGGGCCCATATTAGCCTGGGGCCCATATAAGCCTGGGGGCCCATATAAGCCTGGGGCACATATAAGCCTGGGGGCCCATTACCGCCTGGGGGCCCATATAAGCCTGGGGCCCATATAAGCCTGGGGGCCCATTACCACCTGGGGGCCCATATAAGCCTGGGGCCCATATAAGCCTGGGGGCCCATATAAGCCTGGGGGCCCATTACCACCTGGGGGCCCATATAAGCCTGGGGCCCATATAGGCCTGGGGGCCCATATAAGCCTGGGGTCCCATTACCACCTGGGGGCCCATATAAGCCTGGGGGCCCATATAAGCCTGGGGCCCATATAAGCCTGGGGGCCCATATAAGCCTGGGGGCCCATTACCACCTGGGGGCCCATATAAGCCTGGGGGCCCATATAAGCCTGGGGCCCATATAAGCCTGGGGGCCCATATAAGCCTGGGGGCCCATTACCACCTGGGGGCCCATATAAGCCTGGGGGCCCATATAAGCCTGGGGGCCCATTACCACCTGGGGGCCCATATAAGCCTGGGGGCCCATATAAGCCTGGGGGCCCATATAAGCCTGGGGTCCCATTACCGCCTGGGGGCCCATACAAGCCTGGGGTCCCATTACCGCTTGGGGGCCCATATAAGCCTGGGGGCCCATACAAGCCTGGGGGCCCATTACCGCCTGGGGGTCCATATCCTGTTCTCACTGCGCCTCCAGTCTGTGCATGGCATTCCACATAGTCTGTGACTGACGCTTCTCCGCGGATCCATCCATGAAACGCTCCGATCCCATGTTAGTCCATGGGTGACTCTAACGGGCCAATGCATCGTCGCCTGCTGAGCCTAATGACAGGAGGTGGTTAATTTCTTCATTATTTTCCTAGTAATTTTTTTTTCTTTTCATTTGTGTTTGTGGCAAGAGAAGCCGGGCTGTGACATCCATCCTGCAGACATTTTCTTGACTTTTGGGGTATGTCCACACGTTCAGTATTAGGCAGCGCTTAGAACGCAGCACATATCCGCTCCGTCCATAGCGCTGCCGGCTTTTGTACGCAGGTGATTCCGCATGTGTTCTTTGAACCGTGCGGAATCACCGTGCCCCACACATTGTACAGGTGACATTTATCTTGCGGAGACTGAGGTACTCCTTGAAGTATGTTTGGGGCCATTGTCCTGTTGGAAGACCTATAACCTAAGGCCGGCTTCACACTCAGCGTATGAAAATACGGTCCGTATATTACGGCCGTAATACGCTGAAATGTCCCGAAAATAGTGGTCCGTAGCTCCTCCGTAGGCAGGGTGTGTCAGCGTTTTTTGCGCATGGCATCCTCCGTATGTAATCCGTATGGCATCCGTACTGCGTGGTTTTCTCGCAGGCTTGCAAAACCAACATACCGCTATAGAAATGATCCATGTGTCCCAAAAAGAAAAAAATATATATATATATACTGTCTATATATATATATATATATATATATATATATATATATATATATATATATATATATATATATATATATATATATATATATATATATATATATATATATATATGTCATTAGACACATATATGTATATATATTAATATTTTTTCCAGCGCTATACAGCTTGAAAGCCGGTAATTCAATTACCGGCTTTTTCTTTCTCCTTCCTAAAACCCGACATGATTTGAGACATGGTTTACATACAGTAAACCATGTCTTCTCTCCATTTTTTTTTGCAGATTCCACACTACTAATGTCAGTAGTGTGTATCTGCAAAATTTGGCCGTTCTAGCTCTTAAAATAAAGGGTTAAATGGCGGAAAAAATTGGCGTGGGCTCCCGCGCAATTTTCTCCGCCAGAGTAGTAAAGCCAGTGACTGAGGGCAGATATTAATAGCCTGGAGAGGGTCCATGGTTATTGCCCCCCCCCCCCCGGCTAAAAATATCTGCCCCCAGCCACCCCAGAAAAGGCACATCTGGAAGATGCGCCTATTCTGGCACTTGGCCACTCTCTTCCCATTCCCGTGTAGCGGTGGGATATGGGGTAATGAAGGGTTAATGCCACCTTGCTATTGTAAGGTGACATTAAGCCAAATTAATAATGGAGAGGCGTCAATTATGACACCTATCCATTATTAATCCAATTGTAGTAAAGGGTTAAATAAAACACAAACACATTATTTAAAATTATTTTAATGAAATAAAAACAATGGTTGTTGGAGTATTTTATTCTACGCCCAATCCAGTCACTGAAGACCCTCGTTCTGTGAAAGAAAATACATAATAAACCAACAATATACTTACCCTCCGCAGATCTGTAACGTCCAACGATGTAAATCCTTCTGAAGGGGTTAAAACCTTTTGCAGCAAGGAGCTTTGCTAATGCAATGCTACTCCTCGCTGCAAAACCCCGGGGAATGAGTCTAAATATAGATCAATGAGCTATAGTTAGCTTCATTTGCGGTGAGGCGCCCTCTGCTGGATGTTCATAGATCGTGGGAACTTTCCTAGAAAGCTCCCAGCTCCCAGGCTTTCTAGGAAAGTTCCCACGATCTATGAACATCCAGCAGAGGGCGCCTCACCGCAAATGAAGCTAAATATAGCTCATTGATCTATATTTAGACTCATTCCCCGGGGTTTTGCAGCGAGGAGTAGCATTGCATTAGCAAAGCTCCTTGCTGCAAAAGGTTTTAACCCCTTCAGAAGGATTTACATCGTTGGACGTTACAGATCTGCGGAGGGTAAGGATATTGTTGGTTTATTATGTTTTTTCTTTCACAGAACGAGGGTCTTCAGTGACTGGATTGGGCGTAGAATAAAATAGTCCAACAACCATTGTTTTTATTTCATTAAAATTATTTTAAATAATGTGTTTGTGTTTTATTTAACCCTTTACTACAATTGGATTAATAATGGATAGGTGTCATAATTGACGCCTCTCCATTATTAATTAGGCTTAATGTCACCTTACAATAGCAAGGTGGCATTAACCCTTCATTACCCCATATCCCACCGCTACACGGGAATGGGAAGAGAGTGGCCAAGTGCCAGAATAGGCGCATCTTCCAGATGTGCCTTTTCTGGGGTGGCTGGGGGCAGATATTTTTAGCCAGGGGGGGGCCAATAACCATGGACCTTCTCCAGGCTATTAATATCTGCCCTCAGTCACTGGCTTTACTACTCTGGCGGAGAAAATTGCGCGGGAGCCCACGCCAATTTTTTCCGCCATTTAACCCTTTATTTTAAGAGCTAGAACGGCCAAATTTTGCAGATACACTCTACTGACATTAGTAGTGTGGAATCTGCAAAAAAAATGGAGAGAAGACATGGTTTACTGTATGTAAACCATGTCTCAAATCATGTCGGGTTTTAGGAAGGAGAAAGAAAAAGCTGGTAATTGAATTACCGGCTTTCAAGCTGTATAGCGCTGGAATAAATATTAATATATATACATATATGTGTCTCACTGACATATATATATATATATACCTATTCTATGTGTAGACATTTATTCTACCTATTCTACTGTAAGCTGTCAGTGTGATTTTACTGTACACCGCACTGAATTACCGGCTTTTCTCTCTAACACCGCTGCGTATTTCTCGCAAGTCACACTGCTTGTCCGTGTGTAATCCGTATTTTTCACGCTTCCATAGACTTTCATTGGCGTATTTCTTGCGCAGTACGGTGACAAACGCAGCATGCTGCGATTTTGTACGGCCGTAGAAAGCCGTATAATACTGATCAGTAAAATACGGCAGATAGGAGCAGGGGCATAGAGAATAATTGTGCCGTATTTTTTGCGAGTTTTACGGACGTAGTTTCTGCGCTCTTACGTCCGTAAAACTCGCAAGTGTGAAGCCGGCCTAAGACACGAACCCAGCTTTCTGACACTGTGCACTACATTGTGACCCAATTTTTGTAGTAATCTTCACGTTTAACGATGCATTGCACACAGTCAAGGCACACAGTGCCAGAAGCAGCAAAACAACCCCAAAACATCTTTGACCCTCCACCATATTTGACTGTAGGTACTGTGTTCTTTTCTTTGTAGGCCTTAGTCTATTTTTGGTAAACAGTAGAATGATGTGCGTTACAAAAATGCTCTACCTTGGTGTCATCTGACCACCACACTGTTTCCCAGAAGGATTTTGGCTTACTCATGTAGATTTTGGCAAACTGCAATCTAACTTATTCATGTCTCTGGCAACAGTGGGGTCCCCCTGGGTCTCCTGCCACAGCATTCCATTTCATTCAAATGTCGATGCATAGTTCGAGCTGACATTGATGTACCCTGAGAATGCAGGACATCTTGAATTTCTTTGGAACTTAATTGGGGCTGCTTATCCACCATTGAGATTATCCTGCATTGCAACCTTTCATCAATTTTTCTTTGCTGTCCACATCCAGGGAGATTATACAGTGCTACGGGTTGTAAACTTCTTAATTATGTTTTACACCGTTGAGAAAGGAACATCAAGATCTCTGGAGATGGATTTGTAGCCTTGAGATTGTTCATATTTTTCAACAATTTTGGTTCTCAAGTCCTCACACATTTCTGTTCTCCATGCTTAGTGTGGCACACACAGACACACAATGCAAAGATTGAGTCAACATCTCCCTGTTTTCAGAACATGAGAAATCCAGCTCAACGAACTTGTGAACAAACTCCTTTATTCACCAAAAAGTGGACATCATGATTAATTGTGTAGCCATCTGAAACGCATCAATGTTGGATATCATGAAACTGTCAACACTGATGTTATTTTATCCTCTGCTGAGCACTTTTTGGTGAATAAAGAAGGAGTTGGTTCACAAGTTCGTTGAGCTGTATTTCTCATGTTCTGATTGCTCCACGCTTTGACATAGCGTTCTCCCTGCTCCGAACACCTAAGGATGTCCACTATAGTGAGCTGGACTTTTTTCTATCTCCCTGTTTTATCCGGTTTCAGGTGTGATTTTCATATTGCCCACACCTGTTACTTATCACAAGTGAGTTTGAACGTGCTTCATATGACTGAAACAAAGTAGTTTACTCACAATGTTGGAAAGATGCCAAATTTGACATGCCCATTTTGGGGGTTTTGTGTGAGATTATGTCCAATTTGTACTTTTTCTCTTTATTTTGTGGTGTATTAGTACACACAAAGGAAATAAGCGTGTATAACAAAACATGTAATTACAACACTTTTGGCCATGACTGTACTGTTGTTGCATAGGGGCCCTCTTCTGTCTATGTTCACCAACGCTGTTGACGCAGTGTGAACATAGCCTTAAGGTGTACATTCCTGCACCAGCTGTAACAGAGCCAATGTTCTATATCACAAACATGTAAGAAGAGCCAATATCTCACTGTGCTGTTATCAGCTTTATTTATTGAATTGTTGTATGGGCCTTAAATATACGATAGTGTACCCCTGATAAATGTTGTCTCCTGTGTGTTCTGCAGTCATATAAAAGCTAACCCCGCAGTATGATACATTTACACAGGTCACAGAGCTCCAAGGTGACTTTTAAAGGTAATATGTCCCTAGGAATAACCCTCCTAAGTCGTCTGTATGGGCACGTAGTTCACAGATAGCTGAATAAAATGTTACCTTGATCTCTGCAATCTGATGTCTTATTACTGGGTAGTCTTTGTTTTTCTTATACACTACCTTTCAAATGTTTAGGGTCACCTAGACAATTTTGCATTTTCCATGAAAACTCATACTTTTATTAATCAAATGAGTTGCGAAATGAATTGGCCGTCCATTACCCCCTATGGGAGGTGGAGCCGCATATTCATTACTGTAATGGGCGGCCCATGTGACCGCTCATACAGGAGAAGCTGCGGCGAGGACAGGACACTGCGAGGGAGCCGGGTAAGTATTTTAATAACAGCGGGCGGGCACACAGGGAGTGGGAGGGGGGTGGGGACAGGAATCTTTATTTTAAACACGAGAAACAAAAAAAAAAAGGATTTATCATATCTTCTCTGCAGCAAATGCTGCTGCAGAGAAGATATAAATGGCGGCTTCAGCACCACGTGGGGGGGACAGCGCTTACTGTAGCGCTGTCTCCTGCACGGCACACGGACAGCGTCCGTGTGCGGTACGTGTTTTACACTGACCCATTGACTTTAATGGGTCCGTGTAATCCGTGCGCTCCCACGAACACTGACATGTCTCCGTGTTTTGCACACGGACACACGGTCCGTGAAAACACGCTGACATGTGCAGAGACACATTGATTTCAATGTGTCTACGTGAGTCAGTGTCTCCGGTACGTGAGGAAACTGTCACCTCATGTACCGGAGCCACAGACGTGTGAAACCGGCCTTACACAGTTAGCAAATACAAAGTACCATAAGAACACTGGAGTGATGGTTGTTGGAAATGGGCCTCTCTACACTCATGAAGATATTGCATTACAAACCAGACATTTGCAGCTAGAATAGTTATTTACCACATTAACAATGTATAGAGTGTATTTCTGAATCATTTAATGTTAGCTTTATTGGAAAAAAACTGTGCTTTTCTTTCAAAAATAAGGAAATGTCTAAGTGACCCTAAACTTTTGAACGGTAGTGTACGTAAATGAGCTGTTAAGATCTATGGGCCGGACACTGATCTTACTGAGAATCTGCCTCCAGAAACTATTGTAAATGAAAGGTGACGTTACCGGAGTTACACATGTAGATCAGAAGAGCAGAGAGCACATCTTACAATAGTAATGTCCCTGTTCATTTAAAATAATCTCTGGAGGCAGATTCTCAGGCAGATCTATGTCCGACCCAGAGACTTTAACAGCTCATTTATATGTAAGAAAAGCATAGATTTCTCTGGAGTAAAACACTGGATCACAGATATCAAGGTAGATATCAAGGTTTCATTTTATTCAGCTTTCTATGACCTACATGGCCATATGGACTATTAGGCTCGTGTTTGGACTTTTTCATGCAAGCATGGATTGTGGACCCACTGTGCCACGGACCAGACTTACCCTGGGGGAGCATGACTAAACAGCTTCCTTGGTCTTCACGGGAGCCTCTAGTGGTGAGGTCAAGCTTGTGCGGCAGGTAGCTGCCAGGTACCACTCCAGGGCAGCATTCAGCAGTAACAGATGACCCTCAAAGGGAGAGGACACTAACGTCAGGTACTGTAGGTATGCTGTCTAGCACAGCTAATTCACAGGCAGATACTGGCAGCCACGGCTGGTATGCCGACAGGTCAGTGCAGGCGGGCACAATTGATATACTGGAAGGCACAGGAAGAACCCAGTTCAGACTAGATGGACAGGAACAACTTCAAAAATAACTGGGTCACTGGCAAGTGTGACTGGACAGGCAGAGAACCGCAGAAGCTGTCAGTCAGGGAACCACACATGCTGTCAGTCAAGGAACCACACATGCTGTCAGTCAGGGAACCACACATGCTGTCACTCAGGGAACCACACATGCGGTCAGTCAGGGAACCACACATGCGGTCAGTCAGGGAACCACACATGCGGTCAGTCAGGGAACCGCACACGCGGTCAGTCAGGGAACCGCACATGCTGTCAGTCAGGGAACCGCACATGCGGTCAGGCAAGGAACCGCACATGCGCTCAGTCAGAGAACCGCACATGCTGTCAGTCAGGGAAGCGCACCTGCGGTCAGGCAAGGAACCACACCTGCAGTCAGGCAGGGAACCGCACATGCTGTAAGGCAGGGAACCGCACATGCTGTCAGGCAGGGAACCGCACATGCTGTCAGGCAGGGAACCGCACATGCTGTCAGGCAGGGAACCGCAGGGTTAAATCTGAATAGGTCCCCAAGGGTATGCTCCATGGTCGATATCGGCAGCGCTTTGGACGCAACACATATCCGCTCTGCCCAAAGCGCTGCCGACTTTTGTACACGCGGTGATTCCGTATGTGTTCATTGAACCGTGCGTAATCGCCACATCCTATACATTGGACGACAAGATAAATTGACATGCTGCGGTCTGGAAAGGCACGCCCCATGTGCGTATACGCAGGGAAGCCGGAGGCGTCCCTGCACACATAGTGGAGACGGGATTTCACAAAATCCCATCTACTATGCTGTAACATCTGGCTGCTGCGGATAGAACGCTGCGGATGTACGCAGCTTCCAATCCACAGTGTTTACTGACCGTGGGAACATACCCTAAAGAAACAGGCTTTTTAAATGTCTTGAAAAAATGAAAAATAACTACATCACTTTTAACCCCTTTAACATCCTAACAAAAAAATGACGTTTGAAAAATGATGCAGATGTAAAACAGACATGTGGGAAATGTTATTTATTAATAATTTTGTACAGCATGACTATCTGGTTTAAGGATACAGAGATTAAAAATTGAGAAATTTTCACCAAAATTCCAATATTTTCATAAAGAAAGGCAAAACATCGATCTAAATTTACCACTAAATTTAGGTGTCATGAAAAAACAGTCTTAGAATCACTGGGATCCGTTGAAGTGTTATTACTACATGAAGTGACACTGGTCAGAAGTCAAAAATTTTGCCAGGTCAATAAGGTTAAAATTGACTCGGTCATTAAGGGGTTAAAACCTTATTTTAAAAAAACAATCACTGCTTGAACAGTAATGTGAGTTTCCCATTTAAATCAATACGTTGCTTATTGAAAGATTATTTGAAGCCATTATAGATTTTTGAGCAGAATCAGCTGCATGTCATAAACTTTGTGAATTTACTTTAAGGTCTGGTTCAGATAAGCATATGCAAAATTGTACGGTTTTCATCCGAAAAAAACCCCCCCAGAATATTTGCCATCGGTATGCCATCATTTTGTCTATTTTTTATATCTGCATGACATCTGTATTACATCCATTTTTTACATTAATAATTTAATAATAAAAGGCCAAATACAATTCTCTATGTTAATAGTTGTATCAGTCCGCGTGTTAGAATACTCCTGTGAACTATGACACTGACTTGCACTGGTCGGTGTGATGTCCAGATTCTATCCATTTGGCATACTGACAACAGACGGACATATAACTCTGTATGAAACCCTTTCTCATGGAATTAATGGTGCTATATAAATAAATAATTAATACGCTCTTTTGAACAAGCTCTTCTGTAGGCATACACTTACGTATAGAGCTGATCCTCATGTTTGAGAACAACGAGTTCCATCAGTCATGTAGATCAGCCGCAGACTATGTACCACTGGGCGCTTCACGCTCAGGAACTTTTAGACATTGAATTTTTGAATCAGTCCTGGACTCTTTTGTACTCCACCTGTGGATATTATATTTAATATTGTTATGTGCATTGAGAATTACAGAATTATAAATGACCAATTATGTTGGATTTTGACACAGCTTAATGGTCTGACAAACTTCCTGATGACTGGCTACTGGTACGTTATCTATAGAATTCAACCTTTCTTTACCTTTAACGCTGCAAAAACTCTTGTTGTTGCTCTCATTCATTGTCACCTTGACTTCTGGAACGCTCTACTAATCGTCTCCCTGTTTGTTTTTTATTTTTATTATACAATTCAAAACAGCATGAAAAATACATAAGCAAAAGACGGTACAAAAATAAACAACCATCTTGGATGCAATGTGTTTCTGTTATGTTGAAATCGTGATAACATTCCATGTCATCGGTGACTTACTAAATTCTCCCTTCATCTTTCAAGAATGCGGCAGCAAGAGTCATATTCCACTCCAGCTGCTACACTGATGCCACTACCATGTGCCAGCCATTGCACTGGTTTCTCATTCCCTAAGAATCCAATATAAATTTGTCACTCTCACCCACAAAGCTCTCCACAGTTCTGCACCACCCTACATCTCCTTCTTCATCTCTGTCTACCAATCTAAGTGTTTTCTCCATTCCGCTAATGACCTAAGATTAACATCTATAATATAACCGAAGATGTGTCCTGTCTGAAGCCTTCGGCGCATACGAGGACATTGATTGGAGCAACGTCGGTTGGAGCAGCAGCTGCTTCGTTGGCGGGAGGGGGAGGAGAGAAAGGGAAAGAGTGCGAGAAAGACTCTTTAATTTTCATGAAGTATTCAAATACCCCGTCAACAGTGCGCATGCGTCGGGCAGAGTCGCAGCATGAGCTGATTGAGGCCCCATTTTATTCAACTGTGAAATAAATTGCACTGTTGAATTAACTTTATTCTCCCCTCCACAGTTTTTTTAAGTCACAATGGCAGGGCCTGTTCCGTCACCGCTGAGTATACAGAGCTGCGGCTGTAACCGCGTCCTCAGCCCTGACTGGCAGCTGGCATCAATGTAGAGCCAGTGTCAGTCAGGGGCGCGGTTACAGCAGCCGCTTTGTTCAGCAGTGACTGAACCAGCGGCACCCCCATGACTGAAACTGAATTCTGGCGGGAATAAAGTTAATTTTCTCCCCGCTGCTTTCAGCCGTGTGGAGGCGCCAGGCAGCATAATAATACTGTTAACCTCCAGATTAACTGCATATCTGCAGGTTAGCAACTTTATTTCTGGTGACACGTTCCCTTTAACATAGCACAAAAATTTACCAATAAAAATCCTCAACACCCGGGCATATAATGGGTTCAATAGCTTGTTCTCTATAATCCAAACCACGCAATACTCGTCTCCAGGATTTCTCTCGTGCTGCACCAGTTTTATGGAACGCTCTGCCTCAGAAAATCTGGTTAATTCCAAGTATCCAGTTTCAAACATGCCGTAAAATACATTTCTTTAGACTAGCCTGTCACCTCACCTCACTAATCTACTGTAGCTATGCCCTGTTCTATCGCGCACTTAGTAGCTTTTTATATCTGTACTGTACAGATTCTGGAGGGTGACTGGTTCATGCAGCGCTATTTGAATCCCCCTATTTATTATATTGATGACTGGATCTTAGACGAAGCATTATATTTTTACTTTTCGTGTCTCCCCTATTTCCTCATAGACTATCATCTTGCGAGCAGGGTCCTCACTCCTCTTGGTATGCGTTGAACTTTGTGTTATTCTGTAATGTCTTATCCTGCGTGTACATGTTCAATCTGAATTGTGAAGTGCTGAATATGTTGGTGCTATAAAAATAAACATTATTATTATATTAACCTGCTGTCTGCATTTAAAAAGCAGCAAAGTTTACAACAAAATTCCATTTAGAGGCATCTTATGTGCGATTTCCCATGAAGCTTATGTCAGTGATCACCATTTCTATATCATGTAAGCAATTACCGCAACTGCCTTTATAGCAGTGTGTACAGTGTTTGGTGACATGAACCTCTCATAAACCATTGCTTTACTAATGTCTCTATTAATGCAGTGACCGATGAGACTGTCATACTTGGTAGTTTTTTATTACACCATTAAAGTGACTAGTTTGTTTCTCTGTATACAATTGTCTTTTATGACCATTCCTGTTGGTGCAGTTGAGGTACGTAAAGACTGATGTCTCAGGCTATGTGCACACATTGCGGATTGGGGTGCAAAATTTTCTGCACAAAATCCGCATCTCCTGGCAGAAAACGTAGGTGCGGATTTGACGCGTTTTTATGCAGATTTTGTGCGTTTTTGTTGCGGATTTTCTGCGTTTTTTACCCCTGTGGATTTCTATAATGGAAGGGTGCAGAAACACTGCAGTTCTGCACAAAAGAAGTAGCATGCTCCGCAGCGGTTTTCATGCGGATTTTTCCGCACCATTAGCACAGCTTTTTTTTTTCTATTGATTTACATTGTACTGTAAATCACTTTGCGGAACTGCAGCGTTTCTGCGTGGAAAAATCCGCTGCGGATCCGCACTAAATCCGCATCGTGTGCACACAGCCTTAGGCCGCTTTCACACATCAGTTTTTTGGCATCAGTCGCAATCCGTCGAATGTTGAAAAAAACGGATCCGTCGCAGATTGTGAAAAATGTTTTTTCGATGGGTCCGACTAGCTGATCCAGCTAATTGGATAAAAAAAAAATTGGAGCATGCTCGGTTAATAAAACGGAATCC
Source organism: Ranitomeya imitator (assembly GCF_032444005.1). Classification (NCBI taxonomy): domain Eukaryota; kingdom Metazoa; phylum Chordata; class Amphibia; order Anura; family Dendrobatidae; genus Ranitomeya; species Ranitomeya imitator. The sequence continues at coordinate 397,565,243 of NC_091287.1, read as the reverse complement.
GTCACCAGAGTCTGTTATTTGACGGATCCGATGCCATAGGCTCCCATTCTAGCAAACGACGGATGGTGACGGATCTGTCGCCGTCCATTTTTTTCACCCAACACAAAAAACGTTACTATGTCTGTGTTTTCCGGCCGCTGGAAAACCAATTTTCGACAGATCCGGCGAAAAACGGATGAAACGTGAGGCCATCCGTCGCAATCTGTTGTTAATACAAGACTACGAGAAAAAAAACGGATCCGCCGGCAACTTTTGCCAGATCTGTTTTTTTCTAAATTTCACCGGATTGTGACTGACGGCAAAAAACTGAGGCGTGAAAGCAGCCCTACTGCAGGAAAAGCACAAACTTATGTTTTGCAATTTTTACTATTTGTTAATAACTTTTTTCATTCTATATAAAGGTCATGTGTAATTCCGCTGTAGAGATAAGCGAACATGAACTTAAAAGTTCTGGGTTTGTATCGGACAGTAAGGCCGGGATCACACATGCGAGAAATACGTCCGAGTCTAGCATGGTAATACCCTGCATTGCCGCCGTCACTCAGGAGAGGAGCGTCGGCCGCATAGCAATACATGGAGCCGCACGCTTTGCTCCTGAGTGACGGCGGCAATGCCGGGTATTACCATGCGAGACTCGAACGTATTTCTCGCATATGTGATCCTGGCCTTAGTGTCGGTGCTCAATGCCGAACACAGACTTCTCCCAGAAGTCCGTTACTATGTTCCCAGTTCCGGGGGATGTCGAAAGAGAATTTTCAAGGTCTCCATTGTTTTCAATGGGGTTCGGCTTCATATATAGATCTGGTACAAGAACTGAACTTTGGAATAAATTTTGGGTCGGGTACCACATCCTGAACTTCCACAGGTCCGCTCATCCCTATTAGGCAGCACATCCCATCTCATTGCAGCTGCTCTAAGAGTTTCAGTTGACATGAGCTAGGTTTATTAAAAGGAATCTGTCACTGGGATCATCCCTCCTAGGCCATCTATATGGCGTAGGTCGTAGGAAGCTGAATGAAATGATACCTTGATATCTGCAATCCGATGTTTTTTTCCCAAGAAATCTGTGTTATATGTAAATGAGCTGATAAGATCTCTGGGCTAGACACTGATCTCCCTGAGAATCTGCCTCCAGAGATTATTGTAAATTACAGGGGCCGTTACCAGTGTGAGACATGTAATGACTGACAGTCTGCTCTCCTGATCTACATGTCTCATACTGGTAACTCAGTGCTCCCATGGTGAGTCCAGGAGCTGAGTGCGCTGTTACACTTCCTTAACCCCTTTCTGACATCAGACCTAATATTCCGTCCATGTGACCTGGGCCAATTTGACCATGGACGGAATATTACATAATAATAATATTTTATTTTTATATAGCTCTAACATATTCTGCAGCGCTTTACAGTCAAACACACTATCATCGCTGTCCCCGATGGAGCTCACAATCTAAATTCCCTATCAGTATGTCTTTGGAATGTGGGAGGAAACCGGAGAACTCGGAGGAAATCCACGCAAACATGGGGAGAACATACAAACTCCTTGCAGATGTTGTCCTTGGTGGGATTTGAACCCAGGACCCCAGCGCTGCAAGGCTGCAGTGTTATCCACTGACCCACTGACCATCGAAATCAACCGCGCTCACGGGGGTGCGCGGGCGATCGCCGCTGGGTGTCAGCTGATTCTGGCACCTGCAAACCATAACAGTAAAATCTGGCGCTCCGTGCCTTCTGAGCTTTGCACTGTGCCTGGAAAATATTTCCCGATTATACAGTCATGGCCAAAAGTATTGACACCCCTGCAATTCTGTCAGATAATACAAACACAAATTATTTGGTATTATTATTTTCATTTAATTTGTCTTAAATGAAAAAACACAAAAGAGAATGAAGCAAAAAGCAAAACATTGATCATTTCACACAAAACTCCAAAAATGGGCCAGACAAAAGTATTGGCACACTCAGCCTAATGATTGGTTGCACAACCTTTAGCCAATATTACTGCGATATTTGAAGGGTGCCTTCTCCAAACTGCCATTTTTAGATCTTTCCACAGGTGTTCTATGGGATTCAGGTCTGAACTCATTGCTGGCCACCGTAGAAGTCTCCAGTGCTTTCTCTCAAACCATTTTCTAGTGCTTTTTGAAGTGTGTTTTGGGTCATTGTCCTGCTGGAAGACCCATGACCTCTGAGGGAGACCCAGCTTTCTCACACTGGGCCCTACATTATGCTGCAAAATTTGTTGGTAGTGTTCAGACTTCATAATGCCATGCACACGGTCAAGCACTCCAGTGCCAGAGGCAGCAAACCAACCCCAAAAAATCAGGGAACCTCCGCCATGTTTGACTGTAAACTCTGTTGATGCCTTTGCCCAAAAAGCTCTACTTTTCTCTCACCTGACCAGAGAACATTCTTCCAAAATGTTTTAGGCTTTTTCAGGTAAGTTTTGGCAAACTCCAGCCTGGCTTTTTTATGTCTCGGGGTAAGAAGTGGGGTCTTCCTGGGTCTCCTACCATACAGTCCCTTTTCATTCAGACGCCGACGGATAGTACGGGTTGACACTGTTGTACCCTCGGACTGCAGGGCAGCTTGAACTTGTTTGGATGTTAGTCGAGGTTCTTTATCCAACATCCGCACAATCTTGCGTTGAAATCTCTTGTCAATTTTTCTTTTCCGTCCACATCTAGGGAGGTTAGCCACAGTGCCATGGGCTTTAAACTTCTTGATGACACTGCGCACGGTAGACACAGGAACATTCAGGTCTTTGGAGATGGACTTGTAGCCTTGAGATTGTTCATGCTTCCTCACAATTTGGTTTCTCATGTCCTCAGACAGTTCTTTGGTCTTCTTTCTTTTCTCCATGCTCAATGTGGTACACACAAGGACACAGGACAGAGGTTGAGTCAACTTTAATCCATGTCAACTGGCTGCAAGTGTGATTTAGTTATTGCCAACACCTGTTAGGTGCCACAGGTAAGTTACAGGTGCTGTTAATTACACAAATTAGAGAAGCATCACATGATTTTTCGAACAGTGTCAATACTTTTGTCCACCCCCTTTTTATGTTTGGTGTGGAATTATATCCAATTTGGCTTTAGGACAATTATTTTTGTGTTTTTTCATTTAAGACAAATTAAATGAAGATAATAATAACAAAGAATTTGTGTTTGCAATCATTTTCAGGAAGAAAATGAGTATTATCTGACAGAATTGCAGGGGTGTCAATACTTTTGGCCATGACTGTATGTAGGGCATTGGCACACTCAGGAATAAATGGACCTCAGTTTGTTGTAAAAAAAAAATCCTATTAGCCCTTAGAACAATAAAAAACTTGGGGCTAAAACAACATTTTAGTGGTAAAAATGTAATTTATTCTTTCTTCACCGCTCAGTGGTATAAAATTCTGTGAGGCACATGTGGTGTTAATATGATCACTGCTCTCTGAGAGAAGTTTATTGGGGAGTGTAGTTTGTAAAATGACTTCACATATAGGGGGTTTCTGTTCTGGCACCTCAGGGGCTCTGCCAATGTGACATGGCACCCTCAATACATTCCAGCAAAATCTGAACTCCAATATGGCGCCTCTTCTCTTCTGAGCTTTGCACCGTGCCTCAAAAGTTTCTTTTTTTTCTTACAAATAAATGCAAGTCATGTCAAATACGGTAAATGTTACCACTAACATGAAGTACAATATGTCACGAGAAAACAATGTCAGAATCACCGGGATCCATGGATCTCTAAAAACAAGAAAAAGAAGCGCACATAGAGTAATACCTTCAGGTGTCGCAATCACGTGGACCCCCACAAAACAGACTCACCTGGTCTGGTTGTGACAGGTCACAACTCCCTTGGATCAGCACGTATGGTCGCAGCAAGCTCCCGGCAAGCAGAACAAATCCACATGGAGAGAAGTAGAACCGGAGAATAGAAGCCGTGCAGACCACAATAAAGGTATCAGAGTTACACACACACTCTGTTTATTAGCCTACGCGTTTCGTGGCCAACAAGCCACTTCATCAGGGCATCAAGATTCATCAGTAAAAACAGGTATATATACCTACAAATACAATCAAAAAAATATATACAAACATGTATAAACCCCACCTTCTTACGACATCACTTCTGGTGAGAACGCCCACTTTAAATCAAAAATTTATAAATACACCCATAACATTAATTACAAAACATTAAAATACATAAAACACAATAATCAATCTTTAGAACTACAAATATTAATCAATAAATAATGAAAACAAATATATATAAACATTTCTGGTATCTAGATCAACCAGGATCAGAACTCACATATGAAGAAACCTAAAAACTATCCTCCAGAGAATAAACCTCCGTCTTATACCACTACACCACCTGGTGGTCTTAGGTGAGGGCAACTATTTATCCTGGATCCACCAGTTAAACCCATTCAAGACGCTATCATATGTTGACCCATAATAAAGGAAAAACAAACAAAGGGCTCATATAAGGTAACAACATCACATAATATGAAGTAAAAAAGTAAGGGAAAGAATGGGTTCCCATATACTCAATTTCCACAACTCTTTTCGGATATGAACCCATATGATCTAGAGGTCTACAAACACTACAAAGGAATAAGCAGCACCTCAAACCAGTTAACCACCGGAGTTCATGAAAAATGGGGAGCACTGAGGTCCATAGTCTCTCCCCACGACGACACACGGAGGAACTCCTACAATCAAGAAAATCCATCACAGAAGAATCTCCGTGAGATGAAACTCATGATATTAATTACTTATAGGTACCTAGAAGAGGTCGCTAACCTCATTCAATCCACCAGGGCTTAAGGTGCCCAATGTTGTGAGTTCTGTTTTTGGGCTCCCTCTGGTGGTTACTGATGGTACTGGGTGACTTGTCTTTCCTGGGTTTCTGGGTTCCACCTGTTCCATCAGCATATAGGAGTTTCCTATTTAACCTGGCTTTGCTGGCATTTCCTCGCCGGTTATCAATGTATCCAGTGTGTCTTGTTACCTCTGCTCCCTGCTCCTAGAACCTTCTGGACAAGCTAAGTTTGGATTTTCCTGTTTTGTGTTTTGCTTAATTTGGTTTTTAGTCCAGCCTGCAGATATGTGATTCTCTGCTGCTGGTTGCTCTAGTGGGCTGAAATTGCTTTTCATGTACCATGAGTTGGCACATGAGTTCAAGTAATTTCAGGATGGTTTTTTGAAGGGTTTTTCGCTGACCGCGCAGTTCACTTTTGTATCCTCTGCTATCTAGCTTTAGCGGGCCTCATTTTGCTGAAACTGTTTTCATGCTACGTATGTGCTTTCCTCTCATTTCACCGTCATTATATGTGGGGGGCTGCTATTTGCTGTGGGGTATTTCTCTGGAGGCAAGAGAGGTCTGTGTTTCTTCTGATAGGGGAAGTTAGATCTTCGGCTGGAGCGAGACGTCTAGGATCATCGTAGGCACGTTCCCCGGCTACTTTTATTTGTGTTAGGTTCAGGGTCGCGGTCAGCTCAGGTTCCATCGCCCTAGAGCTTGTTTGTATCTGTGCTTGTCCTTTTTGTGATCCCCTGCCATTGGGATCATGACAGTATAACCGGCCCACAAAGTGTTAATTGTATTGGCTGAAGTAGGAGGATAAGTAGTCTGAGGAAGTTTTTTTTTTTTTTTCCCCTCAGAGTTTGCTGCCTAGCCTTATTGCAGCCTGGCTACTTCCTCCTCCTCTTAATCTTTGAATGGCTCTGATCTCAGCTGTTTATCATGGACGTCCAGAGTTTGGCTTCCAGCCTGAATAATCTTGCCACTAAGGTTCAAAATATACAGGATTTTGTTGTACATGCTCCTATGTCTGAACCTAGAATTCCTGTCCCAGAGTTTTTTTCTGGAGATAGATCTCGTTTTCTGAATTTTAGGAACAATTGCAAGTTGTTTCTTTCTTTGAAATCTCGCTCCTCTGGAGACCCTGCTCAGCAAGTCAAGATAATTATATCTTTCCTGCGGGGTGACCCTCAGGATTGGGCATTTGCATTGGCACCAGGGGACCCTGCGTTGCTTAATGCAGATGCGTTTTTTCTGGCATTGGGTTTGCTCTATGAGGAACCTAACCAAGAGATTCAGGCTGAAAAAGCTTTGTTGGCCCTCTCTCAGGGGCAAGATGAAGCAGAAATTTATTGTCAAAAATTTCGGAAGTGGTCGGTACTTACTCAGTGGAATGAGTGCGCTCTGGCTGCAAAGTTTAGAGATGGCCTTTCTGAGGCCATTAAAGATGTTATGGTGGGGTTCCCTGCGCCTGCTGGTCTGAATGAGTCTATGACTATGGCTGTTCAGATTGATCGGCGTTTACGGGAGCGCAAACCTGTGCATCATTTGGCGGTGTCGTCTGAACCGTCACCTGAGATAATGCAATGTGATAGAATTCAGTCCAGAAGTGAACGGCAAAAGTATAGGCGGAAAAAAGGGTTGTGCTTTTATTGTGGTGATTCAGCTCATGTTATATCAGCATGCTCTAAACGCACAAAAAAGGTTGATAAGTCTGTTGCCATTAGTACTTTACAGTCTAAGTTCATTCTGTCTGTGACTCTGATTTGTTCATTATCATCCATTTCCGTCGATACCTATGTGGATTCAGGCGCTGCCCTGAGTCTTATGGATTGGTCATTTGCCAATCGCTGTGGGTTTAGTCTGGAGCCTCTGGAAGTCCCTATTCCTTTGAAGGGAATTGACTCTACACCTTTGGCTATGAATAAACCTCAGTACTGGACACAAGTGACCATGCGTATGACTCCCGTTCATCAGGAGGTGATTCGCTTCCTGGTACTGTATAATTTGCATGATGTTCTAGTACTTGGTCTGCCATGGTTACAAACTCATAATCCAGTCCTTGACTGGAAATCAGTGTCTGTGTTAAGCTGGGGTTGTCAGGGGGTTCATGATGATGCACCTCCGATTTCTATCGCTTCATCTACTCCTTCTGAGATTCCTGTGTTTTTGTCTGACTATCGGGATGTTTTTGAGGAGCCTAAGCTCAGTTCGCTTCCTCCTCACAGGGATTGCGATTGTGCGATAAATTTAATTCCGGGCAGTAAATTTCCTAAAGGTCGTTTGTTCAATCTGTCAGTGCCAGAGCATACTGCTATGCGGGATTATGTTAAGGAGTCCTTGGAAAAGGGACATATCCGTCCATCTTTGTCCCCTTTGGGAGCAGGTTTTTTTTTCGTGGCCAAGAAAGATGGTTCCTTGAGGCCTTGTATAGATTATCGTCTTTTGAATAAGATTACCGTAAAATATCAGTATCCTTTGCCATTGTTGACTGATTTGTTTGCTCGCATTAAGGGGGCTAAATGGTTCACTAAGATTGATCTTCGGGGTGCGTATAATCTTATACGAATAAAGCAAGGTGATGAGTGGAAAACCGCATTTAATACGCCTGAGGGCCATTTTGAGTATTTGGTAATGCCTTTTGGACTTTCTAATGCTCCTTCAGTCTTCCAGTCCTTTATGCACGATATTTTCCGTGAATATCTGGATAAATTTATGATTGTGTATTTGGATGATATTTTGTTTTTTTTCTGATGACTGGGAGTCTCATGTTCAGCAGGTCAGGAAGGTGTTTCAGGTCCTGCGGGCCAATTCCTTGTTTGTAAAAGGCTCAAAGTGTCTCTTTGGAGTCCAGAAGATTTCTTTCTTGGGGTATATTTTTTCCCCTTCTACTATTGAGATGGATCCCGTCAAGGTTCAGGCTATTTGTGACTGGACGCAGCCTACATCTCTTAAGAGTCTACAGAAGTTCTTGGGCTTTGCTAATTTCTATCGTCGTTTTATAACTAATTTTTCTAGTGTTGTTAAGCCTTTGACGGATTTGACTAAGAAGGGTGCTGATGTTGCTGATTGGTCTCCTGCGGCTGTGGAGGCCTTTCAGGAACTTAAGCGCCGGTTTTCTTCTGCTCCTGTGTTGCATCAGCCAGATGTTTCGCTCCCTTTTCAGGTTGAGGTTGATGCTTCCGAGATTGGAGCGGGGGCGGTTTTGTCACAGAGAAGCTCCGATGGCTCAGTGATGAAGCCATGCGCGTTTTTTTCTAGAAAGTTTTCGCCGGCTGAGCGGAATTATGATGTTGGTAATTGGGAACTTTTGGCCATGAAGTGGGCATTTGAGGAGTGGCGTCATTGGCTAGAGGGTGCTAGACATCGTGTGGTGGTCTTGACTGATCACAAAAATTTGATTTACCTTGAGTCTGCCAGGCGTCTGAATCCTAGACAGGCTCGTTGGTCACTGTTTTTCTCTCGTTTCAATTTTGTGGTTTCATACCTGCCAGGTTCAAAGAATGTGAAGGCGGATGCTCTTTCTAGGAGTTTTGTGCCTGACTCCCTTGGAAATTCTGAGCCCTCTGGTATCCTTAGGGATGGGGTGATTTTTGTCTGCTGTCTCCCCAGACTTGCGACGTGCTTTGCAGGAGTTTCAGGTGGCTAAACCTGATCGTTGTCCGCCTGAGAGACTGTTTGTTCCGGATAATTGGACCAGTAGAGTCATCTCCGAGGTCCATTCTTCTGCGTTGGCAGGTCATCCTGGAATATTTGGTACTAGAGACTTGGTGGCCAGGTCTTTTTGGTGGCCTTCCTTGTCGAGAGATGTGCGTTCTTTTGTGCAGTCTTGTGAGGTTTGTGCTCGGGCTAAGCCTTGCTGTTCTCGGGCCAGTGGATTGTTGTCACCTTTGCCTATCCCGAAGAGGCCTTGGACGCACATTTCCATGGACTTTATTTCGGATCTCCCTGTCTCTCAAAAAATGTCCGTCATCTGGGTTGTGTGTGATCGCTTTTCTAAAATGGTTCATCTGGTACCCTTGCCTAAGTTGCCTTCCTCCTGAGTTGGTCCCTCTGTTTTTTCAGAATGTGGTTCGTTTGCATGGGATTCCTGAGAACATCGTTTCTGACAGGGGATCCCAGTTTGTGTCTAGATTTTGGCGGACTTTCTGTGCTAAGATGGGCATTGATTTGTCCTTTTCGTCTGCATTCCATCCTCAGACGAATGGCCAGACTGAACGAACTAATCAGACCTTGGAAACTTATTTAAGGTGTTTTGTTTCTGCTGATCAGGATGACTGGGTTACCTTTTTGCCGCTGGCCGAGTTTGCGCTTAATAATCGGGCTAGTTCTGCTACCTTGGTTTCTCCTTTCTTTTGTAATTCGGGGTTTCATCCTCGTTTTTCCTCTGGTCAGGTGGAACCTTCTGATTGTCCTGGAGTGGACATGGTGGTGGATAGGTTGCATCGGATTTGGAGTCATGTGGTGGACAATTTGAAGTTGTCCCAGGAGAAGGCTCAGCAGTTTGCTAATCGCCGTCGCCGCGTGGGTCCTCGACTTCTTGTTGGTGACTTGGTGTGGTTGTCTTCTCGTTTTGTTCCTATGAAGGTCTCTTCTCCTAAGTTCAAGCCTCGGTTCATCGGTCCCTATAGGATCTTGGAAATTCTTAACCCTGTGTCGTTTCGTTTGGATCTCCCGGCATCGTTTGCTATTCATAATGTGTTTCATCGGTCGTTGTTGCGGAAGTATGAGGTACCTGTTGTTCCTTCTCTTGAGCCTCCTGCTCCAGTGCTGGTGGAGGGAGAATTGGAGTATGTTGTGGAGAAGATCTTGGATTCTCGTGTTTCCAGACGGAAACTCCAGTATTTGGTCAAGTGGAAGGGTTATGGTCAGGAGGATAATTCTTGGGTGGTTGCCTCGGATGTTCATGCTGATGATTTGGTTCGCGCTTTTCATAGGGCTCATCCTGGTCGCCCTGGTGGTTCTCGTGAGGGTTCGGTGACCCCTCCTCAAGGGGGGGGTACTGTTGTGAGTTCTGTTTTTGGGCTCCCTCTGGTGGTTACTGATGGTACTGGGTGACTTGTCTTTCCTGGGTTTCTGGGTTCCACCTGTTCCATCAGCATATGGGAGTTTCCTATTTAACCTGGCTTTGCTGGCATTTCCTCGCCGGCTATCAATGTATCCAGTGTGTCTTGTTACCTCTGCTCCCTGCTCCTAGAACCTTCTGGACAAGCTAAGTTTGGATTTTCCTGTTTTGTGTTTTGCTTAATTTGGTTTTTAGTCCAGCCTGCAGATATGTGATTCTCTGCTGCTGGTTGCTCTAGTGGGCTGAAATTGCTTTTCATGTACCATGAGTTGGCACATGAGTTCAAGTAATTTCAGGATGGTTTTTTGAAGGGTTTTTCGCTGACCGCGCAGTTCACTTTTGTATCCTCTGCTATCTAGCTTTAGCGGGCCTCATTTTGCTGAAACTGTTTTCATACTACGTATGTGCTTTCCTCTCATTTCACCGTCATTATATGTGGGGGGCTGCTATTTGCTGTGGGGTATTTCTCTGGAGGCAAGAGAGGTCTGTGTTTCTTCTGATAGGGGAAGTTAGATCTTCGGCTGGAGCGAGACGTCTAGGATCATCGTAGGCACGTTCCCCAGCTACTTTTATTTGTGTGTTAGGTTCAGGGTCGCGGTCAGCTCAGGTTCCATCGCCCTAGAGCTTGTTTGTATCTGTGCTTGTCCTTTTTGTGATCCCCTGCCATTGGGATCATGACAGCCCAACTTAAATATCCAATATGTTTCTTTTTTACCCAGGACCTCCAATCTCCTAGGTGTATTAACAGGCACATGATCAATGGGAGTAACAGATAATTTAACATTCCCATGATGAACTATGGTACAAATAATTAATAGATTGTCGCGACATTGTACCATAGTTCATCATGGGAATGTTAAATTATCTGTATATGGGAACCCATTCTTTCCCTTACTTTTTTACTTTTTTACTTCATATTATGTGATGTTGTTACCTTATATGAGCCCTTTGTTTGTTTTTCCTTTATTATGGGTCAACATATGATAGCGTCTTGAATGGGTTTAACTGGTGGATCCACTTTTTGATTTAAAGTGGGCGTTCTCACCAGAAGTGATGTCGTAAGAAGGTGGGTGTGTATACATGTTTGTATATATTTTTTTGATTGTATTTGTAGGTATATATACCTGTTTTTACTGATGAATCTTGATGCCCTGATGAAGTGGCTTGTTGGCCACGAAACGCGTAGGCTAAAAAACAGTGTGTGTGTAACTCTGATACCTTTATTGTGGTCTGCGCGGCTTCTATTCTCCGGTTCTACTTCTCTCCATGTGGACGGGATCCATGGAGGCATTCCAGAGTTATTACCTCCTAAACTGACAGTGGTCAGAATTGTAAAAATTGGCCCGGTCATTAACATGCAAAGCACTCTCGGGGGGTAAAGGGGTTAATTTACATACTGAGCACTTTGTCACATATTGATTGACAGCGCCTGAACTCAGTCAGTGTCTCTGCACCTCTGCAGTCACATTGCTGGAGCCAAACTGCGCTCACGTAGTGCCATTGTGGACTCTCATCGCTGCCTTCTGTCTGCATTAAAGCACCTAATGGCTGCCACAGACAAGAACCAGCGAGGAGAGCGCACACCGACAACACACAGCGGGGCTCCCGCAGTGTCAGTGTGCTCTCTCATCCCTGACTTTATTCTTTTAAGACAGCCCTTCTCCTGCTTTTATTGTATGCTTTCATTACAAAGGGTACCACTAAAACTATAATTTCCTTATCATTTCTCACCTGCACAGGTACAAACATTTTTACTGATCATCTCTATGTGCATCATTAAAGAGTGATACAGGATAGTAACTGATCACTGGCAGCTTTACAGTCTGTCTGCACAGTGGAGTGCAGTAAGAAACACTCGGATCATGCTTTGTATTCTGCCATCACTTGTATAATAAATAATTAAATCCATTTTATTACATTTACTGTAATAATCTGACCAGTCCAAACAACAGACTTTTAGCACTTTGTGCCACTTCCCCATCCCTAATCTGCAAATAAAAGGATTTAAAAATATTATTTTTTTGCTCTAAACGTTTAGTTACTTTTTAATGAGAAAAAGACATAAAATCTTAGTGGTAATCTGTAAATATAGAGTATGACAGTGCAGTACATGCCCATCATATTTTAACGTCTGAATTAGGAAAGTTAAAGGGGTTGTCATGGACTTACATATTCATTATGTATCTATGGACGGGTCATCAATATAATGAAAATATGATCAAATTGATGTGTTATCATGTGTTATCATCTCTGATAGTTGCCAGATATAAGCAATGTATGGGCGACACCCAGCCGTCCCGTCCATTGTTTAGAGGCTGCTCCCGGGTACTGCAGCTTATTTCCGATATCAGGTGGTTTAGAAATCAGTGTTAACTTGTATTTATAGTAGGAAGAACAGACCGGATACTAATAGAGGTTGTCCACTTTCTCTCGTTAGTGCAGCTTTCCGAACACACTGACAAGCACTTTGGTCCATGTGACTGTAACGTGGTGCATGGCGGTAGCCGTGGGCGCGGCGCTCGTCTCTTACACCAAAACATGTTACATGAAATTGGGGGCCCTGGCTGGGTGTATGGACTTGTGTTGTGAGGACGCTACATCCATGCAGGCCGCATGTATCCATTGACGCTGGTTTGCTATGGTGCCAGTATGGAGGGTACTTATCTTCTCTAGTGCTGACACTCTGGAACTCCCACCCAGTGCACTGTATTTGTCTCGCTTATTCAGTCCTGTCTAGGCCCGTTACTTTCACAGTTCTAAACTCTAGACCTTACTGCTAAACATCCTTTCCCAGGACCCTTCTCCGGAAAATAACTCTGCCTCTCAATCACTTTTCCTCTTTACTGCTCCGGATCACACTATCTCTTTCTCTCAGACTCCACAAACTTTAGAGAGATTTAAGAATGTGACACTGCTCACATTACACCCTAGGTCCTTTCTCTATGCCCTCTGGACCCTATCTGCCTCCCTGATAGGAACTGTCTCTGTTCCTTCACTTTAGCCCCTCCCACTCTGGGCTAGTCCCAACCATTAATTCTTGCTGTCCCTACTGTCAGCAATTCACAATACTAACATTAATACAAGTCACAATTCACATTATGCATCACAGTACATATTATGGTAACACTTGTTTCTTCAGGGGGGAATGTGGGTAATATGTCCATCTCCTTACATGTACATGTCACCAGACCATTCCAGTGGTCAACACCCCTTTAAATGCACTGATGGTAAGGGTTAGATTACTAATGGCAGTCAGGCTATATACTCAACTACCTCACTTGATCCTATAGCCTTTGACTGCTGCTCCATTCAATATGGCTGACTGTAGTCTCAACATCCCTTCTGTAAGCAGGATGAGAAGAACACTCACATTAAAAATACACTACTGTAATTATATGCGAAAAAAGTAAGCAAAGAAGTTTCATGAGCTTCCATCTCCAATATGCAAAACTAGGCAATAAACGCAGGGCTCCTAAATGTCACAGTATCAATGGAGGCATTTTAATTGCAGTATTATAGTGTCACAACCTCAATATTCACAGTACCTTATATTCTGTATATGTTACTGGGCAGCCGTACACTTAATTGCATTGTGTATATATGACTCCCTGCATGATTACTAGACCAACTGTGATAGACCTTCTGTGAAAGGGCCGATCGTCAGCCTAAACACCAGTCACAAGTAGTGTTGAGCATTCCGATACCGCAAGTATCGGGTATCGGCCGATATTTGCGGTATCGGAATTCCGATACTGAATTCCGATACTTCCCGCGTATCGGATACCGGAATCGGAAGTTCCCAGAATTCAAATTGAACGCAGCAGCCAATGAGGAATGAATGAAAGTGTGGGCACATCCTGTTTAGCATGGTGGGCATGTAAGTACTGGCAAGGCTTGGATTGGCTGCTGAAATGATGTCACTCTGCACTATAAAAAAGCGCTGCCGCCATTTTGCGCTCACTCTGCTGTGATTTCAGTTAGGGACAGGACGCTGTGTTCTAACTGAGGGCCAGTTGAGCTAGCTAATTGCTTTATTTTCCTTTCCAAAGGCTAATTTAGCAAAACGCTGTGTGTTCTTCACTGTTCACCTTGCTCTTGCCTTGCAGCGCTGTTTTAACAGCGTTCTGCAAGGTCTCTGTGTGTGTGTGTGTGTGTGTGCAGCTCACTCTGTAGTCTGTGTGCAGCCATATACCCGGTTGTATTCAGCTCAGGGGGGGTTCACACTGCCTCACACAGTTGTTCTTTTTTGCTCTTAGTGCAGCCTGCTGCACATTTTTTCTCAAATTTCCTATTAGTGTTTTTCCACCAGTCTCCAGCTCTATTGTGGAAAAACACTACATAGGATAACCTAGAGGGGGGTTTTTGGGCCTTGCAGCGCCGTTTACGGCTGTCTGCACGGTCTCCGTGTGAGCCCAGCTCGCCCTGTAGTCTGTGTGCAGCCATAGCCGGTTGGATTCAGCTCAGGGTTCGTTACTGGCTCATACCTTGAGAAAAATTTTCCTTTTTTTCAAATAGTGCAGCCTGTTTAAAATTTGAAAAAAAAAATTCCTATTAGTGTCTTTCCACTCGTATCCAGCTAAATAGTGGAAAAACACTATATAGGATAACCTAGAGGAGGGTTTTTTGGCCTTGCAGCGCCGTTTACGGCTGTCTGCACGGTCTCCGTGTGAGCCCAGCTCGCCCTGTAGTCTGTGTGCAGCCATAGCCGGTTGGATTCAGCTCAGGGTTCGTTACTGGCTCATACCTTGAGAAAAATTTTCCTTTTTTTCAAATAGTGCAGCCTGTTTAAAATTTGAAAAAAAAAAAAATTCCTATTAGTGTCTTTCCACCAGTCTCCAGCTCAATTGTGGAAAAACACTACATAGGATAACCTAGAGGTTTTTTTGGGGGCCTTGCAGCGCCATTTACGGCTGTCTGCACGGTCTCTGTGTGAGCGCAGCTCGCCCTGTAGTCTGTGTGCAGCCATAGCCGGTTGGATTCAGCTCAGGGTGCGTTACTGCCTCATACCTTGAAAAACAATTTCCTTTTTTTCAAATAGTGCAGCCAGTTTAAAATTTGAAAAAAAAAATTCCTATTAGTGTCTTTCCACTTGTATCCAGCTAAATAGTGGAAAAACACTATATAGGATAACCTAGAGGAGGGTTTCTTGGCCTTGCAGCGCCGTTTACGGCTGTCTGCACGGTCTCCGTGTGATTTAAACTAGCTCTGTAGCCCGATCTGCACCAAAAAAAAGGTTAAGTTCACCAAACACAACTTACACTTGTGTAGGCCACATTTGAAAAATAATAAAGTTTAGTCCACAATTTACAACATTAGTGTTTCTTACACCTGTTAGGAGGAGCATTACAGGAATAAGCACACTAAGGCCTTAGTACTTTTCTGCTTATCTTTATCTGTCAACCAAGATGAAGAGGGCAGGGAGTAAGGCACGTGGGCGTGGGCGCGGAGCAGGGAGAGGAGCAGGGAGAGGACGTGGTGATTCTGTGCCTGCTGCGGGCGCCGGTGACTCGTCGTCACTCAGTTTCAGCAGGGAACAGTCCTTCATGCGCAGCTTTGTCGGAGAGCGCCGTGCACCGCTGCTGCGTGAAGACCAAATTGAAGCCGTTGTCGGGTGGATGGCAGCTAACGCCTCGGCATCGACTTCAGTTAGTGCCACATCCTCTCAGGCACAGAGCACTGGAGAGCAGCCATCTGTCTCTTCACCACCTGCCAAATTGGCCAGGCAGTCAGAGAGCCCAGGACAGGAGCCGTCTCTACTTCTGTTCTCTGAATCTCTTGGCTTGGAAACAGGGGGCCAGCCAAGCAGCATTGGAGAAATGGAAGAAGAGGCAGTGTGCAGTGATGCCCAACACCTTTTTCTCTCTGACTCTGAAGAGGCAGGTGGGCCAGTGCCTCCGGTGACCACAGCGCAGTACGCATCTGATGATGAAACTCAGGTGCCGCTTTCTCGTGCGTACTGTGCTGCTGAGACTACCCAGGAGGAGCAGTTGGTGGCAGAGGGTAGTGGAGATGATGAGGTCCTTGACCCATCGTGGCGTGAGGAACAGGAAGGTGGTGGGAGCAGCTCAGAGGAAGAGCTTCCTCTTACGGGCCAAAGAGGGAGAGGGAGGGGGAAGACTGCGGAGCCTGTAGCCTCCACTTTGGCACCCGTTAGGAGCCTGTCTCTTTCCAAAGCCAAAAAGGGCGCTCCCAAGACTTGCAGTGCCTGGTCCTTTTTTGACACAGTTGCAGATGACATTTGTTTTGTCAAATGCAAGCTGTGTCATCATAAAGTAAAAAGAGGGAAAAATGTCAGCAACCTCAATACCACAAATATGTGGAAACATGTGCGGACCAGGCACGCGGTGGAGTTACAGAAACACACTGAAGATGTAGGCCAACCAACAGCGGCAGCTACCACCTCTTCAGCTCGTGTTGCCTCTTCCTCCAGCTCACGCACAGCTGGTTTGGCTTCCTCCCAGAGACCTAGTGTAATTCCACCCACAGCACCACCTTCCCAGTCATCCTCACACTCCCAGTCTACTCTACAGCCATCGGTAGTCCAGGCATGGGAGAAAAGGCGGGCATTCTCGGCCAACCACCCCCGAGCACAGGCTCTGAATGCAGGCATTGCCAAACTGTTGTCCCTGGAAATGCTCTCGTTCAGGCTGGTGGAGACTGACAGCTTCCGTGACTTGATGGCATTGGCAGTCCCACAGTACAAGGTGCCCAGCCGCTTTTACTTCAGCAGGCAGGCTGTCCCTGCCCTGCACAGGCATGTTGAGGCAAACATAAAACATGCGCTACTGAACGCCGTCAGTAGCAAGGTCCACCTCACCACCGATGCGTGGACCAGTCAGCATGGACAGGGGCGATATGTTTCCCTCACTGCCCATTGGGTTAATGTTGTTGAGCCAGGTACAGATCGTGCGAGTGGCGCAGGACGTGTCCTGCCCACTCCAAGGATTGCAGGAATCCAGTCTGTACGCATCGACTCCTCCTCTTACACCAGTTCCTCTGATTCCTCTCTGCAGGATCCGTCACAGTCCACCCCCACATGGACCCGTGAACGTTTACCTATGACCGACATGAGCACAGTCGTGGCCAAACGTCAGCAGGCCGTCTTGAAACTAGTTTCATTGGGGCATCGAAGCCACACAGCGCAGGAGCTCTGGAATGCCATAAAGCAGGAGAGCGATGTGTGGTTACTGCCAGCGAATCTCCAGCCAGGCATGGTAGTGTGTGACAATGGCCGAAATCTGGTGGCAGCTTTGGCCCTTGGCAACCTCACTCACATCCCATGTCTGGCACATGTGCTCAATTTGGTTGTGCAGAGTTTTCTGAGGGACTATCCGGATCTTGATGCCCTGCTGCACAAGGTCCGCCTAGAGTGTGCTCACTTGCGGCGTTCCAGCTTGGCCAGATCCCGCATTGCTGCTCTGCAGCGCCGATTCCGCCTTCCGGAACACCGCATCATATGTGACCTACCTACCCGGTGGAATTCCACGTTACATATGTTGGAGCGGTTGTGTGAGCAGCAGCAAGCAGTTATGGAGTACCAGCTGCATCAGGCGCAAAGAATTCGCAGTCAGCGCCGATCAGACTTCACAACCACAGAGTGGGCCACTATGAAGGACGTCTGCCAGGTTTTGCGTCCTTTTGATTATTCCACGCGGATGGCAAGTGCAGATGATGCACTAGTCAGCATGACTGTCCCCCTTATCTGCCTGCTTCAGCAAACTTTGCAAGGGTTAAGGGATGATGTGGTGGAAGAGGTGGAGGATGAGGAGTCACCTTTTCCATCAGCTTCTGGAGAGTCAGCGCCACGTGGTTCCTCACAAAGGGGTACGCAGGGGCCAATTTGTGAGGAGGATGAGGAGGAGTCAATGGAGGAGGAAGAGCTCCGTCCAGAGGAGGGAGCGACACAATTGTCCAGTGGTCAGTGTGTACAGCGAGGGTGGGGTGATGACGAGCGGGCAGAGATCATGTCTCAAGCAGGGGACAGCGTTTCTGGGCCGGTTGGCACTCTGCAGCACATGGTGGATTTCATGCTGCAGTGCCTGAGAAACGACCGCCGCATCGACCACATTCTCAACATGCCTGATTATTGGGTGTTCACCCTCCTCGATCCTCGCTACCGGGACAACGTCCAAAACCTCATCCCTGCGTTGACCCGGGAGCGTAAATTGCGGGAGTACCACGACACACTGGTGAATTCCATCATCTTCTCCTGTCCAACTGAGAGGAGTGCTGCTAGTGCTTTACAAAGCAGCTCAGTGCGTCGAGGCAGTGGGGGAGGCTCTGCCCAAAGAGGGAGCAGAAGCAGTGCCTCTGCCCAAGGCAAGCCCAGTATGGCACAACTCTGGCACACTTTTGTGTGCCCGCCCCAAATGTCTACACCATCACCGGCGGCTCCAGTCAGCAGGAGGCAACGGTTCCGTCAGATGGTGACAGACTACATGGCTTGCCCTCTTACTGTACTCCCAGACGGCTCTTCCCCGTTCAAGTTTTGGGTCTCTAAGCTGGATACATGGCCAGAGCTAAGCCAGTATGCATTGGAGGTGCTGGCTTGCCCTGCGGCTAGTGTCTTATCGGAACGTGTCTTTAGTGCCGCAGGTGGTGTACTAACAGACCGTCGCATGCGACTATCCTCCGATAACGTTGACCGGCTTACTTTCCTGAAAATGAACCAGGCCTGGATCTCGCAGGAATTTGCCACTCCTCTGCCTGATTAAGTAATTGGGTGTCATCCAGGTCTCCTGCTGTGTTCATCTTTCTACCACCTGAACTGCTATTCCTGGGCTCCAACACCGCCAGTTGCGGCTCAGAAGTGCAGGCTGCACAGTAAAAACATACGACCCAGTGTTATTGGGTTTCAGTAACGTCAGCTGATCCCCAGCTGTGTAGCCGGCAATGTGTCCTGCGACCGCCACGCTGGCACAACAACCTAAATGTAAGGGAACCTCCCCCCCCGTCGTTTGTTACTGAAAGAGCCATCTTGTGCAGCAGTAATGCTGCGCAAGGAAAAGGTAGCTCTTTTTTTTTAGCTCTTTGCACACGCAGAACTTAACACTTATAAAATGTGTTCACTGATACCGTTATACCGTCCCGGAGCTGGGACTTTCCTTCGTAATGTGACGCAGCACAGCCGTCATTCCTACCCCCTTGGTGCCATGCGCTGCCTCCTCAGCGTTGTTTTAAGCTGTCACGGAGCCTGCGCTGTTCTGTTATCCCTTGGGCATGCCCTATTTGCGCTGCCTGTCTTCTGACATAATTTGGTGTCAGGCTGGCTGCGCCTGTGCGGCCGCGGTGCCCGAGATCCCGCCTCGCAGTGTCTTCTGATTGAGTCACACTGCGGGCCTGGGATCCATGGGCATGCGCAGTGCATATCTTCCCCTCGGGCTCTCGCTCATTTCCCTCCGCCTTCTTTAGACTGTGCGCCGTCAGCTGATCCCTAGCATGCCACGGCCGTGACACCGCACAGTCTGAAGAAGAGGGAAGGAGGGGAGTGAGAGTCGAGGTTATGCACTGTGCATGCCCATGGTTCCAAGGCCCGCAGTGGGATTACGTTAGATGAGACTGCGAGGTGGGATCTGGAGCAGCGTGGACGCACAGGCACTGACAGCCTGACACCAAATTATGTCAGAAGACAGGCAGCGCTAATTGGGCATGGCCAAGGGCTAACAGAACAGCGCAGGCTCCGTGGCAGCTTAAAACAACGCTGAGGAGGCAGCGCACGGCATCAAGGGGATAGGAATGACAGCTGTGCTGTGTCCCATTACGAAGGAAATTCGCACCTCCGGAACGGTTTAACGGTATAAAGGGACACATTTTTAGTGTTTACTTCGGTGTTTGCAAGGAGCATAATTAAAAGAGCAACCTTTTCCTTTTGCATCCTTAGTGCTGCACAACATGGCTCTTTCAGCTACAAACGTCTTGGGGGGGGGGGGTTAAAGGTTTCCTTTCAACTTGCTCCAATCAGGCTTCGGCCTACACTCTGTTCCTCTGCTCCTCCTGCTGTCCCTGGGCTCTAACACCGCCAGTTGGTGCCTGGAAGTGCTGTGTGCACAGTCAACAGTCGCTCCTCTGTTATTGGGGTTCAGTAACGTCAGCTGATCCCCAGCTGTGTGTGCGGCAATACCTCCAATCTGCTCCTCCTGCTGTCCCTGGGCTCTAACACCGCCAGTTGGTGCCTGGAAGTGCTGTGTGCACAGTCAACAGTCGCTCCTCTGTTATTGGGGTTCAGTAACGTCAGCTGATCCCCAGCTGTGTATCCGGCAACGTGTCATGCGACCGCCACGCTGGCACAACTAAAATGTAAGGGGACCTGTCCCCGCCCCCCCTAGGCGTTTGTTACTGAAAGAGCCACCATGTGCAGCACTAATACTGCACAAGGGAAAGGTCGCTCTTGAAATTATGCTCCTTGCAAACGCTGAACTACACACTCATGTAATGTGTCCCCTCACACCGTCCAACCGTCCCGGAGGTGGGACTTTCCTTTGTAATGTGACGCAGCACAGCCGTCATTGCTACCCCCTTGGCACCGTGCGCTGCCTCCTTAGCGTTGTTTGATTCCGTCATGGACCCTGCGCTGTTATGTTATCCCTTGGCCATGCACAGTTTGCGCTGCCCGTCCTCTGACATCATTTGTTGTCGTCCTGGCTGCGCCTGTGCGTCCACGCTGCCCGAAATCACACCTCGCAGTGTCGTCTAATGTGATCCCACAGTGGGCCTGGTATCCATGGCCATGCGCAGTGCATATACTAGCCTCTCACTCCCCTTCTTCACGCTTCTTCAGACTAGGCGGCGTCAGCTGATCCCTAATAGCATGCCACGGCCGTGACGCCGCACAGTCTGAAGAAGCAGGAAGGAGGTGAGTGAGAGGCGATGATATGCACTGCGCATGCCCATGGATCCCTGGCCCGCAGTGGGACTACATTAGATGACACTGCAAGGTTGGATCTCGGGCAGCTTGGACGCACAGGCACTGCCAGCCTGACACCTACATGATGTCAGAAGACGGGCACCGCTAACTGTGCATGGCCAAGGGATAACATTACAGTGCGGGCTCCGTGACAGAACCAAACAACGTTGAGGAGGTGGTGCCCGGCACCAAGGGGGTTGGAATGACGGCTGTGCTGTGTCACATTACAAAGGAAAGTCCCACTTCCGGGATGGTTTGACGGTGTGAGGGGACACATTATATGAGTGTGTACTTCAGCGTTTGCAAGGAGCATAATTTTCGGAGCCACCATTTTCCATGTGCAGTATTACTGCTGTACAAGATGGCTCTTTCAGCAACAAATGCCTGGGGGGGGGGGGTTAAAGGTTCCCTTTCAACTTGCTCCACTGCAGGCTTCGGCCTACACTCTGCTCCTCTTTGATTCCCTGGGTTTCAACACTGTCAGTTGCCACCTGGAAGTGTTGTCTACACAGAAAAAAACACTAGGTGATGTGTCAGTGGGGTTCAGCACCGCCAGCTGTTCCCCTGCTGTGTAGTCGGCAACGTGTCCAGCACAAGCCACGCTGGCACAACAGAACAAAAGCTGCCACCAGTGCAGGCTTCGGCCTACACTCTGCTCCTCTCCTCCTCCTGCTGACCCTGGGCTCAAACACCGCTAGTTTTTGCCCGGAAGTGCTAGCTGCACAGAGAAAAACACCAGCCAATGTGTTAGTGGGGTTCAGCAACGCCAGCTGTTCCCCTGCTGTGTAGCCGGCAACGTGACCTGCAAACGCCATGCAGGCACAGGAACTGAAATTAAAAGGGAACCTGGCCCCACCCCCCCAGGTGTTTCTATGTATAACAGCCACCTAGTACAGCAGTACTGCTGCATTTGTACAAGGTGGCTGACTTTTTCTCCTTGCCCACGTGGAACTCAACACGTACAAAATGTGTCTCATTGAGACCATTCCACTGTCCCTGAGGTGTGACTTTCCTTTGTAATGATACGCAGCACCCCCCTTGGTAGCGTTTCCCGTCTTTTGTCATCATGGTTAGCTGGCTGCGCCTGTGCATCCGCCCTGCTAGAAACAACGCCCCTCGTTGTCATATTTATTTTGTCAGCGAGGGTGTGGTTTATGGGCACGAGCAGTGCATATGTTCGCCTGTCTTAACTCATCTCCTTCCGCCTTCTTCAGACTGTGCGGCCTCCTGGCCGTGGTAGGCGATAAGGGATCAGCTGAGGCCGCCCAGTCTGGAGCAGGTGTAAGGACATGTGTAAGCGGCAAACCTATTTACTGCACAAGGCCACGAATCCCAGCCACGCAGTGTGATTTTTTGAAAACACACTGTGGGTCTGGGATTCATGTCCATCGCTAACCGCAACGGCCGACATGAAATGAGGTCAGAAGACAGGAAGCGCTCACAGCGCATGGCCAAGGGATCACAATAGCGCAGACTCCTGTACAGCAAATAACAACGCTCAGGAATCTGCGCCCAGTACCTAGGTGCAAATTTTGACACCTGTGCTGCGTCTCGTTAAAAAGACAAGTCACGCCTCCACAACTGTTTGACAGTATAATGGGCTAAATAGTGTACGTGTTTTAGTCAGCGTGTGCAAGGAGCAAAACAAATAGAGCAACCTTTTACTTGTGCAGCATTAATGCTGCACAAGGTGTGGCTCTTGTACCTTGCAACACCTGAGGGGGGGGTTAAAGGTAACCTTTGAAATTGGTTCAACTAGGCTTCGGCCTACACTCTGCTCCTCTACTCCTCCTGCTGACCCTGGGCTCAAACACCGCTAGTTTTTGCCCGGAAATGCTAGCTGCACAGAGAAAAACACCAGCCAATGTGTTAGTGGGGTTCAGCACCGCCAGCTGTTCCCCTGCTGTGTAGTCGGCAACGTGTCCAGCACAAGCCACGCTGGCACAACAGAACAAAAGCTGCCACCAGTGCAGGTTTCGGCCTACACTTTGCTCCTCTCCTCCTCCTGCTGACCCTGGGCTCAAACAACGCCAGTTTCTGCCCGGACATGCTAGCTGCACAGAGAAAAACACCAGCCAATGTGTTAGTGGGGTTCAGCACCGCCTGCTGTTCCCCCGCTGTGTAGCCGGCATCGTGTCCAGCACAAGCCACGCTGGCACAACCGACCAAAAGCTGCCACCAGTGCAGGCTTCGGCCTACACTTTGCTCCTCTCCTCCTCCTCCTGCTGACCCTGGGCTCTAACACCGCTAGTTTTTGCCCGGACATGCAATCTGCACAGAGAAAAACACCAGTCAATGTGTCAGTGGGGTTCAGCAACGCCAGCTGTTCCCCTGCTGTGTAGCTTGCAACGTGACCTGCAAACGCCACGCAGGCACATGAACTGAAATTGAAGGGAGCCTGCCCCCCACCCACAGGTGTTTCTATGTATATCAGCCACCTTGTACAGCAGTACTGCTGCATTTGTACAAGGTGGCTGACTTTTTCTCCTTGCCCACGTGGAACTCAACACGTACAAAATGTGTCTCATTGAGACCATTCCACTGTCCCTGAGGTGTGACTTTCCTTTGTAATGATACGCAGCACCCCCCTTGGTAGCGTTTCCCGTCTTTTGTCATCATGGTTAGCTGGCTGCGCCTGTGCATCCGCCCTGCTAGAAACAACGCCCCTCGTTGTCATATTTATTTTGTCAGCGAGGGTGTGGTTTATGGGCACGAGCAGTGCATATGTTCGCCTGTCTTAACTCATCTCCTTCCGCCTTCTTCAGACTGTGCGGCCTCCTGGCCGTGGTAGGCGATAAGGGATCAGCTGAGGCCGCCCAGTCTGGAGCAGGTGTAAGGACATGTGTAAGCGGCAAACCTATTTACTGCACAAGGCCACGAATCCCAGCCACGCAGTGTGATTTTTTTGAAAACACACTGTGGGTCTGGGATTCATGTCCATCGCTAACCGCAACGGCCGACATGAAATGAGGTCAGAAGACAGGAAGCGCTCACAGCGCATGGCCAAGGGATCACAATAGCGCAGACTCCTGTACAGCAAATAACAACGCTCAGGAATCTGCGCCCAGTACCTAGGTGCAAATTTTGACACCTGTGCTGCGTCTCGTTAAAAAGACAAGTCACGCCTCCACAACTGTTTGACAGTATAATGGGCTAAATAGTGTACGTGTTTTAGTCAGCGTGTGCAAGGAGCAAAACAAATAGAGCAACCTTTTACTTGTGCAGCATTAATGCTGCACAAGGTGTGGCTCTTGTACCTTGCAACACCTGAGGGGGGGGTTAAAGGTAACCTTTGAAATTGGTTCAACTAGGCTTCGGCCTACACTCTGCTCCTCTACTCCTCCTGCTGACCCTGGGCTCAAACACCGCTAGTTTTTGCCCGGAAATGCTAGCTGCACAGAGAAAAACACCAGCCAATGTGTTAGTGGGGTTCAGCACCGCCAGCTGTTCCCCTGCTGTGTAGTCGGCAACGTGTCCAGCACAAGCCACGCTGGCACAACAGAACAAAAGCTGCCACCAGTGCAGGCTTCGGCCTACACTTTGCTCCTCTCCTCCTCCTGCTGACCCTGGGCTCAAACAACGCCAGTTTCTGCCCGGACATGCTATCTGCACAGAGAAAAACACCAGCCAATGTGTTAGTGGGGTTCAGCACCGCCTGCTGTTCCCCCGCTGTGTAGCCGGCATCGTGTCCAGCACAAGCCACGCTGGCACAACCGACCAAAAGCTGCCACCAGTGCAGGCTTCGGCCTACACTTTGCTCCTCTCCTCCTCCTCCTGCTGACCCTGGGCTCTAACACCGCTAGTTTTTGCCCGGACATGCAATCTGCACAGAGAAAAACACCAGTCAATGTGTCAGTGGGGTTCAGCAACGCCAGCTGTTCCCCTGCTGTGTAGCTTGCAACGTGACCTGCAAACGCCACGCAGGCACATGAACTGAAATTGAAGGGAGCCTGCCCCCCACCCACAGGTGTTTCTATGTATATCAGCCACCTTGTACAGCAGTACTGCTGCATTTGTACAAGGTGGCTGACTTTTTCTCCTTGCCCACGTGGAACTCAACACGTACAAAATGTGTCTCATTAGAGACCATTACAATGTCCCTGAGGTGTGACTTTCCTTTGTAATGACACGCAGCACCACCCTTGTTAGCGCTGCCCGTCTTTTGACATCATTGGTTAGCTGGCTGCGCCTGTGCATCTCCCCTGCTCGAAACAACGGCCCTCGGTGTCTTATTTTTTTGGACAGCGAGGGTGTGATTGATGGGCATGTGCAGTGCATATGTTTGCCTGTGTTCACTCATCTCCTTCCGCCTTCTTCAGACTGGGTGTCCTCATGGCCGCGGCAGGCGATAAGGGATCAGATGAGGCCGCCCAGTCTGAAGCAGGTGTAAGGACATGTGTGAGCGGCAAACATATTTAGTGCACCAGGGCACGAATCCCAGCACCGCAGTGTGATTTTTTAAAAACACACTGTGGGTCTGGGATTCATGTCCATCGCTAACCGCAACGGCCGACATGAAATGAGGTCAGAAGACAGGAAGCGCTCACAGCGCATGGCCAAGGGATCACAATAGCGCAGACTCCTGTACAGCAAATAACAACGCTCTGGAATCTGCGCCCAGTACCTAGGTGCAAATTTTGACACCTGTGCTGCGTCTCGTTAAAAAGACAAGTCACGCCTCCACAACTGTTTGACAGTATAATGGGCTAAATAGTGTACGTGTTTTAGTCAGCGTGTGCAAGGAGCAAAACAAATAGAGCAACCTTTTACTTGTGCAGCATTAATGATGCACAAGGTGTGGCTCTTGTACCTTGCAACACCTGAGGGGGGGGTTAAAGGTAACCTTTGAAATTGGTTCAACTAGGCTTCGGCCTACACTCTGCTCCTCTACTCCTCCTGCTGACCCTGGGCTCAAACACCGCTAGTTTTTGCCCGGAAATGCTAGCTGCACAGAGAAAAACACCAGCCAATGTGTTAGTGGGGTTCAGCACCGCCAGCTGTTCCCCTGCTGTGTAGTCGGCAACGTGTCCAGCACAAGCCACGCTGGCACAACAGAACAAAAGCTGCCACCAGTGCAGGCTTCGGCCTACACTTTGCTCCTCTCCTCCTCCTGCTGACCCTGGGCTCAAACAACGCCAGTTTCTGCCCGGACATGCTAGCTGCACAGAGAAAAACACCAGCCAATGTGTTAGTGGGGTTCAGCACCGCCAGCTGTTCCCCCGCTGTGTAGCCGGCATCGTGTCCAGCACAAGCCACGCTGGCACAACCGACCAAAAGCTGCCACCAGTGCAGGCTTCGTCCTACACTTTGCTCCTCTCCTCCTCCTCCTGCTGACCCTGGGCTCTAACACCGCTAGTTTTTGCCCGGACATGCAATCTGCACAGAGAAAAACACCAGTCAATGTGTCAGTGGGGTTCAGCAACGCCAGCTGTTCCCCTGCTGTGTAGCTTGCAACGTGACCTGCAAACGCCACGCAGGCACATGAACTGAAATTGAAGGGAGCCTGCCCCCCACCCCCCAGGTGTTTCTATGTATAACAGCCACCTTGTACAGCAGTACTGCTGCATTTGTACAAGGTGGCTGACTTTTTCTCCTTGCACACGTGGAACTCAACAAGTACAAAATGTGTCTCATTACAGACCATTACAATGTCCCTGAGGTGTGACTTTCCTTTTTAATGACACGCAGCACCCCCATTGTTAGCGCTGCCCGTCTCCTGACATCATTGGTTGGCTGGCTGTGCCTGTGCGTCCCCCCTGCCCGACACAACGCCCCCCGTTGTCTCATATATTTTGACTGCGAGGGTGTGATTGATGGGCACGAGCAGTGCATATGTTCCCCTGTTTTCACTCCCCTCCTTCCGCCTTCTTCTGACTGTGCGGCCTCATGGCCGCGGCATGCGATAAGGGATCAGCTGAGGCCGCCCAGTCTGAAGCAGGTGTAAGGACATGTGTGAGCGGCGAACATATTTACTGCACAAGGCCACGAATCCCAGCACCGCAGTGTGACTTTAGGAAAAGCCACTGTGGGTCTGGGATTTATGGCCATCGTTAACCGCACCGGCCAACATGAAATGAGGTCATGAGACGGCCTGCACTAACAGGGTATTGCCAAGGGATAACACAAGAGCGCAGTTTCCTGTACTGCAAATAACAACGGTAAGGAATCTGCGCACAGCACCTAGGTGTAAATTTGTACACCTGTGCTGCGTCTCCTTAAAAAGACTAGTAGTCACGCCTCCACTACTGTTTGACAGTATAATGGGCTAAATAGTGTACGTGTTTAATTCAGCGTGTGCAAGGAGCAAAATTAAATAGAGCAACCTTTGACTTGTGCATCATTAATGCTGTTCAAGGTGTGGCTCTTGTACCTTGCAACACCTGAGGGGGGGGTTAAAGGTAACCTTTGAAATTGGTTCAACTAGGCTTCGGCCTACACTCTGCTCCTCTACTCCTCCTGCTGACCCTGGGCTCAAACACCGCTAGTTTTTGCCCGGAAATGCTAGCTGCACAGAGAAAAACACCAGCCAATGTGTTAGTGGGGTTCAGCACCGCCAGCTGTTCCCCTGCTGTGTAGTCGGCAACGTGTCCAGCACAAGCCACGCTGGCACAACAGAACAAAAGCTGCCACCAGTGCAGGCTTCGGCCTACACTTTGCTCCTCTCCTCCTCCTGCTGACCCTGGGCTCAAACAACGCCAGTTTCTGCCCGGACATGCTAGCTGCACAGAGAAAAACACCAGCCAATGTGTTAGTGGGGTTCAGCACCGCCAGCTGTTCCCCTGCTGTGCAGCTTGCAACGTGACCTGCAAACGCCACGCAG
Organism: Ranitomeya imitator; assembly: GCF_032444005.1. NCBI lineage: Eukaryota > Metazoa > Chordata > Amphibia > Anura > Dendrobatidae > Ranitomeya > Ranitomeya imitator. The sequence continues at coordinate 397,537,656 of NC_091287.1, read as the reverse complement.
GCACATGAACTGAAATTGAAGGGAGCCTGGCCCCCACCCCCAGGTGTTTCTATGTATAACAGCCACCTTGTACAGCAGTACTGCTGCATTTGTACAAGGTGGCTGATGTTTTCTCCTTGCCCACGTGGAACTCAACACGTACAAAATGTGTCTCTTTGAGACCATTCCACTGTCCCTGAGGTGTGACTTTCCTTTCTAATGATACGCAGCACCCCCCTTGGTAGCGCTTCCCGTCTTCTGACATCATTGGTTGGCTACTTGCGCCTGTTCGTCCGCCCTGCCTGAATAAAATGCTCCTCGTTGTCTTAATTATTTTGACTGCGAGGGTGTGATTGATGGGCACGAGCAGTGCATATCTTCGCCTGTCTTAACTCATCTCCTTCCGCCTTCTTCAGACTGTGCAGCCTCATGGCCGCGGCATGCGAGAAGGGATCAGCAGAGGCCGCCCAGTCTGAAGCAGGTGTAAGGACGTGTGTGAGCGGCCAAAATATTTACTGCTCAAGGCCACGAATCCCAGCACCGCAGTGTGGCTTTATGAAAAGACACTGTGGGTCTGGGATTTATGGCCATCGTTAACCGCACCGGCCAACATGAAATGAGGTCATAAGATGGGCAGCGCTAACAGGGCATTGCCAAGGGATAACACAAGAGCGCAGACTCCTGTACAGCAAATAACAACGCTCAGGAAGCTGCGCCAAGCACCAAGGCGTTATTTTGGACACCTGTGCTGCGTCTCATCAAAAAACCAAGTCACGCATCCACTACAGTTTGACTGTAGAATGGGGTAAATTGTGTATGTCTTTCATTCAGCGTGTGCAAGTAGACAAATTAATAGAGCAACCTTTCACTTGTGCAGCATTAATACTGCACAAGGTGTGTCTCTTGTACTTTGTAACACCTGAGGGGGGGGTTAAAGGTTTCCTTTGAAATTGGTTCAACTAGGCTTCGGCCTACACTCTGCTCCTCTCCTCCTCCTCCTGCTTCAACACGGGCTCTAACATCGCTAGTTTTTGCCCGCAAGTGCTAGCTGCACAGATAAAAACACACGCCATTGTGTTAGTGGGGTTCAGCAACGCCAGCTGTTCCCCCAGTGTGTAGCCGGCAAAGTGTCCTGCAAACGCAACGCAGACACAAAGCTGCCTCCAGTGCAGGCTTCGGCCTACACTCATCTCCCCCTGCTTACCCTTTGCTCCAACACCGCTAGTTGGGGCTCTAGGAAGACAATCTTTAATAGGCAAGGCAACGCATCCGGGTTCCAGCACCGCCAGCTGGTTCTCGGCAGTGTTCTTGTCACAGGTACTCCCTCGTGCCAAGCCTGGTTTCAGCACCGTCAGCTGTTTCCGGGTTGTGTCAACTTCACTGAGACGCCTATGCTTGCCCCGTCGTGGGGCGGTCGAGTTAGCCAACTCCAGGGTGCCTCCAGTTTAGGAGCTTCCTATGTGGGCTGCGTGAACTGGTAGTCAAGGCTGGTTCTGTAGTGCCAGTAGGCCCAGCTCCCCCTGTAGGACTGTTGGGGTTCGGTAACTGCGGCTGCCTCGCGGCCTAGCTGTTCTCTCCTCTCCTGTGGGCCTTGGGGTCCACCACCTGGTTCCAGCACCGTCAGCTGGTTCCGGGCCGAGCCTTTGGCTTAGGTGCCTCCTCCTGGGTATCCGAGTTCCGCCAACGCCAGGCGGTCCTTGGTAGTGCTTTTAAGCGCGGGCACCTACAGCTTAGTAACCGGGTTCCAGCACCGTCAGCTGGTCCTCGGTCGTGCCATTGGCTCTTGCACACTGGGGCAACGCATCCGGGTTCCAGCACCGCCAGCTGGTTCTCGGCAGTGTTCTTGTCACAGGTACTCCCTCGTGCCAAGCCTGGTTTCAGCACCGTCAGCTGTTTCCGGGTTGTGTCAACTTCACTGAGACGCCTATGCTTGCCCCGTCGTGGGGCGGTCGAGTTAGCCAACTCCAGGGTGCCTCCAGTTTAGGAGCTTCCTATGTGGGCTGCGTGAACTGGTAGTCAAGGCTGGTTCTGTAGTGCCAGTAGGCCCAGCTCCCCCTGTAGGACTGTTGGGGTTCGGTAACTGCGGCTGCCTCGCGGCCTAGCTGTTCTCTCCTCTCCTGTGGGCCTTGGGGTCCACCACCTGGTTCCAGCACCGTCAGCTGGTTCCGGGCCGAGCCTTTGGCTTAGGTGCCTCCTCCTGGGTATCCGAGTTCCGCCAACGCCAGGCGGTCCTTGGTAGTGCTTTTAAGCGCGGGCACCTACAGCTTAGTAACTGGGTTCCAGCACCGTCAGCTGGTCCTCGGTCGTGCCATTGGCTCTTGCACACTGGGGCAACGCATCCGGGTTCCAGCACCGCCAGCTGGTTCTCGGCAGTGTTCTTGTCACAGGTACTCCCTCGTGCCAAGCCTGGTTTCAGCACCGTCAGCTGTTTCCGGGTTGTGTCAACTTCACTGAGACGCCTATGCTTGCCCCGTCGTGGGGCGGTCGAGTTAGCCAACTCCAGGGTGCCTCCAGTTTAGGAGCTTCCTATGTGGGCTGCGTGAACTGGTAGTCAAGGCTGGTTCTGTAGTGCCAGTAGGCCCAGCTCCCCCTGTAGGACTGTTGGGGTTCGGTAACTGCGGCTGCCTCGCGGCCTAGCTGTTCTCTCCTCTCCTGTGGGCCTTGGGGTCCACCACCTGGTTCCAGCACCGTCAGCTGGTTCCGGGCCGAGCCTTTGGCTTAGGTGCCTCCTCCTGGGTATCCGAGTTCCGCCAACGCCAGGCGGTCCTTGGTAGTGCTTTTAAGCGCGGGCACCTACAGCTTAGTAACCGGGTTCCAGCACCGTCAGCTGGTCCTCGGTCGTGCCATTGGCTCTTGCACACTGGGGCAACGCATCCGGGTTCCAGCACCGCCAGCTGGTTCTCGGCAGTGTTCTTGTCACAGGTACTCCCTCGTGCCAAGCCTGGTTTCAGCACCGTCAGCTGTTTCCGGGTTGTGTCAACTTCACTGAGACGCCTATGCTTGCCCCGTCGTGGGGCGGTCGAGTTAGCCAACTCCAGGGTGCCTCCAGTTTAGGAGCTTCCTATGTGGGCTGCGTGAACTGGTAGTCAAGGCTGGTTCTGTAGTGCCAGTAGGCCCAGCTCCCCCTGTAGGACTGTTGGGGTTCGGTAACTGCGGCTGCCTCGCGGCCTAGCTGTTCTCTCCTCTCCTGTGGGCCTTGGGGTCCACCACCTGGTTCCAGCACCGTCAGCTGGTTCCGGGCCGAGCCTTTGGCTTAGGTGCCTCCTCCTGGGTATCCGAGTTCCGCCAACGCCAGGCGGTCCTTGGTAGTGCTTTTAAGCGCGGGCACCTACAGCTTAGTAACCGGGTTCCAGCACCGTCAGCTGGTCCTCGGTCGTGCCATTGGCTCTTGCACACTGGGGCAACGCATCCGGGTTCCAGCACCGCCAGCTGGTTCTCGGCAGTGTTCTTGTCACAGGTACTCCCTCGTGCCAAGCCTGGTTTCAGCACCGTCAGCTGTTTCCGGGTTGTGTCAACTTCACTGAGACGCCTATGCTTGCCCCGTCGTGGGGCGGTCGAGTTAGCCAACTCCAGGGTGCCTCCAGTTTAGGAGCTTCCTATGTGGGCTGCGTGAACTGGTAGTCAAGGCTGGTTCTGTAGTGCCAGTAGGCCCAGCTCCCCCTGTAGGACTGTTGGGGTTCGGTAACTGCGGCTGCCTCGCGGCCTAGCTGTTCTCTCCTCTCCTGTGGGCCTTGGGGTCCACCACCTGGTTCCAGCACCGTCAGCTGGTTCCGGGCCGAGCCTTTGGCTTAGGTGCCTCCTCCTGGGTATCCGAGTTCCGCCAACGCCAGGCGGTCCTTGGTAGTGCTTTTAAGCGCGGGCACCTACAGCTTAGCAACCGGGTTCCAGCACCGTCAGCTGGTCCTCGGTCGTGCCATTGGCTCTTGCACACTGGGGCAACGCATCCGGGTTCCAGCACCGCCAGCTGGTTCTCGGCAGTGTTCTTGTCACAGGTACTCCCTCGTGCCAAGCCTGGTTTCAGCACCGTCAGCTGTTTCCGGGTTGTGTCAACTTCACTGAGACGCCTATGCTTGCCCCGTCGTGGGGCGGTCGAGTTAGCCAACTCCAGGGTGCCTCCAGTTTAGGAGCTTCCTATGTGGGCTGCGTGAACTGGTAGTCAAGGCTGGTTCTGTAGTGCCAGTAGGCCCAGCTCCCCCTGTAGGACTGTTGGGGTTCGGTAACTGCGGCTGCCTCGCGGCCTAGCTGTTCTCTCCTCTCCTGTGGGCCTTGGGGTCCACCACCTGGTTCCAGCACCGTCAGCTGGTTCCGGGCCGAGCCTTTGGCTTAGGTGCCTCCTCCTGGGTATCCGAGTTCCGCCAACGCCAGGCGGTCCTTGGTAGTGCTTTTAAGCGCGGGCACCTACAGCTTAGTAACCGGGTTCCAGCACCGTCAGCTGGTCCTCGGTCGTGCCATTGGCTCTTGCACACTGGGGCAACGCATCCGGGTTCCAGCACCGCCAGCTGGTTCTCGGCAGTGTTCTTGTCACAGGTACTCCCTCGTGCCAAGCCTGGTTTCAGCACCGTCAGCTGTTTCCGGGTTGTGTCAACTTCACTGAGACGCCTATGCTTGCCCCGTCGTGGGGCGGTCGAGTTAGCCAACTCCAGGGTGCCTCCAGTTTAGGAGCTTCCTATGTGGGCTGCGTGAACTGGTAGTCAAGGCTGGTTCTGTAGTGCCAGTAGGCCCAGCTCCCCCTGTAGGACTGTTGGGGTTCGGTAACTGCGGCTGCCTCGCGGCCTAGCTGTTCTCTCCTCTCCTGTGGGCCTTGGGGTCCACCACCTGGTTCCAGCACCGTCAGCTGGTTCCGGGCCGAGCCTTTGGCTTAGGTGCCTCCTCCTGGGTATCCGAGTTCCGCCAACGCCAGGCGGTCCTTGGTAGTGCTTTTAAGCGCGGGCACCTACAGCTTAGTAACCGGGTTCCAGCACCGTCAGCTGGTCCTCGGTCGTGCCATTGGCTCTTGCACACTGGGGCAACGCATCCGGGTTCCAGCACCGCCAGCTGGTTCTCGGCAGTGTTCTTGTCACAGGTACTCCCTCGTGCCAAGCCTGGTTTCAGCACCGTCAGCTGTTTCCGGGTTGTGTCAACTTCACTGAGACGCCTATGCTTGCCCCGTCGTGGGGCGGTCGAGTTAGCCAACTCCAGGGTGCCTCCAGTTTAGGAGCTTCCTATGTGGGCTGCGTGAACTGGTAGTCAAGGCTGGTTCTGTAGTGCCAGTAGGCCCAGCTCCCCCTGTAGGACTGTTGGGGTTCGGTAACTGCGGCTGCCTCGCGGCCTAGCTGTTCTCTCCTCTCCTGTGGGCCTTGGGGTCCACCACCTGGTTCCAGCACCGTCAGCTGGTTCCGGGCCGAGCCTTTGGCTTAGGTGCCTCCTCCTGGGTATCCGAGTTCCGCCAACGCCAGGCGGTCCTTGGTAGTGCTTTTAAGCGCGGGCACCTACAGCTTAGTAACCGGGTTCCAGCACCGTCAGCTGGTCCTCGGTCGTGCCATTGGCTCTTGCACACTGGGGCAACGCATCCGGGTTCCAGCACCGCCAGCTGGTTCTCGGCAGTGTTCTTGTCACAGGTACTCCCTCGTGCCAAGCCTGGTTTCAGCACCGTCAGCTGTTTCCGGGTTGTGTCAACTTCACTGAGACGCCTATGCTTGCCCCGTCGTGGGGCGGTCGAGTTAGCCAACTCCAGGGTGCCTCCAGTTTAGGAGCTTCCTATGTGGGCTGCGTGAACTGGTAGTCAAGGCTGGTTCTGTAGTGCCAGTAGGCCCAGCTCCCCCTGTAGGACTGTTGGGGTTCGGTAACTGCGGCTGCCTCGCGGCCTAGCTGTTCTCTCCTCTCCTGTGGGCCTTGGGGTCCACCACCTGGTTCCAGCACCGTCAGCTGGTTCCGGGCCGAGCCTTTGGCTTAGGTGCCTCCTCCTGGGTATCCGAGTTCCGCCAACGCCAGGCGGTCCTTGGTAGTGCTTTTAAGCGCGGGCACCTACAGCTTAGCAACCGGGTTCCAGCACCGTCAGCTGGTCCTCGGTCGTGCCATTGGCTCTTGCACACTGGGGCAACGCATCCGGGTTCCAGCACCGCCAGCTGGTTCTCGGCAGTGTTCTTGTCACAGGTACTCCCTCGTGCCAAGCCTGGTTTCAGCACCGTCAGCTGTTTCCGGGTTGTGTCAACTTCACTGAGACGCCTATGCTTGCCCCGTCGTGGGGCGGTCGAGTTAGCCAACTCCAGGGTGCCTCCAGTTTAGGAGCTTCCTATGTGGGCTGCGTGAACTGGTAGTCAAGGCTGGTTCTGTAGTGCCAGTAGGCCCAGCTCCCCCTGTAGGACTGTTGGGGTTCGGTAACTGCGGCTGCCTCGCGGCCTAGCTGTTCTCTCCTCTCCTGTGGGCCTTCGGGTCCACCACCTGGTTCCAGCACCGTCAGCTGGTTCTCGGCAGTGTCTTTTGCTCTTGTACCTTCTGCTCCCCATCCTGGTTCCAGTACCGTCAGCTGGTTCCGGGCAGAGCCTTTGGCTTAGGTGCCTCCTTCTGGGTATCCAAGTTCCACCAATGTCAGGTGGTCCTTGGTAGTGCTTTCAGGCACGGGTACCTCCTGCTTAGTAACCGGGTTCCAGTAACGTCAGCTGGTCCTTGGTAGTTCCATTGGCTCTTGGACATTCGGCTACCCATCCGGGTTCCAGTACCGTCAGCTGGTTCTCGGCAGTGTCTTTTGCTCTTGTACCTTCTGCTCCCCATCCTGGTTCCAGTAACGTCATCTGGTTCCGGGCAGAGCCTTTGGCTTAGGTGCCTCCTTCTGGGTATCCGAGTTCCGCCAACGTCAGGCGGTCCTTGGTAGTGCTTTTTAGCACGGGTACCTCCTGCTTAGTAACCGGGTTCCAGTAACGTCAGCTGGTCCTCGGTAGTTCCATAGGCTCTTGAACCTTCGGGTAGCCATCCGAGTTCCAGTTCCATCAGCTGGTTCTTGGCATTTTCTCAGCCTTCTTGTACCTTCTGCTACATTTCCAAGTTGAAGACCCTAACGTCGACAACCCGGAAGACCACCCCGATGACGACGACCCGGAAGACCACCCCGATGACGACGACGACGACGGCGGAGACGACGACGGCTGAGACGACGACGGCGGAGATGACGACACTGGAGACGAAGACCCTGGAGACGACAACATGGAAGACCGAGAAGCAGAAGAACAAGAGGCTGCAGAACAAAGAGCAGAAGAACATTAAGCATAAGACTTAATATCAGAGCAAAAGATATTATCTAAATTATATGCAGAAGAAGACTAAGCAGTGTATGGGGGTGAGTCCGTTCCTCCTCGTGGTGCCCCTGGATAAAGCCTGATGCTGCAGGCCAAACTGAACGCGGACAAATGTAACTTTTGTGACTGGCAGAACGGAAGGTGTAATCTTCCAACTTTTATAGATAACAACTACGGGAATGCCTGTCACAAATGAGAATATGATGAAGAAGTAGAATAGGAAGAATAATAACAGTGGAATAAAAAGAATATGTAGAATAGGAAGAATAATAATAGTTGAAGAAAATGAATATGAAGAATGTAATAAAAAAAAAAAATAGGTAGAAGATGAAGAAGAAGATGAATAAGGTGAAGAAGTTGATGTCAAGGATGCTGATGATGATGAAGATGAAAGTGTGGGAAAAGAAAAAAAAAAAAAGAAAAAAAAGAAGGGGAAGGGCGTGGAATAGTGAAACATCAATATCTGACAAAATAAAAAAAATTTACATACTCAATATCTTTTTCAATCCGAACGTCTTTAAAAAAAAAAAAAAAACATGCTATTCTATTTGATTGGACTAATCCTCATTGCCTTTAATGTCTCCGCCACCTCCCCCATACATCCTACATTATTCTTAGTTGTTTTCCTTCAGGTAGAATGAACCTACAAGGAAAGAAAGGGTTTATTTTAATTCCGATATTTTGGTCCCATTGACTTGCATTGGGATCGGGTATCGGTATCGGCGATATCCGATATTTTTTGAATATCGGCCGATCCAAACCGATACCGATACTTTCCGATATCGGAAGGTATCGCTCAACACTAGTCACAAGGGCAAAATTCAGTTTTTGCTCTTATTTTATTGTTTCTGCTCCCCTGGATACTCCTCTGTTAATAATTCCGCCATATGGCTTCAATCATATGCGCTTTTATATTTAATACACCCAGTATGCTCATTTTTATGGTGTTTACACAGAGGCGTTGCTCGGGGGATTCTCTGGGGACATTTTTTTAGACTGATTGGCAAAATAACACGGTGAGTAAGGCCCCCTTGTTAAAAAACAAACAGACATAAAAATTAGCATATTGGGACGCTAAATATAAATGTCCTTATGTCTAGAACCATATGGCAGATTAAGAAAATATGAAACAGAATACTCAGGCTGCAGGTGCAGCCCAAGAGTAAAATAAGAAAAATTGTCCATTTTTGACTTGGTGACAGGTCTTCTATAAAAGCTGCACCTGCAACTGTGCACCTGTTTGTTAAAGCCCCAGCATACAGTATTTCTCAGTGGAAATATACATGTGTGTGTGTGTGTATATATATATATATATATATATATATATATATATATATATATATATATATATATATATATATATATATATATATATTTCTTTCTTTATGGCTGACATCAGAGTACTGTCTGGTGAAATTTTTGATTTTTGTGTGTTTTCATCTATAACAAGATGTATATGGCTTGATCAGCTGATTAGGGCCCTTGATTTACTGATGTCAACCAGCTCTGTTGTTGTGAGTTGCCATTTTATGCCATTTTTTGTAGTAGGTACAAATTATCAGAACGTTTGTACAAATAACTGGACACACAGTTTATCGTCTGATTTTATTCTGGTCCTAAGACTAATGTCCAGCTAAAGCCTCTGATTAGACTGCAGGTATAATTACAGATGACAGACAGATATTGCCCTACACGACTTCTGTGACCACATCCAGGCTAACGGTCTCTTTTTTTACCCTGTTAAATGAAGAGTTAATCACTTGCTGTCCTTGGGTTTACCCTCTCCCTCTGTTTAATCCACAATCTTTTTTTTTCCTGCGTCCAATATTTAAAGTTTATCATGCGTGAAGTGTTCTTGTAGTTACGCATTTTTTATTTTTCTGCAGCTTTCTGATTATATTTAGCAACTAAAATCCCTAAATAATGTCTGAAACCTCCATAGAGAATATTCCATAATTAAGCACAGGATGTGATATCGGAAACGCCATTTACAATATAAAACTTGTGCAATTTGTAGATCTAGCGTTCTATAGGCATTATGTTTGGTTGGTTGGTTTTTGTTTGCTTTTTTGTTAAACAAAACCATCAAATTATAGATATTCTAAACTTTCTGGAAGTTCATCAACTAAAGGTGGTCATACATACAGTCACGGCCAAAAGTGTTCTCTTCTCCTCTTTCTGTTCTCCATGCTTAGTGTGGCACACACAGACACACAATGCAAAGATTAAGTCAACTTCTCCCCTTTTTCCCTGGTTTCAGGTGCGATTTTCCTATTGCCCACACCTGTTACTTGCCACTGGTGAATTTGAACGAGCATCACATCCTAGAAACAAAGTTCTTTACCCACAATTTTGGAAAGTTGCTAACAATTTTGTCCGGACCATTTTGGGGTTTTCGTATGAAATTATGTCCAATTTCCCCTTTTTTCTCTGTATTTTATTGTGTTGTTCCAATACACACAAAGTAAATAAACATGTGTATAACAAAACAGGTGTAATTGCAAACATTTTCTTGGAGAAATACCATACTTCATTTTCTGGAACAATTTCAAGGCTGCCAACACTTATAAGATGTCCATTTTTCACATACATGGTCTAGCCGTAGTTTTAACGGATAGAACAAGAACCCTCTATAGTCTATGGGGCTATTTGCAAGTCTGTTTTTTGTTTGTTTTTTTGCTTACCATGTGACTGCAAAAAATCACAGAGAGAAGTCTTTTTTTTTTAATCTCCCATACAAGTCTATGGGTCAAAGAAAATGACGTACAACACATGGATAACATCAGTGTGCCGTCCATGATTAACATTGGATTGTATAGGAGAAGCTTTGTCATTTATTTATATTCATACGTGAAAATCACTGATGGTAAAAACTGACACACGGATCAAACACTGAAGAAAATCGGATCCAAAAAATTTTTTTTGCAAACATGTTGCCTCGATATTTGAAGATCTCACTGATCGGTGATAAATTCTTTAGGAATTCTTTAGCATGACCATTTGGTTATGAGAAGACCACTTTATGCAGTTTCATGTGTACATTCCTTTTAGGGGTGGGCGATTATGACCAAACACATTTTGTGATGCAGAAGATGGCAGCTGCACATCCATTACTGATAGTGAATAAATAATAGCCCGGAATCAGAGTTGCTGCTGCTCTCCATGGATATTCTGCATGCTGAGGACTAAGCTTGGTAAATGTCCACATGAATCATTTATTAGCTGTGTGATGCAGAAGAAGATGACATGTACAACTGTATAGGGAATAATATCAGCTTCTAATACGTATAAAGGCAATTTCCTATGTAAGTACAAAAAAATGCCCCCATTATTTGTGCAGCATGTAACAGCGTTCTGGATAACCCTAAATGCATAAAACTGCCCGGAAACGCTAAACGTGATGCCACAGTTTATAAGGAATCTGTCAGCAAGTTTGCTGCTGTGTAATCTGAGAGCAGCACGATTTAGAAAGCAAACTTGGAGATGAAAGTGGATGGAAGACTGCTGAGAATCCAATATACAAGAGGAGACCAGATGCGGTATGGATGCAGTTTTATTGTTTTATTTGTCCACGCGTTTCTGAGTGATCATATCTCTTCATCGGGACAAACCATTGTGGTTTCCGATGAAGAGCTAGTATTACCTCGAAACGCGTTGACAAGTAAAACGTATCAGGTCTCTTGTATATTGGATTCTCAACAGTTTTACATCCACTTTCATCTCCAAGTTTGCTTTCTATCTGTTTGGTGGATCTGCAGCAGCCGTCTTTGCTTACTAGCAAACAAAGGGGTTGTGAGCATTTTCCTCTTTCTTTTGTAATCCTGATAAAACAATATTCCGCTTATTGTCATTCCAGTTTTTATCTACACACCTGCATGATTTAGATCCAGAGACCCTGATTCCTGGGATACGGCTCTTGCTTAGCAGCTTACTGTTGTTTCATTTCAATCAGTGTTTTATCAGCAGCAGATTATCACTACAAGACGAAGTGTCTGGTGCCAGGCAGTCCAGCTAATCTAAGCAACCTCACCCCCACCACTGATTGGCAGCTTGCTGACAATGTACAGTGGACACAGGAAGCTGCCAATGAGTGATGTAGATGGGGTTATACACAGTTCCACATTCATAGCACTGCTACATCTACAGCAGAGAAAAAAAGGATTTTGCCAAAACTACATCAAGCAGTCCAGTAAGTGATACATCACTGAGATCAGGCTCTCTGCCCCTACATCATGCTGCTCTCAGGTTAAATATTATTATTACTAAGAAATGATCTAAGTATAGCATTAAAACGCATAAAGGTTACAGTATAAATAAGACCATGTGCACACATCATTTTTGACAGGTGCAAAAACTCAGTTTTTCAAGTGGAAACAGTTTCAAGAAGCGCTCGTTTTTGGAGAGTTATCAATCAGAGGAATTTTTCTTCAAAGTGGTTTTTAGACTTTTGGATGCATTTTTTTAGGTTCTTTACAACCTACTTATTTTACACTTCAAAGCAGGAACATGCACTTTTTCCAGAGGTATTTTCAAAACCTCTTTAGGCAAAAAATCACTACAAATAACTGCTGATATGAGTGTTAGGGCTCACACTCACTTGCGCGAGACTCGGATGAGTGTTGCACGGCAATACCCGGCACTCAGATCGGAGCGTGCGGCCACATAGGAATACGTGCAGCCGCACGCTCCGCTCCTCTGTGCCGGGGTGCAGTGCCGGGTATTGCCGTGCCAGACTCATCCGAGTCTCGCGCAAGTGAGTATTAGCCCTTAAAGCGGATTTTTCATAGAAATAACTAGGAAGAGTTTTTTAAGCTGTTGGAACCTGAAGCTTGTGGTCATCATTCAGGACAGATGTATTAAAGGGAAACTGACAGCTGATACATGCTGCCTGAATCACGGGCAGCGTGTACCAGACAATGGCTACATGATCTCTACCAGGTGTGAATGACTCTAAATTGCTAACATACTTTATAAGCCCCCGGGGACCAAACTGCATGGATGACTAGTTGGACAGGCGGGGTCCCAGCAGCTGCTCCCTGCCTGCTCCCTTTGAGTGACAGTTCTCTCCTTGCATGCATGTATAGGGAGAGGACTGTTACTCTAGGACAGCGAGATGGGAAAAGTCTCTGGGAACCCACCTGTCCAACCACCGCCTGTCCAACCAGTCTACTGTGCAGCTTTTATGCTGTGTTCACACGTTGCGGTTTTTTCCGCGGTTTTTCCCGATAAAAACGCTAAAAAACCGCATACAATAAGCATCCCATCATTTAGAATGAATTCGGCATGTTTTGTGCACATGATGCGTTTTTTTCCGCGAAAAAAACGCATCGCGGCAAAAAACGCAGCATGTTCATTAATTTTCCGTTTTTTTTGCGGATTTCCCACTCCAAAATGCATTGGGAAGTGTCCGGAAAAAAACGCGTCAAAAACGCTGCAAAATCGCGGCAAAAACGCATGCGGTTTTCTTGCGGATTTCTTGCAGAAAATGTCCGGAATTCTCAGGAATTTTCTGCAAGAAATCCTGAACGTGTGCACATACCCTTAGAGTGTATTTTTCTCTGGAACGCTGCAGTGTTTCAGTGTTACACATAAGTAGCTGAACTCATACAGCCAGTGCCTTATACATACTGCAGTGGATCAGGTAGCATGTATCTGCTGTCAGGTTTGTTTAATACTGCCAGAGCTGCCAGCCAAGATATTGTACCCAGGCACTATGCTACCACTGTATTACCACTGGCATTATCATTTTCCATCTTGGCACCAGTGTGGTGCCGTGATTCTCATTCCATAGTACATGTACCATATGAGTTATGAGCCACAGTGCAGTGGTTTCAGGGCAGTCTCCCAGCGTAAGAAGCTTTATCACAAAAGGTGAAGGTGGCACAACCGCATTATACTGCAAAGCTCCATCATTCCCTCCCAAAATGTGACTAGACAGCCAGGTAAAGAGAATGACTCTCTGGCCTGCAAAGGAAGAACCGGGGAAGCAGCTGCTTTTTAACTATGTTCATATGACTACATGTATTTGCGTGTTTGTATGGGTGTGTATACATATGTCCTCTCAGTTTTACCTAATAAAAATCATCACTAGGACTTATTCACATATAATTAAGATCTCACAGTTTTTGAAAAACCAGAATAAAAATCATAAAAAACCTGCAGTGCGTGAATAGGCTTTAACACAGACATCAGTATTTCTGTGAATTCCTGTACATGCAGGTGATAAGAGGAAATCACAATGCTTTACCAGGCATCCCAGTGTTAGACTAATGGCTGTGGAGTCGGTGAGCCAAACCTCCGACTCCTCAATTTACCTGACTCCTGACTTCCGACCCCACAGCACTGGTCACTACTGAGCATGTGCATAAAGTGCAGCACAGATTCATCTCAACTAAAAGCCGAGATCCTCGGATCAGGAATAGAACATTCACTTATAGGATATTTCATAACTTTACCGAATTATTATGTAAAAATTAACAGCACATCCTGTGCTGAACTACTGCACCCAATGTATTATACGCTGCTCAACAAAATAAAGGGAACACTTAAACAACAGACTATAACTCCAAGTAAATCAAACTTCTGTGAAATCAAACTGTCCACTTAGGAAGCAACACTGCTTGACAATCAATTTCACATGCTGTTGTGCAAATGGAATAGACAACAGATGGAAATTATTGGCAATTATCAAGACACACTCAATAAAGGAGTGGTCCTGCAGGTGGGGACCACAGACCACATCTCAGTACCAATGCTTTCTGGCTGACGTTTTGGTCATTTTTAAATGTTGGTTGTGCTTTCACACTCGTGGTAGCATGAGATGGACTCTACAACCCACACAAGTGGCTCAGGTAGTGCAGCTCATCCAGGATGGCACATCAATGCGAGCTGTGGCAAGAAGGTTTGCTGTGTCTGTCAGCGTAATGTCCAGAGGCCCCACCAGGAGACAGGCCAGTACACCAGGAGATGTGGAGGGGGCTGTAAGAGGGCAACAACCCAGCAGGACCGCTACCTCAGCCTTTCTGCAAGGAGGAACAGGAGGAGCACTGCCAGAGCCCGGCAAAATGATCTCCAGCAGGCCACAAATGTGCATGTGTCTGCAGAAATGGTTAGAAACCGACTCCATGAGGATGGTCTGAGTGCCCAACGTCCACAGATGGGGGTTGTGCTCACAGCCCAACACTGTGCAGGACGCTTGGCATTTGCCACAGAACACCAGGATTGGCAAATTCGCCACTGGCGCAATGTGCTCTTCACAGATGAAAGCAGGTTCACACTGAGCACATGTGACAGAGTCTGGAGACGCCGTGGAGAGCGATCTGCCTGCAACATCCTTCAGCACAACCGGTTTGGCAGTGGGTCAGTAATGGTGTGGGGTGGCATTTCTTTGGAGGGCCGCACAGCCCTCCATGTGGTCACCAGAGGTACCCTGACTGCCACTAGGTACCGAGATGAGATCCTCAGACCCCTTGTGAGACCATATGCTGGTGCGGTGGCCCTGGGTTACTCCTAATTCAGGACAATGCCAGACCTCATGTGGCTGGAGTGTGTCACCAGTTCCTGCAAGATGAAGGCATTGAAACTATGGACTGGCCAGCCCGTTCCGATTGAACACATCTGGGACATCATGTCTCGCACCATCCACCAACGTCACGTTGCACCACAAACTGTCCAGGAGTTGGCAGATGCTTTAGTCCAGGTCTGGGAGGAGATCCCTCAGGAGACCATCCGCCGCCTCATCAGGAGCATGCCCAGGCATTGTAGGGAGGTCATGCAGGCACGTGGAGGCATTACACAACAGAACATCATTTCCTTGTCTTGAGGCATTTCCACTGAAGTTGGACCAGCCTGTAATTTGATTTTCCACTTTGATTTTGAGTATCATTCCAAATCCAGACCTCTGTGGGATATTAATTTTGATTTACATTGATCATTTTTATGTTTTATTGTTCTCAACACATTCAACTATGTAATGAATAAAGATGTGCAACTGAAATATTTCATTCAGTGATATCTAGGATGTGGTATTTTAGTGTTCCCTTTATTTTTTGAGCAGTTTTTTTTAATCAGCGTTGGTCAATTTTATACCGACTCCAACTCTGACTCCACCAAAATGGACTCCGACCCCACAGGGCTAGTTAGATTTTTACTGATCGTTTATGAAAACTTTTGTGGATTAATTAATTGTATTGTGTGTGACTTCTTCAATTTTACTGAGTGTGATAAATGCCATTAATTGTACAGGGGAGAGTGGCATGAATTGTATTGGTGGCACCGTGTTCAGAATGAATTATACCTGGGTGAGTGATGGCATTAATTTCACTGAGAATGAGTGATGCCAATATTTGTACTGTACAAAGATGGTGCATAGGCAGTTGCATTAATTTTACTGCATATCACCAAAAAGAAGAGTTGTCAACTCAACACTTAATCAAAGATTTATGACTGTTGAGTGTGTTCCCGATGGTGCATGGATTTCTGGGCCAGTTCCCATGCGAATACAATAAATTTGGAGATGAAGCTGAAAGTGTTGTAATCCATCACTGATGTAAGAGTAAAAATCATAGCTAATTTCCTCGTCTTAAAAAAGATACACAGAACAATAACCGTGGAATACATTTTCCTATGTGTTTGTAACCCATTACGGGTCCTTAATCATTGCAATGTAATTGCCCTATATGTAGGCTTCCGCACAAAAAGGAATAACGTCACAAACACAGGTGATATGTCAACACTCTAACTACTTGAGTTCGATGCAACAAATAATGCAAGTACCGTAAATGCTGTTAGGTAGATAGAAAAAGAGAAGTATGAAAAAGAACATTAAAAAATGGATATTATATATAACTATTGGAATTTATCCCTGTAGGGATATGTGTGTTCAGTATAAGTATCCAATCCAGTATAGAACTGCTTTTTCGAGTCACCCCCTATATTGCCTTTTTTAGCATTCTCCATACCAATCACTTTTAAAGAACTTTTATCAAAGTTTTTATCCTCTTAATATATTGTAGTCATCATATTGTATAACACTGTGTACTTACAATTGATCTTTTTTCCTTCCTACCGAGTTAATAATTCTCTTTACCATTTGTTCTATGACATCACGTGATTAAAAGCAGCCTAGCTGAATCCTTCTAAGCTCTATGTAGAAACAGGAGGTCAATTTTCCCTGTATGAGTCAACATTAGGACTACAAATGTATCTCATTGCATAGTCCCTGACTGGCGGAAAAGCGGAGCAGCTGGGTCAGGAGTTAAAGAGTGGGATGTCTCATGCTGAGAAAAGAGATTTCCTGTTTCTACATAGAGCAGAAAAAGAGAAGAATTAGTTGGGTAGAAAGTTAAAATGAGCAATTGTAAGTACACAATGCTATACAATATGATGATTTAAATATATTAAGAGGATAAAAACTGTGATGGTAGGGCTTCTTTAAAGGGGACACTTTACCTTTATGTATTTCTAAAAAAAAATGTTTAAAAAGTCCTGATCTTGAACGTTTAACATGTGTAATATTAGGAACTTAATCCGATACAGTGTTTGATACACTGCGAATTTTGCAAGTTTTCCCTCCTACAAAGAATAGAGAGGTCTGTAATTTTTATCGTAGGTACACCAACTGTGAGACAGAATCGAAACAAAAAATGCAGAATGTCACATTGTATGATTTTTACATAATTAATTTGCATTTTATTGCATGAAATAAGTATTTGATACAATAGAACAACAGAACTTAATATTTGGCACAGAAACCTTTGTTTGCAATTACAGAGGTGACATTTCCTCTTGTCCGCATTTGCACACACTGCAGCAGGGATTTTGGCCCACTCCTCCATACAGATCTTCTCCGGATATTTCTGGTTTCGGGGCTGTTTATCAAATACTTATTTTCCCCCTGTATGTCACAAGCCCAAAATAAGTCTGTTCAGTTCCTCTGGTCACTTTGCTTGTTTCTCTGCCCTTTTGGACGTGCTCTGACGTTTCTTTCTGAGATTACTCATAAGCAGCCTTTTGTGTGCTAAAATCTATGTAGTTATCATTACAGCTTCTTAGCAGAAATCTAATTAAAGTGTACATTTTCTATTGTGCCTTACAGCGAGCTTATTAGAACAGCAGATGGAGGACAGATTTCACTGGACTGGTTTAGTAATGATGATAATACACTTTACCCTGATGCTGGCACAAGACCTACAATCCTTTTACTGCCCGGCCTCACAGGAACAAGTCGGGAATCCTATATTCTTCATATGATTAAGCACAGCGAAGCGCTCGGATACAGGTAATGCTCAATAATGCAAAGTGTAAATGCAGACTGCAACCTAATAACCTGGTAGATGAACTAGACGACCATTGTCGATCTGATGAGACTGGGGCTCTTATCTTACACATGGCAGCCATTATGTTTGCTGCTTTCCAAGGAGTCAAATAAAATATTCTTCACTATTTCTTCCTAAATCCCTTAACATTCTAAGGTCTAGCTAACCAAGATAGAACAGAAGAGAGGCTGACATATAGAAGATTGCTTATGTCTCAATGAACTATAGTAATCTACCTCTATTCCCAGCTAAAGAACTGTTCTAAAAAGACTTGCAGCCTGGCTATGCTTCTCTGCTCCAATTATCTGGGGTTTCAATTAAGAAATTGCACAAACCATCGTGTGTCAGCATCTTGTTTTGGCACTAATGAGCCGCATGAACCTACAAACGATGTCTGGTCAATGTGCATCAATGTTTTTAAAGTGATCATCTACACAAACATGCTCATTGGTCTCAAAATCATAAATCAAGAGACTTAGGGCTAATGAGACAAGCGAACATGAATGTTTTTACACATGGACCAGAAATCACAGTGTGCCCCACTCTGATCAGAAACGGCAATTAAACTCATTGGGTACATACAGAAAATGGATGCCATGTGGACACCATCCATAAAGCATCCAATTTTAACAGATCTATTGTAATTATTAAGATATGATACTGTATTTGGCCTTATCATTTTTTAATTGTTGATATAAAAAAAATTTGTGACACATGGCACCTTGACCCAGCCATAGGCTTAGTTTTATGAGACTGATATTCACGGTACGAGTCCAGACCGGCTGCAGGTCTCTTCACCAGAACGGACCATATCACCTTTCATCACTGTTTTGTCCACCTAATGCCATTGTTAATACTATAATATGGTATAATCAGCATTTTCTGCTTTGTTTAGTTCAACGTCATTAGAAAAATAAACCTTTTTTTTTTACATTTATGTCTGAATTTGTTCCCATACCCGAAGTTCACCAAAGTTTTGTTTCTGTCCACATTTACCGTGTATAGAGTATATTAAAAGAGGTTCCTTTTATTAGGTAAAACAGGGAATATAATTTGGCGTAACAAACATTTCTCCCACGCAGCAGATGGTGCAGTGATGCTTTCAACTTTGCCTTTCTTCTGGCGCCATCACAAGATTAAGCACTGAATCATGGCAGTAAAATAATGCTCAGTCATCCCAGTTACTTTCCAAGTGGAGGAGATGCTTCTAAAATCCCCTTGGCAGAGCGTTTTTCACAATACATTATTTGATTAAATATTCAGCAATTTCTTTAATTACCAGTAACAGAGTTTATAAAATCTCACAAACGCGTTAGAACACCTGGTGCTTCTGTTAAGTGATCAGACAAATGCATTTGAATAGAACCTGAGTTTATCTTCTGCTGTCTGAGCTCCATCTATAAAGACTAAAACTAATTACTAAGTATAATTCAATTAAATGAAAAAATATATTCACTAAAATTAGTGAGTTATATTGTATATCACATACAGTATTTAAAGGGGCCCTCTCATGGTCAAAACATGCTAGTAACCAGTAGCTATGGGGTTAACCTGCAGGTTAATAGCGTTTTAAAGTTGTGCAGCTACCTTACTGACAGCTACTAGGTGGAAATGAACTTTATTCCTCCCGGTTTTTAGTCCTCTAGGTGTGGCTTCAGTCACCGCTTAGTACTTAGTGAGCGGCAGGTGTAACGATGTTCTAGCACTGACTGACAGCCGGCTCCGCAATGCATCAGTAATGATCTGGCGTTAACAGTTACCGCTCACTGTATACTAAGTGGTGACTGGCCTCTATGACTGAAAGCCGGAGGCTGCTGGGAGGAATACAGTTCATTTCCTCCCAGTATCCAGGCTCTCAGTACGGCGGCAGTGAAGATTTAGAATACTATTAACCTGAAGATTAACCGCATTTCTTCAGATTAATAGCATTTTTTTGACATGTCTGGTTCCCTTTAAAAGGTAATAAAACATAGAATATGCACAAAAAAATATTTTAGCTCTTCCACCTTCATTTCATCTTTTCTTTTCACCCTCTTGTCTCAAATTGCAATCAGTATTGACAAGTAAACATAGCATTTTATCTACGGTCTCAGGAGATCCCTTGTGTCCTTTCTCCAGTTAGTCACTGGGCTATGACTGTCTGTAAGAGAACTTGCTGCAGCAGGAGCCTCCCCCACATGCCCTGTCAAAAATATTATTAGCACTCTCTTGACTAAGCACAGTCAACTCAGTCATTCTTTGGAGGAAAATGGAACAGATCAGCAGTAGATTAACCACTGTGTTCTCTGCAGGATTTATTCAAGAAGGTTTCAGGTACATGTAGCGAGTCCTGCAGACTGACAAGTGTGGGAACGAGATTATCTCCTATGAACTCATGTCCCTCAGTTCTAGGTTTAGTATTACTTTAGCCTCATTATTTGGTATTTCAGGGTTCTGTTCTACTCAGATGGATGAGTTTTTCTGATGTAAATGAATGCCCACCTCTCAGCACCATTTTTGTTTTTAGGTCCAATTTCAAATGAAATCCTCACAGAAGTCTACGATCCACCAAGCTCCAAGGGTGATCATTAACTATGAATATTAATGTGCCAAATGTCAGAATGTGATCAAATGTAGCAAGCTTTTGTAGGATAGTATAGACACGTGGAAAGGATAATCATAGGAATTACATACATGAAAAATAAGTAAGTTTACAATGTGAAAAAGCTTGTAGGATTGTATTGAGCCGTCGTGGCCAAAAGCTTTGAGAGTGACACAAATTTTGGTTTTCATAAAACTTGTTGCTTCAGTGTTTTATTATCTTTTAGTCAGATGTTTCTATGGTTACTGAAGTACAATTAGAAGCTTCTCCTTTGTTTTTAATTTTTTTGGCAAATACATAAAGTTTATGTAAAGACTCCATATTTACTGTGTTGTCCCTTATTTTTCAAGACTTTTGCATTTTGCCCTGACACCTGGATATCAGCTTCTGGGCCCAAATCCTGACTGACCACCCATTCTTGTCTAATAAGTGCTTGGAGTTTACACTGTCTGTGTGTTTTTGCTTGTCCACCCACTTTTTGAATATTGCCCACAGGTTCTCAATGAGATTGAGATTTGAGGCATTTTCTGGCCATGGAACTAAAAATGTCAATGTTTTGTCACCCAAGCCACTTAATTATCATGTTTGCCTTGCGACATTGTGCTCCTTCATGTTGGAAAAAGCATTGTTCCACGCCAAATTTTTCCCTGATAATTGAGAGAAATTGCTTTTGGAGGTTGTTTAGATATCAATATTTATCCACGGCAGTGTTCTTAGGCAAAATTGTGAGGGAGCCCATTCCCTTGGAAGAAAAGCATCCCACATAAAAATGTTCTTAGGATGCTTTATTGTTGTTCCCCAAACAATGATACTTTCAGATACTTAATACAGTCTGAAGAGGGCGTCTTCAGAGAAAATACCCTTACTGTAGTCCTCCGCAGTCCAAGCTCATTAATTCTTCTAAAATGGTAGTCTGTCCTTAAGGTTTTTCCTGAAGAAAAAGTGGCTTCTTTGCTGCATTTCTTTTTTACACCAACCTCCAAAAGGCTTTGCCTCACTGTAAGTGTAGACTGACATCTGCCTGCTGCCATTCCTATGCAAGCTCTGTACTGCCGTTGAACAAATCCCATAACTGAATCTTCTTTAGAAGGTGGTCCAGGCACTTGTTAGACTTTCTTCACTGTACTTAAGCCTTCTTTAGAGCTATTGAAACTCTCTCTTTGAAGTTCTTAACCATTTAGTGGAATGTTAATTTAGTTGAAATCTTGCAAGTAGCAAAGTCCTTGCCTGTAAAGCCCTTTCCATGCAAAGCAATGATAACTGCATGTGTTTCTCTGGAAGTAACCATAGTTGACAGAATAATAAATGATTTCAAGCACCAACCTCTTTTTAAAGCAATCAGTCTACTTGTACAATGCAATCAGCATGGCAGTGATATCAGTGGTTTTATCCTTGTTAACACTTTTTCCTAAGATAATGGGAAGATCACTGAAATAATGTAAGCAGGTCATTTTGTGACAGGGCTGAAAATCAGTGGAAATTGGATTTTTGGGATTACAATCATTTTCATGGCAATGAATTACGGCAATTCTTTACAATTCATCTGATCACTCTTCATAACAATCTAGAGTTAATGCAAATTGTCAGTATAAAAACTGACGCATCAAAGTTTGTGAAAAACAAAATATGACAGTATCAAAACCTTTGGCCACAACTGTCCATTTGGTAGGTTTTTAGACATATCCATAAGAGAAGTAAATTGATGTTTCAGAGACTGCAGGACCCACTGCAGGCATAAGGGGCTGTAAGATCCGTCAGGTACTATTTTATGATAGTGATCATACAGTTGTATTTTATATACCACATCTAGTGTATATTAACATAACATTCTGTTGTTTTTAGGTGTGTTGTTTTCAATAATCGAGGTGTTGCTGGGGAAGATCTCTTGGTAAGTATTTTCTCATCATGTCTTCTTTTTTTATATAACTTTACATTTAATATATTTGCTAGGTAATCTCCCAAACCATGCACTGTACATATCTATGTCATGGCTCTACTCCAGGGCTCGATCCGGTAACCTCACCTCTGGCTGTGTGGTCAGTTTCCCTCTTTGTTGGACCACAGCCTGTGTTGTCTCTGTCCTACTGTTGATAATGCTCTTGTCTTTCTTTTGCTTTGCTGTTATGCTTTGGTGCTGGTGTTTTCACTTCCTCCTTTGGTTTCTCCTATGACATCTTGGGAGTGGCTTTTTATACTCTCCTGACACATGCAATCTTTTGTGGCTATATTTCAAGATATAGGGTGTTTGGAGATCTAGCTCCCTAGCTCCTCAGCTAGAGATTATTTTACCTGGTTTTCTCTGTTGCTTTTCCTAGTTTGTTTGTGTGTCTTCCTCCTCAGTACTGTTTCCTTTCTTTTGTTTTTGGGGTCTGGCAGGTTTTCCACGTATTCCGTTTGTTATGTGGTTCTTCTTATTTTCTTCTTTCTTTCCTGAGTGTCTGTGTGAACACGTTCATAGTCCTATGCCTTTTTCCCAGATTTTTGTGTATTTCACACATTGTTTATAGAGAGCATGCAGTTAAGGACATTCAGGGTAAGTCTAAGTTAAGTTTCGCCGCCATTGCGTATACCTAGGGTGCCAACCTCCGCAGTCAGGCAGGGGCAAAGGCAAATCAGGGGTAGTTTAGGAACTTTCTTAGTCTGAACAGGGACCTGCTGGGTTCAGGTGTTTGTCTCTCCTGGTTTGTACCTTACCTGTGTGAGTGTATTTATACAGTCATAGCAATCTATAGCATTCTATGCATCAGCCATATATGTCCTTTTGGCATTTGATGAACCAGTATATGTTGGTATAACTTTTCTTTTTCATGCTTTAGGAATTCTTAACCTGCTGCACATTCCGGACCAGAGACATACAGCATTGGGTGTAGATTTTTTACTTTACAATTTATTTTTCCAATTTGCTAAATATATGCCACTGGATTATAATCCAGTGGCATATGTCGCAGGAATATGACCAATGTATACATTCTAGGGAAGCCAAAAACGTATTGTGAACAGAGGCAATCCATTTGTAGCTCTTAAAAAAACTACAGCGGTTTATTTAGCAGAAACCACAATCTTGACAATCTTACAGGCCTGAATCAACTCTGATTAACCTCTGACTCTTCCGTACATTGAAAGATGGCCAAACCATTCGCTTTGTACAGTTTTGAATAAGATAAACAATATAGATCTGCAAAGCAAAAAGTGGCTATTGAAGATATTATAATTACATAAAACATTTTAGTTTTTTTAAATAGATAAGATACGTTGTATAATTTTTGAAGTTATTGCAAACTACCACCAAATTCCAAAAGAGTTCAAAAAGCATTATGGCTTATTTATGGCCAATCGAGTCTCTGCCAGGGCATAAAATGTGTAATAATGACTATAACCCATGTCTCAGAGCCAAGAAAATAAAGTTAGATCATTTCATAAGGTCTCCTTTGAGAGCTATCATTTCTGTACAACAAATTAGTTAGACTTGTAACTTGGTCAAATGTGAGCACTGTTTGCTGTTTTATTCCAACTGCTGCCAAGTATTCCAGTTTTTGTTTAACTCCACCACACGGCCCCAGAGATGTGGGCCTTTTTATTTGTTGTTCAGTTTTTGCTCATGTTTTTTTTCCCACTGCTCCCCTGTGTATTCTATTTTTTGATTTTTTTAACATTTGCCATATGGTTCCAAAGAAATCGCCTTTTTGCTCATTTTTATGCTTATTACGAAGTGGGCGTTGCTCACAGGATTCTTAAGAGGTGTGTCTTTAGACTGATCTGCATAATCAGCCACACCCCCTTGGTAGAGACCAGAAAACTAAACTAAATAGACTCATATCTCCACCACTGTACAGTGGATCATAAAAGGAAAAAAAATACCCAGGGGAGCAATAGGGATAAAATAAGAGCAAAAACTGGCCACTTTTGTCCCGGCGCTGCCCTATTCTGACAGCCATTACTTTTTCATTTTTCCATCAAAATGAGCTATATAAGTTTTTGTATTTTTATATGTTCTTTTTTGGATAAGTGAATTAATATACAATTTCTTCACCACTGTAAAGTTTGAGACACAATATAATGGTGTAAACATAATCCAGATACCCCCGCTCTTATCGTACTGCAGACCCCTCTTCTCTTTTTTTGTTTTTCTCTGTAGTCTATTCAGAGCAGCTTAGTATGCAGACAGTACTAGGCATTTGCTTCAGTCTTTTCACTAAACGCAGACTGAAAGAAATTAGCAAAAAGTGGAAATACTGCTCTTTAGTTTGTAATTTTTCAGATATGTGTTCATTGCTTGAAAATACGATCTTGTAATTTTAATTAACGCTTTACTAAATTATTTTACAGTAGTCAGAAAAAGTGCATTCAGCTCAGAAATGAGAATGAATAATCTTTTCAAGTAGCCTCTAATAAAACTAAAGTAATGGACAGTTTACATCCCTATATCAATTACATCTAAGAGCTGGTACCACAGAAGAGGGCAGAGCCATTATTTTTTTTACTCGACAAAACGTTGTAACGCTGATTTCAAAGTGTAACTTTTCATGTTTTTCTGATGCATAAACTTAAAGGTAAATGATACAATTATTTCTGCTTGCACAAGTTGAAGCATATGAGCCTACTGGTAACTGTTTGATGATTGTGTTCAGTATAATACAAATATGGTGTAACCTTGTAAACACTCTCTAGTGGCAGCTGTGATTTTATAGGAGCTGAAAGGTAGGTCATCAGCTAACTACTCTATAGAAATCAATGGGCTGGAGAGAACTGACAGGGATGTAAGGAGTTAATTCTTCTACTGAACTCTTAAACTACAAAATAAAATGTACCTAAGCACTAACAGGCAGGTATTTGCAACTTACCTGCCTTTTGTGCACTGCACCGCTCTTCCCCAGCACCGAGCGATCACAGACCACTCCTGCCAGGGATTCAGAAGCCTCTGCTGACATCACGTCTACAGAGCTGAGGCTTCTTTTCCACTCGTAACGGGGTGTGACTTCCGAAGTCATTCTGATTGACAGCCGGATCCCCGTTGCCTAACTGGGGGAGCCAGCTGTCAGTAAGAATAATGCCAAACGTCCCGCCCCATCGCGTCTGCAGAGGCAGCTGAATTCCTGGCGGGAGTGGTCTGTGATCGCTCTGTGCCAGGGAAGAGCGGCGCAGTGCACATCAGGCAGGTAAGTTGCAGTTACCTGCCTGTTAGTACTTAGGTACATATTTTGTAAAGTCCCGGATACCTCCTTTAAGGAGTGTCAAGAGTTAACTCTTGTAAATGTAACTACTATGCACACTCAGCCAGGCTCTGGTGGTTGAGCTCCTTTGAATCCAGCTGTACATTATGTGAGAAAAAAGCTCTCATTGCATCAGAATAACAGCAGATAAAAAAGCAATTGCAAACTTGCTTATATTCATGTTGTGTAGCTAACTTAAGCAATTTAATAATATGATAATAATACCCATTTAAAAGCTTCACTTTACAGAATTTTTTAGATTTTCTGAAACATCACTATGCTTGCTATGTAAGAATCAGATGTAAATGTATGTATGCGATGGATGCTCATACCTACAAGTGCTTCTCACAAAATTAGAATATCATCAAAAAGTTAATTTATTTCAGTTCTTCAATACAAAAATCTCATATATTATATAGTCATTACAAACAGAGTGATTTATTTCAAGTGTTTATTTCTGTTAATGTTGATGATTATGGCTTACAGCCAATGAAAATCCAAAAGTCATTATCTCCGTAAATTAGAATACCGTAATTAACAGTAAACTCACGCAAAGGCTTCCTAAGCGTTTAAAAAGGTCCCTTAGTCAGTTTCAGAAGGCTCCACAATCATGGGGAAAGCTGCTGACTTGACAGGTGTCCAGAAGCCAGTCATTGACGCACTCCACAAGAAGGGTAAGCCACAAAAGGTCATTGCTAAAGAAGCTGCCTGTTCACACAGTGCTGTATCCAAACATATTAATGGAAAGTTGAGTGGAGCCACTCATGACCTATAGACAACGCCAGAAGCATCTTACCTGGACCAAGGAGAAAAAGAACTGGACTGTTGCTCAGTGGTCCAAGGTGTTTTCAGATGAAAGTAAATTTTGCATTTCATTTAGAACTCAAGGTCCCAGAGTCTAGAGGAAGAGTGGAGAGGCACACAGTCCAAGCTGCTTGAGGTCTAGTGGGAAGTTTCCACAATCAGTGATGGTTTGGGGAGCTATGTCATCTGCTGGTGCAGGTCCACTGTGTTTTATGAAGACCAAAGTCAGTGCAGCTGTCTACCAAGAAATTTTAGAGCACTTCATGCCTCCCGCTGTTGACAAGGTTTTTGGAGATGGAAATGTCATTCTCCAGCAGGAATTGGCACCTGTCCACACTGCCAAAAGTACCAATACCTGATTTATAAACAACAGTATAATTGTGCTTGATTGGCCAGAAAACTCACCTGACTTTAACCCCATAGAGAATCTATAGGGTATTGTCAACAGGAAGATGAGAGACACCAGACCCAACAATGCAGATGAGCTGAAGGCTGCTATCAAAGCAACCTGGGCTTCCATAACACTTCAGCAGTGCCACAGGCTGATCGCCTCCATGCCTGTTGTGGATTCTGTTTTTGGGCTCCCTCTGGTGGTTACAGATGGTACTGGGTGACTTGTGTTCTCTGCGGTCTCTGGTGTCCACCTGTTCTATCAGGATATGGGAGTTTCCTATTTAACCTGGCTTTCTTGTCATTTCCTCGCCGGCTATCAATGTAATTAGTGTGTCTTGTTACCTCTGCTTCCCGCTTCTGTATTCTTCAGGACAAGCTAAGTTTTTGATTTTCCTGTTCCACGTTTTGCTTAATTTTTGTCTTAGTCCAGCTTGCAGATATGTGATTCCTTTTTGCTGGTTGCTCTAGTGGGCTGATATTACTCCTCATGTTCCATGAGTTGGAACATGAGTTCAAGTAATTTCAGGATGGTTTTTTTGTAGGGTTTTTCGCTGACCGCGCAGTTCACTTTTGCTATCTAGCTTTAGCGGGCCTCATTTTGCTGAATCTGTTTTCATAACTACGTATGTGCTTTCCTCTCATTTCACCGTCATTACATGTGGGGGGCTGCTATTTCTGTGGGGTGTTTCTCTGGAGGCAAGAGAGGTCTGTGTTTCTTCTAATAGGGAAAGTTAGTTCTTCGGCTGGCGCGAGACGTCTAGGAATCATCGTAGGTACGTTCCCCGGCTACAGCTAGTTGTGTGTTGAGGTTCAGGATCGCGGTCAGCTCAGTTTCCATCACCCTAGAGCTTGTTTTGTTTTTTGTGCTTGTCCTTTTGTGATCCCCTGCCATTGGGATCATGACACATGCCGCACCGCATTGATGCAGTAATTGATGCAAAAGGAGCCCCGATCAAGTACTGAGTGTATTAACTGAATATACATTTTAGTAGGCCAACATTTCGGATTTTAAAATAATTTTTCAAGCGACTGTTTTATAGTATTCTAAATTACTGAGATAATGACTTTTGGGTTTTTGTTGGCTGTAAGCCACAATCATCAACATTAACAAATAAACACATGAAATAGATCACTCTGTAATGACTCTATATAATATGAGTTTCACTTTTTGTGTTGAAGAACTAAAATAAATTAACTTTTTGATGATATTCTAATTTAGCGAGAAGCACTTGTAGTTTACAGATCAGGAGATCTGAGTCATCTAGTCCATAAATTTAACCATCAAGTTTTCCCTGACAAAGCAACATAAACCTTCTGAAGCTTTGTTCTACTTATAAAAGAAATTGTCCGCATTGCTTTAGAAAGGGCCACAATGCACATTTGTGACAAGCTGTATGAAAGCCTTATTACAGCTCAAGTCCATTCACTGAATATCCGCACAGTGTGGGCAGATATGGTAATCAGCTTTAAATATCTTGGTATGTTAAGCGCCTGCTCTGTGTTTAAGGTTCTGTTACCCAAGGTGTTAATCCCTATTAAATTTAGATGTTCTCTCTGAAGTTACTGGAGCTGTGAATTACAGTGATAAAATATATAGAGGTGAAATATATGTTGGATCACAAGGAAATATTTCATGACTTGTACAGATTCTGTTTGGAGAACGCTTCTGTTTTCTGATGGAATGTTTCCTGACAGTACAAGGAGCTCTCTGGAGATTTGCATGCGGCAAGACTGGTGTCCAGCATCCTCAGTGTAATTAATATTACAACATCTAGACAGGAAAACTAGGCTATGTTTAACCTGTTATTGTCCGTATATTTCTTTAAAAACAAAACAGTTCACATTGGGTATTAATGTGTCGTTTTTATACTGCTGTCACACATGGCATTTAGCAAAGCCACATTTAGAAATTATTTTTGTGGTTACTTTAAAGGATGGGTTGTCTGGTCTAAAATCACAAGTCTGCAGTCACTATATGTGACTGTGGACTTGTGAATCCTCACATTGCGTGCATTGTGCACTGTGAGTATTTTCCTGTGTTAACGGTGGGAATAGCGGTCATGCAATATGCATACTACTGGACACATTCTGACTAGATGGGCACAACCTTGCTAAATACAAGTGTACTGAGTTAGGATGAAAAACAGTGTTGTCTGATGATTGTGTCTGGGAATATGCACTTTGCATACTTGCTGTCTGACACCAGAAAATCCTCACAGCATGCAGTATGCGCGACGCTAGTTTTCACAAGTCTGCAGTCACATAGAGAATCTGCAGACTTGTAGTTTTAAACCAGAAAATCCATTTAAAGAGACCGGTCATGAGGATTTTATACCTCAAACTATTGGCATGTATGTACAGGGACTTTCATGCTTTATAAATTTATTGATTGTCGAAATCTGTTTCTGAGAAATCTAGGGTTGAAATCATATCTGTCACATCTCCGCCAGAACCTGCTCCTGCGACGTCTGCTTCTGTCCCAAGGCAGCGCTGTAATCTGTCTGTGGGTGGTGCTAGTGATAGAGAGGTCAGAACCACAAGCTCTGCAAGGCGTGCCCTGTCCAGCCACTAAGGTTAGAGTGTCTGGGACCTGTAGTGACATCCAGTTTGGCAGCATGGGTGTGTGTGCTATCCAGCTGAAGTTATCAGCTCCCTGCTCAATCCAATTGGAGAACACCACACCCTACTATGCCTTCCAGGTTGCTGCTGGAAGCTGCCACATATAGTTTTGTGTTTCCCTGGTAGGTGTTCTTCTTTTGCTATTGTTTTGTTTAGTTAGTGTATTCCTGCATTGACCCCCGGCTTGTTTCTAACTATTCTTATGGATCTCTCAGCTCTGATCCTGCTTGGTGACCATCCTACCACTTGACGTCAGCCCTTCCATGGGAGCATTCCTTTGGGTCCCGTTGTAAAACCAGATCCCTGTACAGGGGTTAAAGGGTATTGGGATTTCTCTGGAGTCTGCCAGACGGAGTTGCTTGTGCAAAGTCTGTCTGAGATAGCCTTTTGAATCTTTGGCCTCGGTCAGACGTTACAATATCCAAATTAGCTGCAAGTGCCTCGGCGTGGGACATTGCACTTACAGCTCTCCTACCCTCCTTCTCTAATCTCCTCTCACCGCCTGCGTCCTTTATTGGAGTGACAGGTCAGGGCTGGCCGGTCACTGAAACAAGAGTGACCTGTCAGTCAGAGACAGGCGATATGCGGGAATAAGGAAAGATGGCAGTAAAGCTACAAGAGCAATGTCCCACAACACATATGCATATGACTTCAACACTGTATTTCTCGGAAACGCAAAACGGATTTCTACAATCAAGGTATGGATATAATCAGCACGAAAGCACATGTAAATACAGGCCGTTACTTTGAGGTATGAAATCCTAACGACAGATTCTCGCAAATGAAATTACAAAACATGGCTGCTTGTATCTTGATACAACAACACTCTTTTCCTGTGACTGGTACTGCAGCTAAATCCAATTCATGTATATAACTGCACAAGTGATTTTCTTGATTCTCTACTCCAACAGAAGTCCCAGGAGGAAATAATAAAAAAAACATAGACAAGAGAATGAATACAGGGGAGGCTCATTGCTTGAATGCAAAAGTGAAAATGCGATTGGAGCATGTAACCAACACCGATCCTATTTACATTATGAAGTTGTATGAAAGCTGAAGTTGTGGTACCAATACATCTGACAAGGCTGATTGTTCTTTCCATCACATAAATGATGTCGCATTTGGAAGTCTCACTGGTCTCTGGTGCGGAGCAAGAATGTGAAGGATAGTTGGTTACTTACTGGGGTGCTTAAAGAAGCATTTCCACTAACATTTGTATGGCCTAAACCTGTGTGAACGTACACTAATGTTCAAAAGTTAAGGGTCACTTGGAAATGTCCTTATTTTTTAAAGAAAAGCACAGTTTTTTCCAATGAAGCTAACATTAAATGATTCAGAAGTACACGCTATACATTGTTAATGTGGTAAATGACTATTCTAGCTGACAGTGTCTGGTTTGTAATGCAATATCTTCATAGGTGTATAGAGGCCCATTTCCAAAAACCATCACTCCAGTCTTCTTATGGCACTTTGTGTTTGCTAGCTGTGTAAGAAGGCTAATGGATGGTTAGAATACCCTTGAAAACCCTTGTGCAAGTATGTTAGCACAGCTGGAAACAGTTTGGCTGATTAGAGAACCTATAAACCTGACCTTCCTTTGAGCTAGTTGAGAATCTGGAACATTAGATTTGTTGGTTCCATTAAACTCTCAAAATTGCCAGAAAAAAAAGAACTTTTATGTGAAACTCAACAGTCTAATCGTGTTCTTAGAAATGAAGGCTATTCCATGCAAGAAATTGCCAAGAAATGGAAGATTTCCTACAACGGTGTGTACTACTCCCTTCAGAGGAGAGCACAAACAGGCTCTAACCAGAGTAGAAAGAGAAGTGGAAGGCCCCGCTGCACAACTGAGCAACAAGTCAAGTACATTAGAGTCTGTAGTTTGAGAAATGGACGCCTCACAGGTCCTCAACTGGCAGCTTCATTAAATAGTACAGGCAAAACGCCAGTGTCTACGTCTACAGTGAAGAGGTGACTCCGGGATGCTGGCCTTCAGGGCAGAGTGGCAAAGAAAAAGCCATATCTGAGACTGGCTAATAAAAAGAAAAGATTAATATGGGCAAAAGAACACAGACATTGGACAGAGGAAGATTGGAAAAAAGTGTTATGGACAGACGAATCCAAGTTTGAGGTGTTTGGATCACACAGAAGAACATTTGTGAGACGCAGAGCAACTGAAAAGATGCTGGAAGAGTGTCTGACGGCATCTGTCAAGCATGGTGGAGGTAATGTGATGGTCTGGGGTTGCTTTGGTGCTGGTAAAGTGGGAGATTTGTACAAGGTAAAAGGGATATTGAATAAGGAAGGCTATCACTCCATTTTGCAACACCATGCCATACCCTGTGGACAGCGCTTGATTGGAGCCAATTTCATCCTACAACAGGACAATGACCCAAAGCACACCTCCAAATTATGCAAGAACTATTTAGGGAGGAAGCAGGAGCTGGTATTCTACCTGTAATGGAGTGGTCAGCGCAGTCACCAGATCTCAACCCCATTGAGCTGTTGTGAGAGCAGCTTGACCATATAGTACGCAAAAAGTGGCCATCAAGCTAAACCAACTCGTGGGAGGTTCTCCTGGAAGCATGGGGTGAAATTTTTCCAGATTACCTCAGCAAATTAACTGCTAGAATGCCAAAGGCCTGCAATGCTGTAATTGCTGCAAAAGGAGCATTCTTTGACGAAAGCAAAGTTTCAAGGAGAAAATTATTATTTCAAATAAAAATCTTTTTTATCGATCCTTGTCAATATCTGGACTAGATTTTCAATTCATTTGGCAACTCATTTGATTAATAAAAGTATGAGTTTTCATAGAAAACCCAAAATTGTCTGGGTGACCCTAAACTTTTGAACGGTAGTGTATATGTAGTGTAAGTGTATTAATATACTCACTGATCGCCATCTACCCCGGTTTCCAGCGCTGCTTCGCTCCTCTTCCTTATCATGTGACTACCCTGACGACTTACCTTCTCACACTGGGGTTTATGTGTGAATGAGAAGTAGCTTTTACAATGTAAGTGTATGGAGGCTTGTTCTGACGATCCATGTACTTACATTGTAAAAGCCATTTCTGGCTCATGCATAAAACCCAGTGTGAGACAGAACGTTGGACCTTCCGTCACGTGACTCTGAAGAGGACTGGCGCAATGCTGGAAACTGGAGACGGTGATCTGTGAGTATATTAATACACCGTCTCCACACATTCTTTCACACAGGTTGAGCCCATAATAATTTTACGGGGAGTGATTCTTTAAGGTAGGGTCATCTAAGTTACTTCTGGTGCTCTGCGTATTACAAACTCATTTTTTACTTTTGACCATGTAACATATGCATCTATTGTAAACTGTGCAATGGAAATGTATATGTATTTTCTCTTATGGCTTAAAATGTCATTAATGTTGGCGGTATGACCGTTATGAGAACTTTTATCACAGAGGGACTTATTGAAGTGTCTTCTAACTGTTCTTCTTAGACACCAAGGACATATTGTGCTGCTAATACAGAAGATTTAGAGACAGTCATCCAGCATGTGCATGCCGTATACCCAGAAGCTCCAATTATGGCGGCTGGGGTTTCCATGGGCGGGTAAGACTCATTACAATTTCTTCTAAATCTGTTTGCTGTAAGATATGCAATCTCATATCTTTGTCACCATGTATGGATACGATCAGCAGTTCTACAGAGAAAAAGTATTACTTATTGCTCTCTGTCACATTTGTATTCTTATTAGGGAAATAATGAGAACAGTTCAAACTATAGAGCATGTACTTTAATTCAAATTCTCCTACTGTTTTGGGGTCTACAGCACATTAAATGTCAGCCCACATCTATGGACAAGCAGTTGTCTATGCAGTGAGCTATCCTCCGATAGCATCAGCAATGGGACAGGTTTCTTCTTGTCCTATAAAGCTGATTTTGGAGCAAAAACCGCTTTAAATCCCCCCACCCCCACTGATTATTCTGGGCAGCATGGCACAGATATTACAGTCTTTTCTGGGCAAAGCTTTGAGAAGGTCATCTCGTGCAGAGGGTGAATCACGGAATGGAATAACATAAATTATTGCAAAAGTTTAGTATAAAATACTTCCAAAAATGGAAAAAAAAAGATAATTGATTTAAAAAGCAGTTTATGAATTTAGTTAATTAATAACACTTTATTATATTGCTATCAAACTGCAAAAGCTAATCTAGAAATATATAGAAAGGGGCTGCTACCATGTTTTTCTGTATTTCAGAAAAGAAAGAAAACCCGGCATAAAGCTAGTCACATCTATTCTTAGTCAATCTCTGTTTGACTGTGAGAGTCTACACTCTGCCAGGTGGTACATTGCTGGGTATGTTTCCTCGTTCAGGAAACGCTGCGTTTTTTACGCTGCGTTGAGCCGCAGCATCACAAACGCAGCGTCCAGATGTTACAGCATAGTGGAGGGGATTTCATGAAATCCCGTCTCCACTATGCATTAAAAGACGCATGCGGCATACCCGCAAAAACGCACATGCGGCGCGTCTTTTAAGAACGCAGCATGTCCTTACATTGCAGAAAAAATGCAAGGACAACGCAGGTGGCCTGCCAGTGACCTCAGGTGCAGATTTGGTCAGGATTTTACCTGCATAAAATCCTGACCAAATCCTGATGCAGTCCTGAACGTGGACACATACCCTAATACCTTGATTGCATACTTGCTCAGCATGTACCGATATTTTGATGGAAAAAACACAAGGCTACATGTCCACAATGAGCTTTTATTGCGTTTTTAACACTGAGTATACTTGCTGCGGCAAAAACGCAGAGTCTTGCAGTACCAGCTCTCATACCCACTGTACTTCTTTTTTATGCTGTTTAAACTGACCTGTGGTGCATTTTTACAATCCGCTGCATGTCAATTTCTCTTGCGGGTACGCTGAGTTTTCTGTGTGGTATTTCCCAATAGACTTGCATTAGATGCGAAAAATCAGCAGGTAAAAAATGCACATGTGTTTTTAGTGTGTTTACGTAGCGTATACACATAAAAGACTCATTTAATCCGCACCTAAGAATGTCACTACCAGGAAGTTTAAAAAAAGCATCTTTATTTGAATCATGACGCACCAAACAGGCAAAAACAAAAAAACGCAGCATCAAAAACACGTTGAAAAACACACAAAAATGCAATGAAAAAACACAAACTAATTTGCAGAAATTATGCAGTGTCAAAAACATAGCAAACACTGATTGTGGGAACGTAGAATAAGGGTACCGTCAAACAGTGGCATTTTGATCGCTACGACGGCACGATCCGTGACGCTCCAGCATCGTAACAATATCGCTCCAGCGTCGTAGACTGCTGTCACACTTTGCAATGTAGACGCTGGAGCGATAATTTCATGACGTACGTGCGATGTAGAAGCCATTGGTTACTATGTGCACATCGTATACAATATCGTGCACACCTTTGTTACACCATGTGATCATGCCGCCACAGCGGGACACTAGACAACGAAAGAAAGTTTCAAACGATCTGCTACGACGTACGATTCTCAGCGGGGTCCCTGATCGCAGGAGCGTGTCAGACACTGCGAGATCGTAACTATATTGCTGGAACGTCACGAATCGTGCCGTCGTAGCGATCAAAATGCCACTGTGTGACGGTACCCTAAGGGTATATGTGCACAGCTTCTTTTTTAGGTAGATTCCTCCTGGAAAACATCTGAGAAAGCGCACAATAAGTGGAAAAAAGAATGAACATATGCACCGCAATGTCAAAACAATTTGCTGTGCATATGTTGTATATATAAAATAAAAGACGTCGGAGGCAACGTTGCCGCAACTATGACAAAAAAAGGCAACAAAGACACTTCAGTTAAAACACCGCCATCATTTTCTTGAAGCTTCTTCTGCTTCAGACAATGTGTGGGTATGCTGGCATCTATAAGATGTGGAAAGTCGGCTCACTTAGCTGCTCCTCGAGGTAGACACAGGCACACGTGTAGTTACTGTAAAGTCTCTGGGTGGTTTATTGCATCATAAACCAAAAAACCCAAACTGGTAACAGAAAAACAGCCTGTCCAGCTCAAATGAAAATAAAAAGTTCATACAGTCCTGCCCAGTTCCTCTGGGACAACACGTATGGCAGCTCTCGCAGGAGCCAGCAGTCAGGAGGCTTCCTTTCCCCCATACACACTGACAGAGAAAAAAACTAGCTGGGCATTTAACTCCCTCCAGCCACACCTTGGAGGTGGAGATATGGTGGGTAGGCGTCCCGTCATCTCTGACCTACCCACCATAAAAGCCATGCCCATATAGCGACTGGATTGTTCTCAGCACATATCATGCTGGAGGAAACACTTATGGCTTTCACATCACGCAGGAATGCAACCTTTGTGACACATATCTCTCCTCACGTACGGCACCAGTGACCCTGTCACAAAGATACCATGTGCATATGCCCTAAGGGGGTCTGTCTACTTAGCAGTTTGTGCATATTTTGGAATCATAATAGGATACCTGTACACAATGAGGTTTAGCAATGCAGTTTGGGACCTGTAGCAAGTACACATGAAGCGCTGGCTTTTCATTTGCTTTCCCTGCAGTTACCGCCTGGGCTCAAAAACTGCATCGTAAAATCATAATCGGGCACCTTATCATGGCGCCATCTCCTCCTGTTCTTTAAGTAGCTCGGGCATTTCAAAACCATTATTTTTGATATTTGAAGTAGTGTGCACCTTTTTTTTTGTAAACTGCTTTGTTGCAGTTGTCTTGCAGGTATATCACTCATGATCAGTTGGGAAGTGAATAACGATCGCCCAGAGCAGCGGGCTGATGTGACTGACGAATGAAGGGGTGAGTAATCTTAGTTTTTTTTATTTTCAAGCCCATTCCCCACATTAAGGCCGGGGACACACACAAAGTATAAAAATACGGTCCGTTTTACACGGACGAGAATCGCACAAATGTTTACAAAACAGTGATCCCTGTGCAGTGCAAGGATGCGATTTCCTTGCATCAAATTATCCGTGTGACATCCGTATGGCATCCGTACAGCGAGATTTTCTTGCCGGCTTGCAAAACGGACGCTCGAGTTCATATGAGTTCATCCAGCAGAGGGTGCATCACCGCGACTCGAGGTAACTACAGTACATTCCCCTGCATTCCATTCATTCACCAAGTTTTACAGTCAGGAGCACAGCTGCATTAGCAGAGCTCCTGGGTGTAAAATGATTTAACCCCTTCAGATGGATTTACAGCGTGGGACAAGACTGTAAGGACGGAAGGTAAGGAATATTGTTGTTTGGTTTTTTTTTAACTTTATTTCAGGTGAGAAGGGTCTTCAGGTGGATTAAGAGTATAATAAAATATTAAAACACCATGTGTTTTTATTTCATTAAAATACTTTTTAATAATGTGTGTGTGTTTCATTAACCATTTCGTACTATTGGATTAATAATGGATAGGTGTCATAATTGACGCCTCTCCATTATTAACCTGGCTTAATGTCACCTTACAATAGCAAGGTGACATTAACCCTTCATTACCCCATGTCCCACCTCTACACGGGAGTGGGAAGAGAGTGGCCAAGTGCCAGAATAGGCTCATCTTACAGATGTGCCTTTTCTGGGGTGGCTGGGGGCAGATGTTTTTAGCCGGGGGTAGGGGGTGGGGGGGGGGCAATAACCACGGTCCCTCTCTAGGCTATTAATATCTGCCTTCAGTCACTGGCTTTCCCACTCAGGCGGAGAAAATTGCGCGGGAGCCCATGCCAATTTTTTTCGGGATTTAACCCTTTAATTTAATAGCTAGAGACCCCAAATTTGACACAAAGACACTTCTTACATTACTAAAGAGGAATATGTAATAAAAGAAGGGATATGAGATGGTTTACTGTATGTAAACCATGTCTCATATCCTGTTGGGTTTGGGAAGGAGATAGGAAAAGCCGGCAACTGAATTACCAGCTTTTCTGCTATCTAGCGCTGAATGAAATATATATATACTTATTCTACGTGTACACATTTATTCTACCTATTCTATTCTATTCTGTCAGTGTGATTTTACTGTACACCGCGCTGAATTGCCGGCTT
Source organism: Ranitomeya imitator (assembly GCF_032444005.1). Taxonomy (NCBI): domain Eukaryota; kingdom Metazoa; phylum Chordata; class Amphibia; order Anura; family Dendrobatidae; genus Ranitomeya; species Ranitomeya imitator. The sequence goes on along the minus strand of NC_091287.1, from coordinate 397,500,425 downwards.
TTCTATAGAACATCGGTGCGTATTTCTCACAAGTCACACTGATGGTCCGTGTGTAATGCGTATTTTTCTCGCCCCCATAGACTTTCATTGGTGATTCTTGGCCGAGATACGCTGACAATCGCAGCATGCTGCGATTTCACTCGGATCCTGAATACGGCCGAGAAAACAACGAATAATAGGAGCTGCCCCATTGATTAACATTGAGACGAGTGCTATGCGATTTTTTATCGCATTGCCCTCGGCCGTATTACGGTCTAGTGTGACTCCGGGCTAAAGTGGTTTATCTGTTACCAGAATGGTACCGGAGAAATGAAATTGGAAAATAGAGGTGTGAACACAAGCTTATCCAAGTCAGGAATATACAGGCTACCTGTTATCTGACAATTATATCATGTAATTGACAGATGCGGACAGGAGCTCGGCCTTTGTAGCAGAATGAGGAATTACAATACAGAAGAAAATATCTCTATTTTTGCAGTAATTGGATTAAAATATATTTTTATTTCCTTAAAATTAAAAATGTGATTTAGCAGCAATCATCATGTTGCTGGGGTTCTCAGAGAGGTTTGGCCAGTGTCTTTGTAACCATACTCCCACCACATCCCCCTCCTCAGTGGAGGTACCAACCCTTGTTATACCATTGGGAACAGACTGCAGACACATAAGCTCTTCTATCTATTAATTTTTTGTTCCAATTCTTTACCTCTTGGTGCTTGGCTGATGGTGAATATTCACCCCAGATCAGTATGATTCTTTGCTGTGGATAAGAAATGGCAATTACTTCTACAATTAGATTGATCAAAATAGAAGGTATCACTCATGAGGTATCTGCCCAACAGTGGCCACAATGAGCATGGATGGAAAGATATGAGAATCAACACAAAAATCATTATATGTCTTTTGCCGCTCCAGTGGTGGCCCTCCATTGCTCCGTGCCGGTCTTTGCCAACACGGCTACAGCTGTGACATCACGACAACAGCACGTGAATTCTGCCAGTCACTTGGCTTAGCAGTCTAGCACCATCTATTTCGGCACAGGCCTTAGCTGGACAGTCACAAGCTATCACCGTGACTTCACCCTACAGCCATATCAGCAAAGACCGGCAGGGAGCAGCTGAGAGGAAGCTCTGGAGAGACAGTGAGTAAAGATGATGATCTTCAGGTTTTTGGGAACGTGTTCCTCACGTTCTTTCCCAAACTATGGAATTGCTGTTGATGGATAATGACAATGACTAAACCTAATATTTCTATATCTTTTTTTTACTGTCTCTCGACTCTTATTATTCTGTAAATAATCGGCCCCTTTTGAATTTATTTCTAGAATGTTGCTGCTGAACTACTTGGGAAAAACTGGGCGTCAGACCCCGCTGCGGGGAGCTGCCGTATTCTCTGCTGGTTGGGAAGTATTCGAATCTGCAACGGTCCTAGAGAAAACTCTCAACTGGATACTCTTTAATTACTACTTAACCACTTGCCTTCAAGCTTCAATTATGAGGTCAGCCTCCATATTGAATTGATGTTCACTTTCCTTTGTTCACTTCCTAACACCATTTTACTGCTTGCAGATATATGTAGTGTACACTGCGTAACTCAATAAATACATTGCATTTGTCATATTACTTATCTGTTTCAGCTGATGTTATGGTCCAGGACTGAATTCACAACTCTTAGGTTTCAAAATCTGAAATTTCACTATCGTTAATGTCTATACAGACTCTTCACTTGGCATTTGGATGATGGGAAGTGTCTTTCTCCTGTAGTGTAATCTGCATGGATTTAGGTCGTAAAATTGGTATAAAACTCAACACCTGCCGTTGTTTTTCCATTATTGCAGACTGTTCAATGGTGTGTGTAGGGTGCGCCAGTAATACATCTCCTAAATGTATTTATTTAAGTTAGAAAACTTGTTATGTGAATTGCACATAAGGGCTTCAAGTAATAAGCGTCATAGCTCTCAATTTCTGGTGGATTATTAGTGAGAAATAATTAGGTGCCTTATGATAGGATATTGGGGGTCCATATACAATCTTTGTCTGTCCTTACAGTTTGTGCTGTCCTTGCTTTAAATAGTATATATGGGGTGAACATGAACTGTAAAGGGGTGGTCCAACATCAGCAGGAGATCATCACTACAGGACTAGTAGCTTGCTACCATGTAGTCCTCCATATTCATGAGCCCTTTATCCCCAGCCTTCACCACTGATTGTTTCTGCCTATGCACAGTGTACACAGAAAGCTGCCAATCAGTGGTGTGGGCGGGTTATACAGAGATCAGCATTCAGAGAGAGGGTAGATCTACGCTAGATGAAACATGAAACAGGGATTGTACCAAAACTGCAGCAAGCAGCCTGGTTGATACATGACTGGTATCAGGGACTTTGCCCCTACATCATACTGGGGTTGCAAAAACCTGGTGACAGATTCCATTTTAAGAAATAGGAGATCGAATATAGATGGCAAACAAGTAGATGAAGAGGAGCACTGAACGAGGAAATGTGCTTTTTAAAGAGCTTAGAATAAAAGAAGTGATACTTACCCTCACCGATTGCGATTCCAGTGCTGGTCTCTATTTCCTAATCCCTTCTGGACACAGATAATGCCAGTATGCCTGACCAGTTACTTACTGCAGAGGACCCCTGATGCTATAAAGGGGGTAGTGTAGCCCAGGTGCGTTTGAGTATGGTTTCTTTTTTTTCCGCCCAACCTCTTTGCACCAAAATTTTTCTCTGCTGGACAACCCCCTTTTGATGCTTATATATTATGTAATATCACATCATTTTTCCTATCCCTGTAATGAATGTTAAGTGCATGTTGATAATTAACTTCCATGTTATGTTTTTGACGCTTATGGGTACAATACGTAAGAATATAAATCTTTATAACTTAACACATGGTGGAATACTGTACATAGTAAAGATACACATCATGTGCTGATGGCTGACAGATGTTAACATGTGAATAAAACAGTAATACATGTACAGAGCTAATATTGCTCACATTGTGGATGGTCTGTACAGTGCAGGTTGCTCAACACATGAGGCATATGTCAATCCCTGTTTATTAATCACTTAAAGGAGTAACTAAACTTTTTTATATGCTTTTTTCTCTGTTTTTAATTATTCTCCAGGCAATTCAACAGTATAATAGTAATAATCTTTGTTTTTATATAGTTCTAACATATTCCGCAGCGCTTTACAGTTTGCACACACTATCATCGCTGTCCCCAATGGGGCTCACAATCTAAATTCCCTATAACCCTACCTATTATGTCTTTGGAACAGTGTGATTTTTTGTAATATAATTCATTATTTAATTTTTCCTCCTTCTCTCCCAAACAATATGCTACCATTCTGTTTCAATACCCAGTTAATGCTTCTTTAAAATGGGCCTGTCTTGTGAAAAAACTCAATTAACCTGCAGATATTGGGTTAATCTGCAGGTTAGTAGCATTCTGACAGCCAGCTCTGCAGTGCATCAGTACAGGGCCTGCTGCCAGTCAGTGCTGGAGTGTGGTTACAGCCACCGCTCACTATGTACTAGGCGGTGACTGAAGCAGTGTTGCACCTCTATGACTGAAAGCTCGAGGCTGCTGGAAGCATTAAATTTAATTTCCTCCTAGTAACCATGCGTTACACGTCTTAAAAATGCTATCAACCTTCAGATTAACCCCATATCTGGGATAATAGTGTTTTTTCACATGACACGTCCCTTTAAAAGCTGATTTAATCTCTTCTTCACAGCAATAATCCATACACCATCTTCAGTCTGTGTACAGGGCTTTCCCTGTCTAAGCCTGTCTGCCCCCAACCATGCACTCAGACAGGGGAATTCCTGTACTCTGAATATAGTATGGCATTTTGCTGAACATCAGTTGCAGGAATCTTCCAAAGGGGAATGAATCTGTGATAAAAACATCATTGCATTATAGGGTTTGGGTGGCAAAATAAGGTAATGAAGTATATTCCAAAATTTTATAACTTTGCAATAGACAAATAATATATTATTTTAATAATTCGCTAGGTAGTTTAATAGATATTGTTTTATTGAAATCCATTTATTTGTTATTTTATAGGCACCGCAGTGTACTGGAAAAACAATTTGACATTGATTATGTCATGAAGGTAGGTACTGTATGTTTGTTATATGTGAACTCGGTACTGTCATACAATCCGATCTCATATATAATAGTTGTGACTTGATCAGGTCTGAGCAGACAAGCAAGCACCGACCATATCAAACTAACTGCTCAAAGATTCACTATATTAGAGCACTATTACAGGTGTCTACACACCATACTAAACACCAGCACCTGAAAATCGATGCATGTAAAGAAAATCTTAGGCTGGTTTCCTAACCCCAACTCGACATCGTCATATGCATACATTATGAAGCTGTTGAGTTTAGGTCACTGGACCTGTGGTCGGCGTGTACATGGCGGCCCATACTCGAACCGTGAATGTTGGAAGTATAAGGAAGCATAATCCACTTTTCATATGAAGACAGAAAAAAATCTTTTCATTATGATCCATGTCACTTTTAACACATTTTTATATGCAAGTCATCATTCAGCTATATAAGGGATAGATTTTTATTTCTAAAAAAAATGAGATAGAATTTCTCAACTTGTAGCACAAGAAATAAAGGAAATAGATTTATTCCCTATTTTCATTGTACTACCTATGTGACCAAACAAAGACATGTTATAGGTTATCAACTTCAGTGTACAAGAAAGATATTGATGGATGTACATAGCATACACATTCACCGGAAATGTATGAAATGTTAAGCTAAAAATCAGCATGACAATTTAGGTGGGTATCATCCATTTTTAAAATCTGCACCTAAACACTGACAAAATCCATAACATGTGAACATGACTTAAAGCAAACCTGTCATCAGGATTTTGCAAAGTGAACTACAGTCATTGTCAGTTTGCCACTGTTATACTGATTAAAATGATACCTGGGGTGAAGAAATCCGACTTGTGCTTCTTGTGTAATCAGTGTTAGACGTTTTCAGTTAATGATTAGAGATGTGCGGACACCTGGATGTTCGGGTTCGGCCAAATAGTTAAATAACGTTTGAGTTCAGGTAACAGAACAGTACCCAAACCGGACCTCATTCACTTGAATGGGGGGCCCGAACATCCAGTGTTTGCCACGCTGTTGTCACGATCCAATTTTGGATTTGTGGCAGATCTGGTTTGCCTCAGTTTTAGACCTTTTTTCCTTTCTGGTCATCGAGGGTTAATGCAGTTCCACCGTGCTGCCCGTGCTGCTACATCTATTAGATTTGTCACTTTCGGCACTTTGCCTGGCTCTTCCCACTTGCTCTGTAGCAGTAGCAAGTGAAGTTTATATTTGTGGGGTTGATTTCGACTTTGTATTGTCCGGTGACATCAATAAGACACCTATCCATTTCTAATCCTATAGTTATATGGTAAATAAAGACATAGTAAGACATAGTAAGAATAAAGTCCTTTATTAGAAACTAGATGGTGGCCCGATTCTAACGCATCGGGTATTCTAGAATATGTATGCAGTTTATTTATGAAGTTTTCAGAATAATGCAATTTATACACAGGATTCCGCCGGCCGGGCGCGACCAATTAGCGAAGCGTGGTTCAAATTCTGCGCCAATTCTCGGCCGGACTGCGCCTGTCGCTGATTGTTCGCGGCCGGGCGTGACCAATCAGTGAAGCCAGGGTCGGCTCCAGGTTTTTGAGGGCCCCGGGCAAAAGAGTCTCAGTGGGCCCCCCTCTTTAACACATACCATGATTCATGATGCACAGATACAGCAGAGAGATACACCACAGCCAAGTAGCATATAACACAGCCCACGTAGCATATCACACAGCCCACGTAGCATATAGCACAGGTGACGTAGTATATTGCACAGCTACGTAGTATATAGCACAGCCCACGTAGTATATAGCACAGAGACGCAGTATATAACACAGGTCACGTAGTATATAACACAGCTCATGCAGTATGTAACACAACCAAGTAGTATATAGCACAGCCCACGTAGTATATAGCACAGCCCACGTAGTATATAGCACAGCCCACGCAGTGTATAACACAGCCCACGCAGTATATAGCACAGCCACATAGTATATAGCACAGCCACATAGTATATTGCCCAGCCATGTATATTGCACAGGTACGTAGTATATAGCACAGCCCACTTAGTATATAACACAGCTCACGCAGTATATAACACAGCCACGTAGTATTTAACACAGCCACGTAGTATATAACACAGCTCTCGCAGTATATAACACAGCCACGTAGTATATAGCACAGCCATGTAGTATATAACACAGCCACGTATTATATAGCACAGCCCACGCAGTGTATAACACAGCCCACGTAGTATATAGCACAGCCCAAGCAGTGTATAACACAGCCCACGTAGTATATAACACAGCCCACGTAGTATATAACACAGCCCACGTAGTATATAACAAAGGCCACGTAGTATATAAGACAGGCCACGTAGTATATAACACAGGCCACGTAGTATATAACACAGGCCACGTAGTATATATCATAGCCCACGTAGTATATAACACAGCCATTTAGTATACAACACAGCCACGTAGTATATAGCACAGCCCATGCAGTGTATAACACAGCCCACGCAGTGTATAACACAGCCCACGTAGTATATAGCACAGCCCACGTAGTATATAGCACAGCCCACGTAATATATAACACAGCCCACGTAGTATATAACACAGGCAACGAATATAACACAGCCCACGTAGTATATAACACAGCCACGTAGTATATAGCACAGCCACGTAGTATATTGCCCAGCCATGTATATTGCACAGCTGCGTAGTATATAGCACAGCCCATGTAGTATATAACACAGCCATGTAGTATATAACACAGTCACGTAGTATATAGCACAGCCCACGTAGTATATAGCACAGCTCACGCAGTATATAACACAGCCACGAAGTATATTGCCCAGCCACGTAATGTATTGCACAGCTACGTAGTATACAGCACAGCCCACACAGTATATAGCACAGAGACGCAGTATATAACACAGGTCACGTAGTATATAACATAACCACGTAGTATATAGCACAGCGATGTAGTATGTAGCACAGCGATGTAGTATATAGCACAGCCACGTAGTATACAGCACAGTAACGTAGTATATAGCACAGCCCACACAGTATATAACACAGTCCACGCAGTATATAGCAATGTGGGCACCATATCCCTGTTAAAAAAAGAATTAAAATAAAAAATTGTTATATACTCACCTTCCGGCGGCCCCCGGATCCAGGCGAGGCGTTTAGCGATGCTCCTCGCGACGCTCCGGTCCCAAGAATGCATTGCGGTCTTGCGAGATGATGACGTAGCAGTCTCGCGAGCGAGACTGCTACGTCATCATCTCGCGAGACCGCAATGCATGGGCCGGAGCGTCGCGAAAGGTTCCGGAAGGTAAGTATATAATGATTTTTTATTTTTTTAATTATTTTTAACATTAGATCTTTTTACTATTGATGCTGCATAGGCAGCATCAATAGTAAAAGTTGGTCACACAGGGTTAATAGCAGCGTTAACGGACTGCGTTATAACGCGGTGTAACACAGCCATTAACCTTGTGTGAGCGCTGACTGGAGGGCAGTAGGGAGGGGGCACTGACGGAGAGTAGGAAGGGGCGAATTCGCGGCCGCACTGATTTCTGTTACAGACAGACAGACAAACAGACGGAAGTGACCCTTAGACGATTATATAGATAGATAAAACAAAACACTTTTAATTTTTTATTTAAAAATAACAAAAACAGTTATACTCACCTAACACCTAATTCCACTGAATCCCTAGTCGCCTGTAATAAAACAAAAATAAAAAAACAATAATATCCCTCACATACTTCCTGGTGAAGTCCGTGTCCGTGCCCGAACAGTAGGTGTTCGGTACAGACACCAAACTTTACCATTCGAGTTCACCTATCTCTATTAATGATATGTCCGTGCTCCCGGGTGGGACTCTAGGCAGAGTCTTACCTTCCTGCTCTAGGCCAGAGAAACCAAGAAAAGACCTTCCCACAGGCCGCCCCGAAGCACAAACATATTCCTCATCATAGAGACAGACTGTTTGGGCTTCAGGGCGTAGAACAGGAAGATAAGACTCTGCCTACAGTTCTGCTCCGGAGCACGGACATATCATTAACTGATAACTTCTCTAACACTGATTACACAAGAACCACAAGACAGATTTCTTCACCACAGGTATCACTTTAATCAGCTTAACACTGCTAACCAGACAATCTCTGCAGTATACTTAGCAAAATCTTGCTGACAGGTTTGTTTTAATGGCCTGGAATAGAAATAAAGTATTTTATTGCATTTTCAAGTCCGACATTTTTTTTCTTCTTTATTTTGTTCTGGAAAAAATACTTTCTCTCTCCCCCCCCACCAAAAAAAATTGTACTATTTTTAAAACTACACAATTTTATTGCACCAACAGTAATAATGTGTACTATGAAATGAATGCATTATTTATCCTACACAGTGAACTTTGTGAAAAGAAACATAAAAATAATTACAAAATTGCTGTTACACATTCCCCCACCTAAAAAAATAAATAGTTAATCAATAATTCAGTGAACCCAAAAATTGTATAAAATGAAAACTACTAGCTCTTCTGGAAATAATAAACAATCATAAAAAAGCTTACCTGTAAAATGCACTGTATGGCTACACGTCAGTACCGTTCTTGCAGTTTATTAAGTGCTGTAGTCATGAAAACTTTTTTTTAGACTATGGTAATGGTGACTTACTTTTTTGTTTTACCCCACTTGCAATATAAAATATCTGCAAAGTTATAGATTTTATCTTCCACAATGTATATAGACAGAGAAAGTAACTATAATCAGACTTTAGCGGCAAGTGACTGTCTCTAATGTCAGCTTCAAATAGACTAATTTTCTGAACTTGGGGCCTCCATGAGTCCACCGGTATTCTGGTGGATTAGCCCAAGACTAAGGGAGCTTTTACACCACACAATGTACTGCGTGAAACAACCAGCAGCATTTTATAGAGCTTTCACTGCGTATAGAGTAACATTGTTCTCGGCAGCACAGTTTCTGTTAACACTGTATGATGTGCTGCCGAGAATGATGATGTTTTGGGCATACCAAAAGATCATTTCACCTGACGAACAAGTGTTTTGCTCATTCGTTAAGTGATTGGCAGCTTGTTTAGATTATCGTGAATTAAGAGTTTCTAGAATTGTGCGGTCGCGATAATCGTGCAGTATAAATGCACCTTAGATTCATTCATTTCCATGCACAGCCCAATATTAAATTTAGCTTCTGGGTTTACATTGATAACAGTATCTCTACTAGATGTTAGACACAATATCAGCTGAAAAATCCTCGTTTTTACCTTACATTTATTCTTCTTAAGGTACCGTCACACTAAGCGACGCTGCAGCGATACCGACAACGATGTCGATCGCTGCAGCGTCGCTGTTTGGTCGCTGGAGAGCTGTCACACAGACAGCTCTCCAGCGACCAGCGATCCCGAGGTCCCCGGTAACCAGGGTAAACATCGGGTTACTAAGCGCAGGGCCGCGCTTAGTAACCCGATGTTTACCCTGGTTACCAGCGTAAACGTTAAAAAAACAAACATACTTACCTTCAGCTGTCTGTCCTCCGGCGCTCTGCTTTCCTCTGCACTGTCAGCACCGGTCAGCCGAAAAGCAGAGCGGTGACGTCACCGCTGTGCTTTCCGGCTGGCTGGCGCTGACACAGGATGCAGGAGGAGTGCAGAGAAGCAGAGCGCCGGGGACAGACAGCTGAAGGTAAGTATGTACTGTTTGTTTTTTTAACGTTTACGCTGGTAACCAGGGTAAACATCGGGTTACTAAGCGCGGCCCTGCGCTTAGTAACCCGATGTTTACCTTGGTTACCAGTGAAGACATTGCTGGATCGGTGTCACACACGCCGATCCAGCGATGTCAGCGGGAGATCCAGCGACGAAATAAAGTTCTGGACTTTCCTCAGCGACCAACGATCTCCCAGCAGGGGCCTGATCGTTGGTCGCTGTCACACATAACAATTTCCTTAACGATATCGTTGCTACGTCACAAAAAGCAACGATATCGTTAACGATATCGTTATGTGTGACGGTACCTTTAGACTTGGCTATATCCGATTTCTCTCTCTTCTCTGATCTTTTTTACATCATAGGCTAAGTCGATAAGAGAGTTTGACACAAGATTTACCTCAGTAATGTTTGGTTATCCAACAAATGATCACTACTATAAAGATGCTAGCCCGTGTCACAGGGTGAAGTCTATTGAGATACCAGTGTTATGTCTGAATGCTGTAGATGATGTCTTCTCCCCCGGGCACGGTGAGTTTATATCCATACACAGTCACACACATTAATGGAAAATTACCAAAAGGTGAAGGTCTCCATGTAGTGATGTCTGTAACTGCTCACTGCATCAGCCCAATGACTGGAAGAAAGCGGCTGCAGAGAGAATAAAACATTTTCTCCCTGAAGCTGCATGTCCAGTAAACTGGCGTAACATGTTTTAAACGTTTACCACTACATCTGCAGTACAATATTGTTTTATAGATGACATTTCTTTATGTAGTGTTTCATGGGTTAAAACATTTCAGTAATTAGTAGTTTGGCTTTTATTTTCTTAACTGCATTGTAGAAATGAAATCTAAACTAAAGACAAGACCAAAGAAAGTAAAATGAAGTCCAAACTTTCACATTTTTCTTAGGTTTACATATAAATCCCATTTTTTTAGGAATTAAAATGTAAGCCCTCTTCAGACATGAACGGGCAGCATAATGGAATGTGACCGCTGTCTAAAAGTTGGACCTTTTAAATGTGGACATTTTGTCATAGAAGGTACTAAATAGAATATTTAGGTCATCGACCTGGTCTGAAAATATTGGAACACATTTTAGAACTATATCTAGTTCTTCACAAAAATGTATGCTAACTCTACAATAGAGCAAAGGTCCAGTCTTCGTGACTTTAGATCTACTGTGTTGTACTTTTGCCATCCAGACCTTCATACTGCCTGATAATATAAAATGCACAGTAGTAGCAGGCAGATGCATGTGTATGGCCTGATGTGCATCTACCTTCTCACACCATTCAAGGTCTAGGATTAGGCAGTAGAAATGCCTGTGAGTAGGGTGTCAAACTGTATATGCCCATAAACAGTTGGAGTAAGCCATAGCCTATAGTATTGTAATGGCAATCCATATGATGTCACTACTATCTCTTTGATACTTGTGTATTTACTACTGAAATGAGACTTTACAGATTAATGTAACTATTCATATTTTTATTTATTAAAAGGTGTATTCCCAAAATTGTAAATAATCCTTTTTCCCCAATGTTCAGACCCCACTATCCCGAAATCCAGGCTCTGGAGATTCCCATCTTGATTGAGATGAAGATACCTATGCTGAACCTCCGCTACATTCATTGTTTATGGAATTGCCACAAAAACTTGAGTCTAGAACTCAGCTATTTCCGGCAAAACCATAGAGAGTAAATGGAGTGGAGGTGAAACCTGGGCACCTCCAATATTCAAGATAGAAATTTGCAGAGCCCCATTCCTGGGATGTAAAGCACCGTTCTCACTGGCGGTCCCAGAAATCAGAACCCTGGCAATGACTAAGTTATTCCCTATCCTATGGAAGATTTTTTTGGAATAATCCTTCATTATTTTTTATTAATATTGATATTTCGTAAAGGGATTTCACACAAAGTACACTTTAATCAAGAGATCTTGGAATAAAAATAAGTTCTACAGTTGGATCTGTGAAAAAATAATGTTCCTGTGCTGCGATAATCTTATAAATGTGCCCCTGCTATGTACTGTGTAATGACTGTGTCTGACTGTGCAGGAACATAGTCTGATCATACCACAGCTCCTGGGCAGGAGAGGAAGCAAAAGAGTATACAGACAGGACAGCACGGGGTCACAGCTGATTCTTTTCAAGAGGCAAAGCATGTCACTGCCTATTTTTAAGCAATGTTTTACCTCAAAGAAAGAATTAGTTGTGTGTTACGGTGTGACTGAGGGATAGCAAGTGTGCTCCTAGTCTGACTCTAAAATTAGAGATTCCTAGCTATCCCTGTTCCTGAGATTACTCCTGAAGGTGCAGATGCCGGAGCCTCGTTCCTTACTATGCCCCTAAGCAGCACTAGTCTGATACATATATGGGGAAATACAAAACAGACAGACCGGGCAGAACAGAAACACAGTCACACAACAAGCTCTCAGGTAAATACACCTAGGTACATAAAGTGTTATGTCTGAGAGACAGCAAAGTAATATCAAGACACCAGGGGGGAAAGGAAAGGGTTAACCAAACACTGCTCACAACTACATTGTTAATAACCAGTAAACCAAAATATGTCCACCTCTCCAAAACCAGAATACAGAAAACTATTGCTGGTGTGGCATCCCTTGCTTAGTGGAGTCAGCTTACAGGGAACCTGTCACCCCCCAAATCAAAGATGAGCTAAGCCCACCAGCAGAGCAAGGTACTGCAGTGCGCAGGCGCCGGATCTCTCTGACCTTTCCCGGTGCCTGCGCACCGCAGTATTTTGCTCTGCCCTCAACAGGGCAGACAAAGTACGCCTGCGCCGGAGCCGCAGCATGAAGACAAGAAGAGGACGCCATCGTAACAAGATGGGAGGTGCTGGACCGGACCGCGACACCCATCGGACCGGACCACAGTGGGACCGCCCAGGTGACTATAATCTAACCTCTTTTTCTCATCTTTCAGGATACATCGGGGGCTTATCTACAGCATTACAGAATGCTATAGATAAGCCCCTGATGCCGGTGGCAGGTTCCCTTTAAATAGGGAAAAAGACATGACTGGTTCTCCTGCAGCATGTGAACATGGGCAATCAACAAGCTAAGTTCAGCAAAGATTTAACTCCTTCTAACCTTCCTAGGAGCTGCAGATTTACAAGTCGATGGCTGAGTAACTGTGCTGATCATATCTATCTATGGAGCCACATGGAAGATTGTCTGAATCTGTGGAATCCACAGACCCCGATGCTGTCATGACAGTTGGAGATGTTTGAGGAAACCTCCTTGTGACACTGATCCCGTGCTGTAATGTCTGTTTACTCTCTTTTGCGTCCTCCCCTGCCCTGGAGATGTGGTATGATCAGACCATGTTCCTTTCCTGCACGGTTAGACAAAGCAGGAGCACACTTATAAGAATATTGCACCACATGAACATTTTGTTAAAAACACATCCAGGTGTGAAAATTATTAATCTATTGATTAAAATTAAATTTGTTAGTGGGAACACCTCTTTAAGTCACATTTCAGCATGACTTTTAACAATAAGCTAAAAACTAGATTTCTTTTCTATTTATGATTGAGTTTCTCTTTTTTTTTCAGCAATCCCAGTGGAAAGTGCCAAACAAAACCCAAATGTTGCACTGGTGCTTACAGCCTATGGAGGCCATATAGGGTTTCTGGAGGGCATCTGGCCAAGGCAGCAGACCTACATGGATCGAATTTTCAAGCAGTTTGTACAGGCAGTTTTTGAGCATGGAAGTGAGCTTCCCAGCATGTAGATTTCCAAAGTGATACTTTTTTTTTTGTTTTGTTTTATTCTAAGATCATCATGTTACAATGGAAGGTTCTAGAAAAAAAAATAGGTTCAGCTTATGCACAAGTTAACCCTTTAGTTGCTGATGAATCATGAAACTATACCTCTAACGAAGCACAAGGGTTAACATTCAATTATAGCAAGCCGGTAAGCAAGCAAGCTTGATCACGGCATATAGCAAAAATATATATATATTATTTTCTAGCAAGTACTTTCATACAGGAATGTCAGCATTTTATATTTCATTTTTTTATGTTACCAAGAATGACCTTAACTATTATTACGCTCTGCATATACTCTATTGCACTTAACATAACTGTATTATATACAAAGATACATTCCTCAGGGCTATCATATAAACCAGTTTCTCTGCCCAGAACTGCAAGCATTACCATAATACAGTGTGACGGATATTCACATCCTGATATGTTATAATGTAATGCATGCTCATGAGGGCACTGGGAAAAAAAACAGCGCAAAACAATACTAAAACTACATCAATGAATAACAAAATGCACAAAGACATTAGAGTGAGATAAAGCATGGATTGTGGCAGTATTAGCTAGAACCCTTAATAACTTATTTCATACATCTATAAAACCATGTGTAACTTTATTTGATTTTTCATGTTCCTTTACCATATTTATTTTATAACTGATTCAAATGCACTTGAAATAAATATATATTTTAGTTTATCCTGTTCAAATAAAAAATTGTAATTTTAGAAACCGTGCTGGGCCTCTGTTTTATAATATAATGACTGTGAAATACAGCTTAATTGCAAAACGCAATGCAGCGCGACCCTAGTTTTTGCTGCTACAGTTATCTTAGAAAATGCAGTGCTTTGTTGTAGCAGGAAAATGACTGAATTATAAATGTAGCCCAAGTTAATAATGGAGAAGAAAAGATTTAAGATTTGTGATCAAAAAAACGGTTTTCTAGAAACACCACCATTACTCTCCATGTGTTGTGTCTGGAATTGCACCATTTACTTAAAGAAGTCAGAGATGCAAAAGCAGATATATGGCCCAATTCATCTGAGCTTTAACCCCATAATTCTGGTATAAAAGGCTTTTAAAAGTCACGAAATTTGCATGGAAATTATACAATTTTTGGCATTCCCGTTCCATTTTCATCCATCTCCGATAAAGTGGGCGAAGCTGGACCAGGGTGTGGCTACCCCAACTTGTCAAATACATGACCAGCGGTGGGCTTCCTTATGCCACAAATCTTACTCCAGTACTTGACTGGAGTAAGATTTGTGGTGAGGCGCCTTTTAATGAATCAAGAGCGTCTGACTTCACCACGCTCATCAAGACTGGCATTAAAAAAAACAGGTCTTAATGAATTTGGGCTATTGTGTATGTAAAAGGTTTGTGCTGTATTCTAATGGAAAAAACACCCCTCTTCTAAATCTCATGCAACCCTTTTTAAGAGCCTCAAATCATTACAAACATTGACTGCAACAAGCGTAGATTGAATGAAGGACTTATTATGAATTATGGAATCTTCGAACATGGGACTGCTACTTAATATAAAGAAGACAAAGATGTTAACAACTGACAAGTACGACCAGGAGTCACTTGAAATGGATGGTGACGAACCAGAAATTGTAAAGGACTTCAACTTACATTGATGAGCTCAAAATGAAACAATAACATTGGAAGTCAATAGGGGAATAGCTATGGGCAAATCAACAATGAAGTCACTGGACAAAGTCTTCAGATCGAGGAACATTTCACTGGCGACTAAGTCATGGCTCGTGCATACTCTAGTCTTTTCTTTGGGGCAAAAGTGAACGATAAATGGCAAGAAGAACAAACAAATCAATTTGGAACAAATCAAGCCAGATATGTCATTTGAAGCAAGGATCACCAAGCTACAACTTGCTTACTTTGGACACCTCATACAAAGAGAGCAATCATTGGAAAAGGACATCATGGTCAGAAGAATAGAAAAAACAAGGTGAAGAGGAAGAACAGGAACCTGATGGCTTTATAAAATCAAGATAACGGCTGAGAAGACTGGGGTGGGCCTATCTAGGCTAGCGCAAGATTTTCCTACAGGGAGTTCATCCATCAAGTCATCATGGCTCTAGATTGAACTGAAGGCTGTTAAATCTATCTATATAATTGTCTAAGGGTCACTTCCGTCTGCCTATCTGTCTTTCTGTCTGTAATGGAAATCCTGCGTCGCTGTTTCATCGCGGCTGGCAGACCGCGACCAATCAGCGACGGGCACAGTCCAGCCACGAATTCGCCCCTTCCTACTCTCCATCAGTGCCCCCTCTATACTCCCCTCCAGTCAGCGCTCACACAGGGTTAATGGCTGCTTTACACCGCGTAATGCCGCAGAGTAACACAGTCCATTAACGCTGCTATTGACCAACTTTTTACTATTGATGCTGCCTATGTAGCATCAATAGTAAAAAGATCTAATGTTAAAAATAATTTTAAAAAATAAAAAATCATTATATGCTCACCTTCCGGTGCCTTTCCCGATCCTCGCTACGCTGCGGGCCATGCATTGCGGTCTCGCGAGAACTCTACATCATCATCTCGCGAGACCACAATGCATTCTTGGGAACGGAGCGTCGCGAGGAGCATCGCTAAACGCCTTGCCTGGATCCGGGGGCCATTATTTTAATTATTTTTTTAACAAGGATATGGTGCCCACATTGCTATATACTATGTGAGCTGTGCTATATATTATGTGGGCTGTTATATACTGCATGGGCTGTGTTGTATACTGCGTGGGCTGTTATATACTACGTCTCTGTGCTATATACTACGTGGCTGTGCAATATATTACGTGGCTGGGCAATATACTATGTGGCTGTGTTATATACTGCGTGAGCTGTGCTATTTACTTCGTGGGTTGTGCTATATACTACGTGGCTGTGTTATATACTACGTGGGCTGTGCTATATACTACATAGCTGTACAATATACATGGCTGGGCAATATACTACGTGGCTGTGTTATATACTGCTTGAGCTGTGCTATTTACTTTGTGGGCTGTGCTATATACTACGTGGCTGAGCTATAAACTACGTGGGCTGTGCTATATACTACGTGGCTGTGTTATATACTACGTGGGCTGTGCTATATATTACGTACCTGTGCAATATATGTGGCTGGGCAATATACTACGTGGCTGTTTTATATACTACATGGGCTGTTATATTCTACGTGGCCTGTGTTATATACTACGTGGGCTGTTATATACTACGTGGGCTGTGTTATACACTGCGTGGGCTGTGTTATATACTACATGGGCTGTGCTATATACTAACTGGCTGTGCTATATACTACGTGGCTGTGCTATATACTATGTGGGCTGTGTTATATACTACGTGGCTGTTATATGCTACGTAGGCTGTGCTATATGCTACGTGGGCTGTGTTATATACTACGTGGCCTGTGCTATATACTACATGGCCTGTGCTATATGCTACGTGGCTGTGCCATATACTACGTGGGCTGTGTTATATGCTACTTGCTATATTTCTCTGCTGTTACAAACAAAAAAGGAGTACCAAACTACCCAGAAATTTGTATCAAATATTTATTAAATATCAATAAAATAGCAAATGCCATAGACAAAATTGTAAAAGAATTATATGGACAACCAGTTAAGTAGTGAAGGACACAAACACAAAAGTCCGACACAAATGCTTATATGTAAACAGGACTGGGAATTCAGTCACTATATATGTTACAACACTGTCACAAAAAAACTAGGCATATTTAGGGTTACTTAAAAACGCATTAATACCATAACCATGGCCCCATATAAACACCCAGATTTTAGAACAATATGCATCAAAACCAGGATTATATAGTGTCTCACCCTAATATATCCTTGCAGAAGTTCGGACTACGCAGCCCCAACGGGCGTTTCGCGTGGGCTTCCTCAGGGAGCTGTGCATCATGATTCATGGTATGTGTTAAAGAAGGGGGCCCACTTAGACTCTTTCGTCCGGGGCTCTCAAAAACCTGGAGCAGGCCCTGGCTTCACCAATTAGTCACGCCCGGCCGGCAGCAAACAATCAGTGACTGGCGCAGTCCGGCCGCGAATTGGCGCGGAATTTGAACCACGCTTCGCTAATTGGTCGCGCCCGGCCGGCCGAATCCTCTGTATAAATTGCATTATTCTGAAAACTTCATAAATAAACTACATACATATTCTAGAATACCCGATGCGTTAGAATCGGGCCACCATCTAGTAGTTATAATAATTCAATACACGGTGTTCCCCGAATTCCTGATTTTTCATGTAGATTTTTTGTAACAACAGTTCACAATTGAAGAGCTGTTCAAAAGCAGAGCTGTATTTTTTATTTTTTTTTAAAGTTTAGCCTGATGCTATCTATGTATAAAAAGCACAAGTTGCATTTTTAGAAGGTCATGTCCAAGGTAGAGAGCTAATTAGAAATGACAGTTTGGAAGGAGTACTAAGGAATATGCAAGTAATCTACACACTTACAGATTGATTTGCTTTGATTATTTATGTTGGATATGTTAACATCAGACATACTTTTGAGTTTTATATTTTTAAGAGGTTTTATAGCCATCTCTGAATATAAGAATGTTTTTTTTTCAGCACAGTGTTTACTATCAGTAAACAACTATTACAGTTCTCAAATCCTGGGGTTCACATTCTTCTTCTTTATTTTTCTTCTTTATTTTTTTATATAGCGCTAACATATTACACAGCGCTTTACAGTTTTGCACACATTATCATCTCTGTCCTCAATGGGGCTCACAATCTAAATTCCCTATCAGTATGTCTTTGGAATGTAGGAGGAAACCAGAGTGCCCTGAGGAAACCCACGCAAACACGGGGAGAACATACAAACTCCTTGCAGATGTTGTCCAAGGACAACACAGGACAACCCCAGAACCCAGGACTCCAGCTCTGCAAGCTGCAGTGCTATCCACTGAGCCACCATGCCACATGCCATTGTTATATTGGATGAAAATGCAACAACATGTGGCTTATAGCACAAGTGCACAACCCTACGGAGATAAAATTGATTTACAAGCTCTAATGTAATTGTGATATACCTAGTACCCATCTCAGTGTCAAGCACATACTGCAAGTATTCCGCTTTTATCGAAGACAGGCTGAACATGCATTTCAGTAGGCGATCATTTCGGATATTAAAATTATTTTTTCAAGCTGGTGTTATAAAGTATTCTAATTTACTCAGATATTAACTTTTGGGTTTTTATTGGCTGTAAACCATAATCATCAACATTAACAGAAATAAACACTTGAAATGCATCACTCTATTTGTAATGACTAATATAATGGGTTTCACTTTTCGTATTAAAGAACTGAAATAAATTAACTTTTTGATGATATTCTAATTTTGTGAGATGCACCTGTAGTGTACTCACTTATTATATGTAACACAGTGCCTTAGTATATAGTGTACTCACTTAGTTTTTGAGGCTCATGTTATCTGTGTAATGTCAGTTGGCATCAAACCCAGGGGTTAGTAATGAAGAGGCATCTATCAGACACCCCCACTATTAACCCTGTATTACACCCACACTCAGGAAAAAAGTTTATTTGAATAAAGACTCCCACACATTCTCTGGTTTACTCATTTACTGATGTCATTGCTTGTGAGACGTGATCGTAAGTGACCAATATAACGTCATTCTCGAGGCTGCATAGGGCACTCGCAGTCATGTTTCATGGGTAATGACGTTACTGATATCATCGCCTGTGAGACATGACCTTGAGTAACCTATGCAGCGCTGTTCGCAGAACGACACTCCATAGGTTGCACTAAAGAATCATTGAACGTCATGGGAACTGTCACAGATCCCTCTTCGTGGTGTCACTAATTCGTCATATACCTGCTCTCAGCACATGACTTGGGGTTGTGCCTGCAAGGGTTAATCTATCTCCCCACTCTCAGTCCAGCATTTACCCTCTGTCCTATGCTGTGATGAGAGCATAAATCACACACTGACCCAAGCCACACACCCACTCATACATGCTGCCACCACTCACCGAACACACGGGCGATGAGTCCCGGACTATTACTAATACTGTCTACCACTCATAAGGCTCACACAGTTTAAGGCTATGGATTCTTTAGAACATTCAAGGTTCAACTTGTTAAAAGTTTTATGCTTTAATACAAAAAGGTTCAGTGATTACAGTAAGAAAAAGGTATAAAAATATGATAATAAAAAGACACAACTATGCAAAAAAAAGAACAAAATAAACAGGAGAAAATTTACAGAAATAGCTAACTTGTAGTCTGCTTCTGCTCCATGAGGGGGGTCAAAATGGATTTGGTGGAACACATCAGCTTCCCAGGCTGCCCTCACATGTGAACAATTTTGAATGTATACAAGCCAAATTTATAGAGTCAACCTGGACGTCAGCACGTGACTTGGGGTTGTGCCTGCAAGGGTTAATCTATCTCCCCACTCTCAGTCCAGCATTCAACGTCTGTCCTATGCTGTGATGGGAGCATAAATCACACATCGACCCAGGCCACACACCCGCTCATACACGCCACCACTCACCGAATACATGGGCGATGAGTCCCGGACTATTACTAATACTGTCTACCACTCATAAGGCTCACATATTTTAAGGCTATGGATTCTTTAGAACATTCAAGGTTCAACTTGTTAAAAGTTTTATGCTTTAATACAAAAAGGTTCAGTGATTACAGTAAGAAAAAGGTATAAAAATATGATAATAAAAAGACATACAACAATGAAAACAGTACAAAATAAACAGGAGAAAACTTACAGAAATAGCTAACTTGTAGTCTGCTTCTGCTCCATGAGGGGGGTGAATATGGAGATAGTGGAACACATCAGCTTCCCAGGCTGCCCTCACATGTGAACAATTTTGAATGTATACAAGCCAAATTTATAGTCAACCTGGAGGTCAGATTTCTAGACCAGCCCCTCAAGTTGATATTCTAATTGCTTGTTTTTGATTGGACCACGCCCGCGCCCCCAATGAGTATATTATTTCTCTTGATTCTTACTGTAAAGTTTCCCACAGATAGTGTCAGACTGTAAGTGACATCTCTCTTCCAAAGAGCTAGGAGGTGTCAAATGTTCCCTTTCTTCTTGGTTCCCAGCACGACCCCCTGTTGAGATTTGGGGAAAGAAGTCTGCTGTCTCAGGAAAATACATATTAACACCTGGGTGAGACCTGAAGCCTTCAGGACAGATGTTACATTATTGCTAGTCACACAATAAACCTATACATAGTTCACTGCACACATCTATATATATAATTGCCTAAGAGTTTTTCCATCTGTCTGTCTTTCTGTCTGTCTGTCTGTCCTGGAAATCCCGCCTCTCTGATCAGAGACGGGCACAGCGACGATGTTGTCATAATGGTTGCCATGGTGATGATGTCATAAAGGTTGCCTCGACCAATCAGCGATGGGCACAGTCTGCCGCGAATTCTGGAATCATCATTGTCCATATACTACGGGGACATGCCTATTCTAGAATACCCGATGCGTTAGAATCGGGCCACAATCTAGTATATATATATCTATATATATAATTGTCTAAGGGTTTTTCCGTCTGTCTGTCCTGGAAATCCCAAATCTCTGATTGGTCGAGGCCGCCAGGCCTCGACCAATCAGCGACGGGCACAGCATGGCGACGATGATGTCATAAAGGTTGCCTCGACCAATCAGCGACGGGCACAGTATCGACGTAGATGTCAATGGTTGCCATGGCGACGATGATGTCATAAAGGTTGCCTCGACCAATCAGCGACGGGCACAGTCTGACGCGAATTCTGGAATCATCATTGTCCATATACTACGTGGACATGAATATTCTACAATACCCGATGCGTTAGAATCGGGCCACAATCTAGTATATATATATATATATATGTATATATATATATATATATACATATATATATATATATATACATATTTCACCACAGGAACCACAAAGGATTACCTTGCAACTGCCGGGATCTATTTTAATAATAAATGGGTGAACCAGGGGATGTGTGGGAAGTCTTTATTCAAATAAACTTATTTTCCTGTGTGTGTGTCTTTTTATTTTTTAAAAACGGGGTTAGTAAAGAGGGTTTCTGATAGACGCTTCTCCATTACTAACCCCTGGGCTTGATTTCAGATGACATGAACCTCAAAAAATATTAACCCAATTGCCACTGCACCAGGGCAATCAGGAAGAGCCGAGGCTAAGCACCAGAATTAAGCGCTGCCTGTGTCGCGGCTGTGTGACAGTCACTACACAGAGGTTGTCCATGAGTGTATTGTGACTGTCACACAGCCGCGACACATGCAGCTGCAGCGCCGAACAGCTGATTATCGGGAGCGCTCCAGGTATTCGGATTCCCGATGCAGCTTCTTCGGTAAGCGCTATAGCTTGTCAAACAAGGAGGGAGCCGACAATGTTCGCTCATCTCTAGTCAACACTATACACATTCGGTGGATGGCTTGTCCTGCTGATTTTCATGTGTATGGTAACTTTAAAAAAGGTATCCCTACAATTGAAAATTATCCGCTATCAATAGGATAGCAGAAAATGTACTTGGGTCAGACTACTAGGATTCCCAGAAATTCCAAGAATGGAGCTCTTTATCCCTCTACATACCCCCTTTGAAGTGCAGCAAAGGTTTGAATGAACAATTTCCATTCCATTGAATGTGTATGGGAGTAGAAATATCCGAGCTGTATACTCAGCTTTGTCTGGCAGTTTGATAGAAAACAGATTGAGCAGAGGACAAGTATACACACTTCTGCACCATTTCGACAAAGCTCTGCAGATCTCAGTTCTTAAAAATCCTGATCCCCATTCTCAGGAAAAATGGAGTTTCTAGCAGTTGGATTCCCAGAAATCTGTAAATTATTCTATATGGACAGGGGGTTAACTATCAATTGTGGAATAGCCCTTTAAGAGAAAGAACAATTCGGTGGCCTTAGCAAGGTTCCTAATCCGTTTACCTAATACAACTCTATACACATATGACCAAACTCAACTAGCATTTCAGTTTTTCTTTCATGGTGAAAAATATAACATAGCACATGTGAGCGTCACATAGAATACACTTTCCACATAGACCTTAGGAGAAAAACAAGGCCACTGTGCCATCAACATGAACATACAAAACGCATAAGTAATGACGCTTTATACCATTATACCTTACACTGTACATTCCAGGAATTTAAATATAGGGCAATATATGGAAAATGCAAGTAAAAATTTCTACTCGCTTGTACTGTGCAGATGTAAGTAGACATTAGGCTTTGTTCACACCTGTGTTTTTGGATTGAATTTCTCTGTTTCATTCTAGGAATAGAGAAACAGAATTCATGCAGAGGTCCATTGCATATTCGATATGCTCTTACCTTAAATATAAAAACAATGGGCAGCAACCTTTTCTTTGCTTTCTGTTTTTCTATATGGAGAAAAAAAAAAGTACTGCATAGTCTGTTCTTTTCTTTAAATAAAAATCAGGAGACAGAATAAAGGCACATTGAATTTTTTTAAAGTATCCACTGAAATGAATGGGTACTTTAACTAAAAAGTTATTTTCTATTTTTCTGTTCCTAAGGCTGGAGTCACACTCAGCGTAAGACAATACGGTCCGTATATTACGGCCGTAATACGCTGAAAAGTCCCCAAAAAAGTGGTCCGTAGCTCCTCCGTAGGCAGGGTGTGTCAGCGTATTTTGCGCATGGCATCCTCTGTATGTAATCCGTATGGCATCCATACTGCGTGTTTTTCTCGCAGGCTTGCAAAACCAACATACGGCTATACAAGGGATCCATGTGTAAAAAAAAAAAAAAACATATATACTGTCTATATATATATATATATGTCAGTAGACACATATATGTATATATATTATTACTTCATACAGTGCTAGATAGCTTTAAAGCCGGTAATTCAATTGCCGGCTTTTGCTATCTCCTTCCTAAAACCCGACATGATATGAGACCTGGTTTACATACAGTAAACCATCTCATATCACCTTTTTTTTGCATATTCCACACTACTAATGTTAGTAGTGTGTATATGCAAAATTTGGCCGTTCTAGCTATTAAATTGAAGGGTTAAATGGCGGAAAAAATTGGCGTGGGCTCCCGCCCATGATCAACATTGCGTGCAGCAGCCACCACAGCCTCCCAGACACTGTTCCGAGAGTTGTACTGTTTTCCCTCCCTGTAGATCTCACATTTTATGAGGGACCACAGGTTCTCTATGGGGTTCAGATCAGGTGAACAAGGGGACCATGTCATTATTTTTTCTTCTTTGGGACTTTTACTGGCCAGCCACGCTGTGGAGTAGTTGGATGCATGTGATGGAGCACTGTCCTGCATGAAAATCATGTTTTTCTTGAACTATACCGACTTCTTCCTGTACCACTGCTTGAAGAGGTTGTCTTCCAGAAACTGGCAGTAAGTCTTGGAGTTGAGCTTCACTTCATCCTCAACCTGAAAAGGTCCCACAAGTTCATCCTTGATGATACCAGCCCATACCAGTACCCCTCTTCCACCTTGCTGGTGTCTGAGTCGGAGTGGAGCTCTCTGCCCTTTCCTGATCCATCCATCTGGCCCATCAAGAGTCACTCTCATTTCATCAGTCCATAAAACCTTTGAAAAGTCAGTCTTAAGATATTTCTTGGCCCAGTCTTGATGTTTTATCTTATGTTTCTTGTTCAAAGGTGTTCGTTTTTCAGCCTTCCTTACCTTGGCCATGTCCATGAGTTTCACACACCTTGTGCTTTTTGTTGCTCCAGTAACGTTGCAGCTCTGAAATATGGCAAAGCTGGTGGCAAATGGCATCTTGGCAGCTTTACGCTTGATTTTCCTTAATTAGTGGGCAGTTATTGTGCGCCTTTTTTTTGCCCAACACGCTTCTTGCGACCCTGTTGGTTATTTGCCATGAAATGCTTGATTGTTCAGTGATCACTCTTCAAAGGTTTGGCAATTTCAAGACTGCTGCATCCCTCTGCAAGACATCTCACAATTTTGGACTTTTCAGAGGCCGTCAAATCTCTCTTCTGACCCATTTTGCCGAAGGAAAGGAAGTTGCCTAATAATTAAGCCCACCTTATATAGGGTTTTGATGTCATTAGACAACACCCCTCCTCATTACAGAGATGCACATCACCTGATTTACTTAATTGGTAGTTGGCTCTCAAGCTTGAACAGCGTGGAGTAGGACAACATGTATAAAAAGTATCATGTGATCAAAATACAACTTGCCTAATAATTCTGCACACAGTGTAGAACTCCAAGGTCAAGGATCTACATCAGTGTCAGATTGCACCATCCATCGCTGTCTTGGCCAAAGTATAATTCATGGAAGGCGACCAAGGAAGAAACCACTGTTTAAAGCAAATCATAGAAAGCAACTGGAATTTGGCAAAATGCATATTGACAAGCTACAAAGCTTCCTGGAGCATGTCCTTTGGGCAGTTAAGACAAACCTGGAGGTTTTTGGAAAGACACGTCAGGTCTTTTTATTGATGTAAAAATGAAGCATACAAAGAAAAGAAAATTGTACCTACTGTGAAAAATGGAAGAGACTCAGTAATCTTTTGGGGCTCCTTTGCTGCATCTGGCACAGGGTGACTTTAATCTGTGCACGTGCAGGATACAATGAAATCTCAAGACTATCAAGGCATTTTGGAGCGAAATATGCTGCACAGTGCCAGAAAGCTTGGTCTGAGTCGCAGGTCATGGGTCTTGTAACAGGATATTGACTGAAAAAACACTGCTAAAAACATCCATGACTGGTTAAGAGCAAAGCATTGAACTATTCTGAAGTGGCTTGTATGAGTCCTGATCTAAATGCTATTGAACATCTGTGGAAGGAGCTGAAACATGCCGTCTGGAGGTGCCTTCACACCTGAGACACATGGAGCAGTTTGCTCATGAGGAGTGGGTCAAAATACATGTGAACACATGTCAAAGTTTACTTGAGAGTTTAAGAAATTGTTTGTTTGCAGTGATTGCCAACAAACTATCAAGATAAGGGTACCATCATTTTTGCTGAGGTCATCTTCATTAGTTTTTTTTATCCTATTTTTCTGTTGAACCACAACGTAAAAGCAATATGCGATTTCATTAGTGGATATTCAGTAACTTTAAATTGAAAATTACTTTTATTAGTTACAACTTTCAAGTTATTTCAGTGACTACTGTGTGATTTACCAGATTTTCCAGACTATAAGACGCACCCTAATTGTAGTCGAGGGATAAAGGAAAAAAATAATTTTTAACCTATCATCAGGATCAGGCAGGTGCGTCTCACAGTCCAAATGTAGCTTACCTGGGGGTGGTGGCAGTAGAGTGGGGTCACAGGAGGCAGGAATAGTGTCACATTTACGTCATTTGACCGCAGGAGTGAGGCGATGCTGTGGGCCCCGGGCTAGGAGGAGGTGGTGTCCTGGCAATGCAAGGCAGGAGCGAAGTCTCTGTTGAGCACATTGATCTCCTGCCATTCACCATTCACTCTTAACCGAAAACCTTTGTGTAAAAAGAGCCTACATAACAAAATGGGAAAAGGATCTGGGCTATTTGTTTTCCAAGGCGCAAGTGCAACATATCTATAAGCATTCACACGGTCCTACAAGATGTGTGAAAACTCAAGAAAACTCTTACAAAATAGTATCAAGGTGGTATATATCACAGACGCAAATTCGGGCCTGGAAGGCAGATACCCCAACCACGTGTTGGAAATGGGAGAAAGAGATTGGAGACTACATGCATCTATGGTGGTAATGCTCGATTATAAAAATCTTCTGGTCATCAGTGGAGAAGACCATACAAGAAATCACGAGGAGAACACTCAAACTGACACCCGAAATTACACTCTTAAATTTCCCTATTGGACCCGAGCATGCTTGTTCATCTACTCTTATCGGCAATATCATAGCAGCAGCTAAACTTCTGATCCCGCAATACTGGAAGTCTACAAACATGCCCTCACACTCTCAGCTATTACCGAAAAAGATCAACTATATCGTATGGCCAAATTAGTTGCTTCAGTACACCACTCACAAGCAAAATTTACAGAGATGTGGCGCCCTTGGGCCCTTTATAAAGCTCACCGTTCTATAGAATCCGAAGACTTAATTTGACGGTCGTCCGAGGTTGCCCCTCCTCCCCTCCCCCCTTACTCCCTAACCTATCCCACCTTCTCTTCTCTCTCACCCGCTTATCCCCTCTTTTCCATCCTACTATACTCTTATATTGTTAAGTATTATTTTAGAATTACTTCTAGTTTGTAACTAAGACAAGTTGTGATCTGTGACTTAATCAAAATTTTAACAGTTCTATGTTGAGACTTTAACACTACTCTATTGCTAGACACCATGGAGTTACTGATCAAAGGGCAGAACCCCAGCGTTATTAATATATATCCATTCTCAGAACTCTATATGTTTGTTCTATGACTGGCTGCTATCTGCATGTTATGACTCAACATCTTTCCTGTGTTATAACTTGTTATGATTTGTTATTGTATATTCAAACTGGTTAATTTAATAAAAAGAACATTGAAAAGAAAAGATCTCCTGCCATTCTACGAGATCTAAATCTGCACATGGGCTGACAACCAACGCCATTTTCCCAAAAAGCCCACAGCGAGGTCAGTGTGCGCAGCAGGGACTCCACTCCTGCCTTGCACCATCAAAATACCCCCTCCTTCTAGCTGGAGGCCCGCAACAACATCCCACTCCTGCCACCACCGGATTCCTGTAGCGGCGACCCTGCTGCTGCCTGTGTCCTCGCTCCACAGCCTTGCCATTCGGGCTATAAGATGCTCCCCCATTTTTCTCCCAAGTGTGGGGTAAAACAGTGTGTCTTAGGCTACTTTCACACATCAGGTTTTTTGTGTCAGGCTAAATCCGGCGAATGTTAAAAAAACTGGATCCGGCGCAGATTGTGAAAAACTGATTCGACGGATCCATTTTTTTGACGGATCCGGCTAGCCTATCTAGATTATTGGATAAAAAAAAATATTGGAGCATGCTCAGTTTAAAAAAATGGATCAGGCCGCCGGATCCGCCTTTTTCCACCTTCCGACTCCCATAGGCTTCCATTCTAGCAAACAGCCGGAAGCGCCGGATTCGGCGCTTCAGGCTTTTTCGCCAGAGACAAAAAACGTTACAGTAGACGTTTTTTCCAGACGCCGGAATCGAATGTTCCAGAAAAAAAACGGAAGAAACGCTGGGCCATCCGGCGCTAATACAAGTCAATGGGGGAAACCGGTTCCGGTTTTTATTTTTTCCGGTTCCGGTTTTTCTCCAAAGAGCCGGATTTACCCTGAAACAAAAAACCTGATGTGTGAAAGTAGCCTTATAGTCTGAAAAATACGGTACTTTAGCATAATGGGGTACCAACACGTTTGTATGCCTTAAAAGGTTCTTCCATGGGAGCTGCAATCTGAATACCTTCTCTTACTGTCTCTTTTAATTTCAATAAAGGCCAACTTCACACAGATAGCTTTAAAAAAATATGGAAAATTATTAGTTGTAAAAAAGCAATTAAACATATTTGGGGCACACCTCGACAAATAGATTAAATATGTTAAAAAAAATGTTTTTAAAAAGAGACCAAATTTCATCACCACTTCCCTACTTTCATTACTGTAGGTCTGCTTCAGACAGAGCAGGCATCAGCACCCAGGCAAGTGCCAGGGCCCTGAGCATGGGGGCCCAGTGCCAGCGCCTGCAAGTGGGCCCCCCACTTGCTCGGGTCCCCGGTACTTTCAATACTTACCTCTCCCGGTTCCTCCGCTGTGGCGTCTTCTGCATCTCCTGACTCTGTGACATTTCGGGTCAGAGTGCGTGATGACGTGATTACTGTGTGCCCTCTGCTCTGAATAATCACTGTGCAGAGCAGGAAGACTGCAATGCTAAGGAGTCTGGAACAGAAAAGCAGCAAACGTGCAGAGGTGAGTATTTCATTTTTTTTCAATGTTTGGAGCATTTTTTGTGGCCCATCATATACTGGAGCATTATATGGGGCCCAGCATATACTGGAAAATTATATGGGGCCCATCATATACTGGAGCATTATATGGGGCCCAGCATTTACTGGAACATTATATGGGGCCCAATATATACGGAGCAATATATGAGTCCCATTATACATGGAGCAATATGTGGGGTCCATCATTCTGTATGGAGCAATATATGGGGTTCATTATACTGTGTGTAGCATTATATTGGGTCCATTATTCTGTATGGAGCAATATATTGGGTCCATTATACTGAATGGAGCAATATATGGGGCTCATTATTCTGTATGGAGCAATATATGGGGCTCATTATTCTGTATGGAGCAATATATGGGGCTCGTTATTCTGTATAGAAAACTATACTGTCTGGTTTCCGAGATATTGTAGAATTTACAATAGATATCACTCACGTAATGTAAAAAGTAAGTGAAATCTTTGGTATTGTACTATACCTATATTTCTCTGACATATCTGTGCGTCATGAATCGTGGTATGTGTTAAAGGGGCCCATTGAGACTCTTTCGCCAAGGGCCCACAAAAACCTGGAGCCGGCCCTGGCTTCAGATATAACCATAGAAGACTACTGTTAAAAGCTCCATTTCACATACATTCCTGTAAGTGGCTGTAAATATCACCTACTGCAATAGCTCTCACAATTGTACTTGACACCATGTGATCAAAAGAGATGATGCAGGATGCAGTGAAGAAGTGAGAATTTCTAAATATAGAAGGATACATCCGTATCTCAGCCGTGAGAGGCAGTAAGGGAAAATGAAAATGTAATGTACATGAACTGCTATGAAAATAAATATATTATGTCTGGTGTTCCAAACCAGTCTGGAACCAAAAGTCCACTAAAGTAAAATGCAAAAACTTTACAAAAAACCACACACCTTTTAATAAAATGTTCACATCTTTGCTCTATGTCCCAGAAAATTAAATCAATGGCCTGGCATAAATTACAGCCACAATTTACACTGGTACATTTTTCACAAAATGGTTGGCAATGCCTTCTTTTGCTAAGCCCTGCTCAGTTTTTAGAAAATCACAAAAAAGTCACAAATACCATTTCTGCCACATTGTGTGAGTTCTTGACACCAATAGTTCAGATACCAGAACATGATGACTTCTATGTGATCCCAGAATACAGAGGGCAGAGAAAGTAGGATCCTGATGGCAGCAGGGATACTCGCAGCATTAATCTTAACATGCAATATTACTGCCTGCATCATAACTTGATCAATTTAAAAAAAAATGCTGCAAAAATGTGTCATTGTTACGGCTATGTCACAAAATAATGATAAGAAATGCAACGTGATTGCATTGTGAAAAGAGGAAAAAATGTTTACTACTGTTGTCGCCCTTATATTTTGCCGCCCTTGGCACTTGCTTTAGATATCCAGTGATAAATATGGTTCTGAGAGTAACAGTAGATAAGGATGTGTTTGTTTTGGGTTTTTTTCAAAACTCTAGAAGAGTCCCAGCATTAGAATCATGGACTTTGTGCCAACTTTATGCTACCACCATATATTTGTTGATGGATTGCATTTACTGATACAAAACGACACCATTGTCCAGCCCTCTAAAATTTTGGCCTTGATTTATTAAGACTCCTATTTTTTACGCCACTTTTCACTCCGTGTAGGAGTGAGATGTCCCTGATTCATTAATCAGGTGTATCTTAAAAGTGACATGTGCTTCCATGCACTTCGCACAAATCTCAATCCAACCAGGGATGTCACAGCTCATCGAGAATTAGAGGAGCAAGGGACACCAGGCCCCGTCCCAGCTCCATCCATTTTAGCAGAGCTGGCTGAAACAGACATAAAAATGCTAAAAGTTTTAGACTTTTCAAAGCATTTTATGCCAGATTGATGGTGTAATTTTTTTTTGATGAATCAGGGCCTTATTCTCCAATTTCTTGGTGTAGTGTCATATATTCCCAGTTTGCAAAGCCCCTGTCAGTATATTGTAAAGAAATTTGTTTTCAGAACTCTGTATATGTATTTTTGTGGTTCACGTCTACAATATAAAGTAAAAAATTATTTGCTGTGGTTTCAATGTTCAGATTTTTAAGTATGTTATTAAAAAGAGACAAAGGGGCTGATTTATCACTGTGCCATTTTTCCTGAGTAATAATAGTTCTAATAGTTACTATTACAGTCATGCCCAAAAGTATTGACACCCCTGCAATTCTGTCAAATATTACTCATTTTCTTACTGAAAATGATTGCAAACACAAATTCTTTGGTATTATTATCTTCATTTAATTTGTCTTAAATGAAAAAAACACAAAAGAATTGTCCTAAAGCCAAATTGGATATAATTCCACACCAAACATAAAAAAGGGGGTGGACAAAAGTATTGGCACTGTTCGAAAAATCATGTGATGCTTCTCTAATTTGTGTAATTAACAGCACCTGTAACTTCCCTGTGGCACCTAACAGGTGTTGACAATAACTAAATCACACTTGCAGCCAGTTGACATGGATTAAAGTTCACTCAACCGCTGTCCTGTGTCCTTGTGTGTACCACATTGAACATGGAGAAAAGAAAGAAGACCAAAGAACTGTCTGAGGACTTGAGAAACCAAATTATGAGGAAGCATGAGCAATCTCAAGGCTACAAGTCCATCTCCAAAGACCTGAATGTTCCTGTGTCTACCGTGCGCAGTGTCATCAAGAAGTTTAAAACCCATGGCACTGTGGCTAACCTCCCTAGATGTGGACGGAAAAGAAAAATTGACAAGAGATTTCAACGCAAGATTGTGCGGATGTTGGATAAAGAACCTCGACTAACATCCAAACAAGTTCAAGCTGCCCTGCAGTCCGAGGGTAGTGTCAACCCGTACTATCCGTTGGCGTCTGAATGAAAAGGGACTGTATGGTAGGAGACCCAGGAAGACCCCACTTCTTACCCCGAGACATAAAAAGACAGACTGGAGTTTGCCAAAACTTACCTGAAAAAGCCTAAAACGTTTTGGAAGAATGTTCTCTGGTCAGATGAGACAAAAGTAGAGCTTTTTGGGCAAAGGCATCAACATAGAGTTTACAGGAGAAAAAAAAGGCATTCAAAGAAAAGAACACGGTCCCTACAGTCAAACATGGCGGAGGTTCCCTGATGTTTTGGGGTTGCTTTGCTGCCTCTGGCACTGGACTACTTGACTGTGTGCATGGCATTATGAAGTTTGAAGACTACCAACAAATTTTGCAGCATAATGTAGGGCCCAGTGTGAGAAAGCTGGGTCTCCCTCAGAGGTCATGGGTCTTCCAGCAGGACAATGACCCAAAACACACTTCAAAAAGCACTAGAAAATGGTTTGAGAGAAAGCAATGGAGACTTCTAAGGTGGCCAGCAATGAGTCCAGACCTGAATCCCATAGAACACCTGTGGAGAGATCTAAAAATGGCAGTTTGGAGAAGGCATCCTTCAAATATCAGGGACCTGGAGCAGTTTGCCAAAGAAGAATGGTCTAAAATTCCAGCAGAGCATTGTAAGAAACTCATTGATGGTTACCGGAAGTGGTTGGTCGCAGTTATTTTGGCTAAAGGTTGTGCAACCAAGTATTAGGCTGAGGGTGTCAATACTTTTGACCATGACTGTATATTTGCCCTGTATACATTATTCCATTTTTTTTTTCAAAGCATCACATTTTTTCTTATTACAATGCTGGAGTGGTGCTGTTCTAAGTTGCTTTCCCCTTGTCTTATACTTACCAGCCACCGTCTTCATCTTTTATCAGCGCTGCCCCAGTTTCTGACCTGTCGGATTGCTCCAATGTTTGCTGGGTGAGCTGGAAGTGACAATTCAATGAATGTCCGTGAGAGCCAGAACAAGGCAGGGATCTCATAGACTTGACTGAGACCTTGTGACCATTACCACTGACTTCCGGTCAGTCAGAATTTGTGGTCACAAGATGGTGGCGCAGAACTGTAGTGGTGCCGGGAACAGCTGAAGACAGCGGCTGGTAAGTATAAGACTAGGAGCAGATAACTTAGAAAGGTAGCACCTCTCCAGCGATGCAATAAAAAAAACGCTGAAGTGGTGCGATAACTAACTTTACTTTGTTTTTTTTGTTTTTGTTTTTTTTTTTGTCATTATGGGAATGGTTTTGCTTATCCACGTTTAACCTATTTCAGCCAAGGGTGGACATAACATTGGTGCAACCTGTGTAATATCACAGGGTCCCAGGAGGTAGGGGGCCCAGTTTTCACCTCCAGAGCATCAAACAGCTCCTGTCACAGACACATTAACAGGTGTTGTAGTGAATTAATGGACTGGAAAGAGCCTATATACTGTTCTCTCCTGCAGGCTCGGACTGGCCCACCGGAGAACCGGAGGATTCTCCGGTGGGCCCAGGCACTGACACCTGCTGGCATACTTGCCAGCAGCTGCCTAGGGCCCCGAATGCTTCAAGGGCCCCCACTGCTCCCGGGGCCCCAGCCACTGGCTATGGGGCCCCTGAGTCAAGGGGGCCCGCTCTGTGCCAGCCTAGCAGCAGCTGGAGACAGAATCCTTTCCCCTCTGCTAAAGCCAAATGAATATTCACGCTTCCCCATGCCCCTATGGGCGTCGAGAAGCGTGAATACCATTTCTCTTTAATAGCGGGCAGCGTTAGCCGCAGGGTGAGGCTAACTCTGCCCGCATGTAAAGCCCCACCACTGCACCACATACAGACAGCACCGCAAAAGCACCGTCCGCACCACATACACAGGCACAGCCGCACACAGAGTCAGACACACAGCAGTTCACCTCCTGGCAGCAGCAGCACATTCCGGCGTCCTGCTTCCCTGTGTGAGAGCCCAGCTGGATGACGTCATTGTGGCACCCCTAGGGGTATTTGCCACAAAAATAGTTACTGACAGTAAGTACAAATACTAAAATAGCAAGACTGCACTACCACCTCCGGCCAGAAGGGGGAGCTCCAGAGACTCCCCTTGATCCATTCTGGTCTGAGAGAAGAAATGGCAGTTGGGCTAAGGAGCTGAAAGTGAGAGGTCATACAGTTGAATCTCTAACAGCCCTGTGACTGTTACCAGGCCTAAATCACCGGCCTGAGGAGAAGAGGGATAGAGAAAAAGGACATTGTGAGAACCGGGTAGCATTAATCACTACCCAGAACAGGCGCAAAGACGGATACCGGATCCGTGGCTGTATTCATTACATATAATACAGCAACCGGAAAAACGTGAGGTGATATCAGCTTCACTAGGGCCGGACGCAGCAACAGACACAGAGTTCAGCGGTACTCCCAGAGGGGGTAAACCGATAAAAGGACTCGGGTTGCCCGTCGAACCAGGACCCGGAGGGGACAGATTGGGCCGGCAGCCAGTTCACATACAGCAGCAGGGCCACACAGAAATTGCGCACAATAAGAGGCGAAGACCCCGGCAGGGTCAAAGTAACTCAGAGTTCCCATACAGACTCCGGTGACAGGACTGGTTGTAAATCCTTTTATGTTAAAGTAAACTGGTTAAACGTTTCAGTGCCTCAGTCTTTCATTTGGACAATAGCCATCTATCCAGGATCGGGATCGTCACCGCTGGGAGAACCTGCTGCTGATCAAGTAAGTGCCTGTCCCCTCATGATACCCCTTACACTGTGCATTGCCTGAGGCCACAGCACCGGGTCAAGCCACCCGTGACATCCCCCTCAAGAGACAGACTCCATTGGTCCGGTGCTGGGTATCCCGGTCTCCTGGGCGTCACAATTGGCGTCACGAACAGGATCTAGCCAGCCCGTATACCGGGTATTGTGTGCCGTGATTGGAGCCCAAAACTGTGAAAACTGGGATGAAAAATCTTGAAAATTGACTTTATTAAAGAAAAATCCATTCCCCATTGAAAACTATTGAAAGTGACTTTTCCCCATTGGTTATAATGGAGTAAAGATGGCCGCCATCCCCTGAGGTAATCACTTCATAAACGTTAGGCACGAGACTGTTAATTGAGCTACGCCATTACCTGAGCCCCAGTCTAACTGAAAAACTTCAGAATCCGCCATTACTGAGCGCGCGGCGGGCGGGAGCAGCAGGGGGCGTGTCATTGTGGGCAGCACCAAGCTGAGCGCTCTGACATCAGAGCAAGGGGAAAATCGATCCTGCTGCACAGCGGAACGAATCTACACTATCCCGACGGAAGCGGAGGACCGGAAGGGTCCGGATTAACTAAGGGGGCACAGTATGTCGCAGCACGGAGACGCCGCAGCACCCGGCAACGCTAATGCAGCTGAAAGACAGAGTGTCAATAGAGAGTCCGGTAGCACAGCGGTGCAAGGAGTGGCGCCCATCATGCCGGTGCTGATGCCATATACCCCGGGTGGCCCATGGCTTCCAATGTATGAAGGTGAGCCTAATACCCTTGACGATTTCAGAGAAAAGATGCTGGCCCATTTTGACATGTTCCCTGTGGGTGAAGTTCAGCGTGTTAGTCTCCTGATGATGCAGTTAAGTGGCCATGCTAAGCGAGAAGTCACAGCATGGGCAGCTGATCTAAAAGGCACTGTTGAACGCATATTTGCTGGATTAAAAGCTACATTTGAAACCACGGCCAGCAGCAAAGCTAAAATACGATTCTTTAATTGCAAACAAAAAGCTAATGAGGGCGTGAGAGACTTTGCCTTAAACCTGCAGGAAGCCCTTAAATCACTTACACTGGCTGAACCCATTTTTAACACCGGAGCGGATAAACTACTAAGAGATCAATTTATTGAGGGACTCTACACCCCTTCTCACCGGGGGCATGTGAGCATGCTTGTTTTTAAGAACCCTGAATTGACATTTGCCCAATTAAAGGAGAGCGCTATACGTCTCCAGCTGGCAGAGGCACCTCGGGATCAGGATCCTGCGCAACCCATGGCAGAGGCACCTCAACAACAGGGAGTGCCAGTGACATCAGCTATGTCTGGGGCCATTGCTAAGCCCCTGGGGCCCAGTACTAATGAGGCTCTTCAACA